>NC_073692.1:169327173-169661833 GCF_029784155.1 Uranotaenia lowii | reverse complement strand
TTATACATGTTCAAAGAAATTAACATCAATTAAATTGTATAATTTTGTATATTAATTATTTTTAAAATCAATTTTAACTATAATTTAAAAAAAAATTGTTTTGAGCAACTGATAAAAATAATCATGACACATTGGAAGAATTTTACCAAAAAGAAGACAAATTTTTCAATTTCAACATTGAAAATATCACGAGTGCGGAAGTATGCGGAAGTTTTTTCTTCTGTACATGATTCATGAAATTATGAATTTTCAAATGATGTAATATTTGTTGCTGGGACTTGCTGGGAACATAAACAAAAACGCTTATTTAATAAATTCAAGCTTTGAAAACTACAAACAAAATAAAGAGTTTTTGAAACATCCATATACAGTACCCGAATTATTTTCTTTTGCAACCACTAATCCTTAATTATGACATTTTAACATTCATTTAAATTCTCCTTTGCAAAATTTGTTGTTAAGTCACTTCTCAAACCAGTAATCACATGTTGAACTGTAACGCGAATTGTTGTAAAATTCCAGTTGATAAAAATATTGAAGTTCCGTTAGCCGCTATTGCTCGTAAAAAAACTAAATATTGGAAAAATCACTGGTACATGGTTTGAAAGAAGCAAAAAAACATAAAATCATAGTAAAAGTTCATTTTTAAATTTTGACTTTTGGCCAGGTTTTTGGGGGAAATACTCCTGTGTGAGACGAATCATTCTGACGGTGCATCGGCCGGCGTTGAATTTCTTGGCGGCGATGTCATAACCCGACTACCCTGTGTTTGCCTTGATCGTTCTCAACACCTTCAAATGCAGTCTCCGATCCTTAATTCCACTATTACGTTAGGAGACTTTCTTCTCCTTCATTTTCTGATCCTAACAATTTTGTTGATTGATCCTCAGATAACTGAGGAAAAATTTAAATTCTTGCATTAAAATTTAATGGAAATTATGCAATTTATATTGAAAGCAAATTTAATGTTTGAAGTTTTTCAAACTTCCTTTAATTATGATTGCAAAATAATTATGACTTAACGATTCCCTCATGGATCCAAATACATAGGTGTTTAAATATTATGAATTGGAACGCCAGCTCTTTGCTGGCTAACCCAGATGAGTTCTTTTTATTATCCAAAAACCCAAAACATACATATTGATGCCATCACTGAAACTTTTTTAAAGTCGAACAATAACTTGAAAAGCAATGCTTTCTTTAAAATTTTGCGAAATGATCGACTTGATCGACAAGGTGGGGGTGTAGCTATTGTCATCAAAAGTCGTCTCAAATTTAGACTTTTTCTTTCTTTCAATACAAAAGTCTAAGAAACAATTGGAATTGAATAAGAAACGTCTATGCAAAAAATTATAATTATTGCTGCATATTTGCCTTTTCAATGTAGCGGTGAACAGAAAAATTTGTTGAAGGAAGATTTACAAAAACTCACCAGAAACAAATCTAAATTTTTTTATTATTGGTGACTTTAATGCAAAACACCGATCTTGGAATAATATTTCATCAAATTCAAATGGGAATATTTTATTTAATGACTGCTCTGCTAGTTATTATACTGTTGAATTTCCTAATGGGCATACTTGTTTTTCTTCAATTAGAAATCTTTACACAATTGATTTGGTTCTAACAGATTTAGGCGAGCATTGTAGTCAATTAGTTACTCATGCGGATCTCGATTCAGACCACCTTCCAGTAACTTTTTCTTTATCCCAAATCTCCACTAAAAACCCTTTAAAATCAACATTTAACTTTCGAAAAGCTGACTGGGAGTGATATAGGAATTTTATTGAACGTAATTTAGATGTAAACGTTCCACTGAATTCAATAGAAGATATTGATTTGGCTGTAGAAAATTTGACAACTTCAATATTCAATGCTTAAGCCGCGTCAATACCTAAAGTTAAACATAAATTTAATCAACCTTTGATCGATGATGATCTTCAGTTTTTGATACGACTGAAAAACATTCGTCGACGCCAATATCAACGTACTAGGGATCCTTATTTGAAATTTATTTATTACGACCTAAAAAAGAAATCAAACGTCGTTTAAATTTCATTCGTTATGAAAATTTTGCAAAAATAGTAGAGGACATAACTAAGCCCTACTCAAAGCCATTATGGAAATAAACTTAAATTTTGAAAAAGCTCCAGAATCCAATTCCTACTTTGAAAGATGGAGATAAACTTCTTTTAATCAACGCAGAAAAAGCTCCAAAATTTGCCCAACAATTTGAGTCTGCTCATGGTTTTAATTAAAATGTTGTAAGTCCAATTGATACTCAAATTTCTCTTGAATTTGATGATATTCTTTCTTAACAAAATGTGTTTGAAAGTTCCTGGGAGACAAATATTGATGAACTTAAATTGATTTTCAAAAAATTTAAAAATATGAAAGCTCCGGGGGAAGATGGGATTTTCTATATTCTTATTAAAAAGTTGCCTGAAAGCACTTTAAATTTTTAAGTTAAAATCTTAAATAAATGTTTTCACTTGGCTTATTTTCCCAATAAATGGAAAGATCTCAAAGTAACTCCAATTTTGAAACCTGGAAAAAGTGCTTCAGAGCCTTCAAGTTTTCGACCAATTAGTTTGCTTCCTTCTTTAAGTAAACTATTTGAGAGAGTCATTTCGAATAGAATGATGATCCACATTACTCAGAATTATATTCTCCCTGATAAACAATTTGGTTTTCGTCATGGACATTCTACTACACATTAATTTTTGAATGTAACTAATATGATTAACGCTAGCAAATCTGAAGGTTATTCAACTGGTGTTGCTCTTCTAGATATTAAAAAAGCTTTTGACAGGTTTAGTAACTAAATTAGCTCGATTTGATTTTTTCTGTATATCTCACCAAATTTATTCAAAATTACTTGATTATTCGAACCTTACAAGTAAGCTATCAAAATTCATGCTCTGAAAGGACACCCATTAGAGCTGGCGTCCCTCAGGGCAGTATACTTGGACCAATTTTATTCAATATTTTTACTTATGACCTTTCTGATGTACACCCAAAATTCAGCCTCTGTGCCAATGGCGTGTTGTCAATTACATAGCATCATTGGTACAAGAAGATAACGCGATCTGTGCTGATTCGATTTGCTCCCACCGGCATTAATCTCCCAAGTTAACCGAATTGCGTATGTCTGAAAGAAACAAAATAAAAACGCTTTCACGTCCCTCCCTATCGCATCACAAGACGAAGAAGGATGGAAATAAATACCGGCCAACACCAGGCAGCCAGCGAACCGAGCACTGTGCGTGTGAATGTAGCAAACGCAACAGCAAAAACATCCTTCTAATTCAATCCCTTCAATCCACCGGCAAACAACCACGGCCGAGCTGTGCGTGTGTATGCAGTAAAAGCAACAACAAAAAAAACATTCCTTCAATTCAATTCGCCGGCAAACAACCACGGCTAAGCTGTGCGTGTGTATGTAGCAAAAGCAACAAGAATATATTCCTTCAATTAACCGGCAAACAAGCACCGGCCAAGCTGCCCGGCTTTAGCAGCTGTGTATATGTAGCGTGTGTATGTAATAGCAGGCAGTAAGCAAAGCACAGTTCTCATTCAATGGGTTTCCCGTTTCCTCCACTCCCGTTCCCTTTTCCGTTTCCATCACAAGACAAATGAATACCTTGAAAGGAGGCCAAACGCCGGGAAGCCACTGTCGTGCGTTTCTTTTGTGATTGATCGGTGGCAGAATGCCTATGACAAATATCCCTCTTCCTGCATGAAGCTCAAATAGTACACTGGTTATGATGTCGGTCTGGCAAGACCATTTAGTTAGTGATTTGAGTTTCGATTCTCCCTACGGGCGCTGTGGTTTATATTTTTATTTTCTTGTTATGCTTGAATGTAGTGGTCATGCATCATTTTAGTTGGGAGCCGAGTCCTTATGCCAGTTACGGTTTTTCAAACATATCATCTTCGGCACAGTGCACATTTCAGCGCATTATCGGCACAGAGATGTGCTAAATAGGCATTGGATTTTTGCAACCTCTTCTATGGGTGTAGCAGAAGGAAAAGGTAGACGATTATTTGCTGTTGATACTTTGCTTTTAGCTAAAGGCCGAAATATACGGGTGGTACGCAGTAGATTGCAACAAAATTTAAATTCCTATTTGAATTACTTGAAAATGTGGAAAACTTCTCCTAACGTCTCCAAAACTCAACTTATCATATTTCCCCATAAGCCAAGAGCTCAATTTTTAAAACCTAATGAAAATCATTCCATAACTTTTAATGAGGTTTCGTTAGAATGGTCTGATCAAGTGAAGTACTTGGGACTCACACTTGATCGGAATCTTACTTTTAAAAATCACATTGAAGATATTCAATCTAAATGTAATAAATACACTAAATCTCTTTATTCTCTCATCAACAGGAAATCCAAGTTGTGTTTGCAAAATAAGAAGCTTATCTATAAACAGGTGTTCCGACCAGCGATAATGTATGCAGTTGCAATTTGGTCTAGCTGCTGTGCGACGAGGGAGAAAGCCATCCAGAGGATTTAGAACAAGGTTCTGAAAATGATTTTGCGGCTTCCACCTTGGCACAGCACCGAAGATCTTCACCGGATTGCGGGCCTTGAGTCTATCGCAGAGCTCCGAGGGGCCGGCGAGTTCGCCAGACCTGAACCCTATGGACTTCGCTGTTTGGAGTAAGTCTGCTCTAAGAAACATGAAGGCGTGGAGGTCCTGAAGCGACATCTCGTGGCAGCCTGGGATAAAATATCACAAGAACACCTACGGGCCTCAGACGATGCGTTCATCGACCATCTGTGGCGAGTGGTTAAACTCAAGGGCGGACAAGTCGAACTTTACCAGTGAATTTTGAAAAAGTAATTTGTTTTCAAGAGAATGAATTATAGAAGAAATTGAATGAATTTGGAACAAAAAGTTGTTGCTTTCATCAATTTATATGTTTATTTCAATTTAGCACTTCAATTGCCGGACCCTGTATAGAATGATCGTATAAAACTCGAAAAAACAGCATTTACCTACCAAAGTGGAGGCAATATATGTAATAATATTTTAAAATTCTGGCTAAAGCGTTAAGAACTATAAAAATTGGACCTTATTCCGTTATTCGACACTTCATTGGTACATCCTAAAATAATGTAAGAGAGCGCAAGTTTCCGCTATCAACGTATACATACCGTTGCCATAAAACATATTTTCTGCTTCTTTCATTGGACCAAGAGTCGATTTTGGGTCAATTTGGGAGCCTCGCGAAGTATTGCATGAAAAGTTGTCATGCAATACTTCGCTATAGGCACCCAGAAGTAATATTAATTGAGTTTATTGTTTATCAATGCGAAAAGATATACCCTGTTGAACAGCTAATAACTTTTTCGCCTCATAAGATATACAGTTACGGTCTTCAACAAAATAGTTGAACGGATAATTTCCTTTAAAATATTTATAAAATTGCACAAAAAATATCAAGTGGTTCGGTTCCACAGAAGAAATAAAAATTATGTTAATTTTTTAGTAAATACAAAATTTTAAATTTTCCCATAAAATCCTAGAACTTTGAATTTACTCATGTAAACGTTACATAAAAATTCTTCTAATATTCATGGATGAGTTTTGGACCAAGAAAAAGCTTTCTAGATCCCATGGTTTGAGAAAATTGAAAATGACCAAAAGGGAGTCAGTCTATTGGACCAGTCTTTCAAATAAACCACCTGATTTTTCGGAATCTGGTTGCACTGCTGATCGCAGAGAGAACAACATGAGTGATATTGTCTTTAGAATCTGAAGCATGGTGGACTTTTTATCATATCCGATTTAAACCAATTTAAAGTAAACATTCTTACGATCGTTTACTCACTAGGTAGGAATTGTAATTCGCATTTACATTGTTACTAACATGAGCTATCGTTTCTAATGCGATTTTATGTTTGCTGGGCTGCATTAAAATGGGAACGATTAAAATTTTCATACTTTCAGTTGATTAGTTCCTACACTTGGAAGATGTTTGATGGATGTCGCCGGCGCTGATGTTGACAAAAACTCCGGTTTGGGTATTCAGGAACAATAAATGCCAGCGCATTTAGAAATGTTTCTATCGGCATCTTGAGCTTTGTCACCGCCAAGTACCGAACAAGAATTTCGAAGTCTTACGGCCCCTGCAACCTGTAACTTTTCTGGTAAATTCCTTCCGGACAAAGTTTTGATCCCATGTTTTAGGAAAATTTGTTCGTCGAGGGTGATATTTGCGAGACCGCACAAGATAGTACGATAACAAACGAACAAAGCTTCGTCACCTCGTGGAGAAAGTGCTGTCCTAGTGCCACTCCACCCACGCCCATTCCTTTCCAATTTCACAGCAAACAACGATGGAGCAAAAGTTCTGCATTCCCGAGCAAAATATGGTGATGATGACGCTTTTGTGTATGTGCAACGCCGCATCATCATCCCAACCAAAGTCGGAAGTGCAGCGCAAGAAGAACTTTTCGCAATTGAATTATGATTAGTTTGTTCAAACAGTTTCACAACCGATTGTTTGCCCGGCTTTGGCCTCACTTCTCCGGGGAGGGCGAAAGTTTGGAAGCAACGGAACATTCTCTGGACCCTCAGGAGCTGCCATTCGGATCAAATACGAACGCTGTTGAACAGGAACGGAAGAACAGGAGAAGGAAGACGGAGTGCGGTGTCAAGATTGATGACACGGTTGGTGACTTTGAATCGGATCAAAATTGTTGATGGAATCGTACGGTTTCGACGTTTATGAACTTTATCGACTAGTTTTGCGAATGAATGCAATTGTGACATTCATGAGGTTTGATTTCGACTTTCTAAATCGGAGGCGAAAGTTTTCGAATGGGAATGAGGAAAGTTTTCGAAATTGTTCTTCGTTTTCAATCAAATTTTGGAAAAAAAAAGTTTTTTTTATTTTCATTGGTATCTTAAGCACCATTTTTCATAGCTTTAAAAGAAATGATATAATAAGTCGATCCAGATTTTTAACGTGTTTTTATGCGTGATATAACATTTTGATCGCTATCTGATTGGATGGATTTGGCGAGTAAACTCTTATGAAAAAAATTCACTAAAAATTAAAGCTAGCTTTAAGTTTTTTGAAGAGATCTACCCCTTACGGTGGTTTTTGTTCGGGAAACATTATTCGAACTCAACCAAAATGTAAACAAACTGATTGAGAACTATCATTGATAGCTTTTTCAGTTCAGTTTCAGTTTTACGGCTGCACTTTATGGGTACAATTTTAATTCCCGGACCTGGAAGTTGGTTGTTTAGAAAATACCTTAGAAAATACCATTTTAATTCAGATTCTGGTGCTCATATGAATCAAAGAAAAGAAAATGATACCGGTCCATTTATTTTATTTGTGAAAAAACACTTATTAGCCGAAAGAAATTTTTAAAAACTTACTTTCTTTTGAGAAATCTGTGAAATCCTGAATCAGTTTCAGAGTCTGGAAACAGAAATTATCAGGATCATTGTAGATGCTGGTTAAAGATCGGTATCCTCATCGTCATCCATCAGATCCACGATTGAGACTAGTATTTGAATCATGATTATGAAATCATGATCACAATTAGCATCAGGATTAGCGTCCAGGTTGATGATCATGGATCAGGATCTGGAAACAAGACACAGAATCTCCTTTAGGGAGCCAGGGTCAGAACTAGGGTCTAGATACAGAATCAGGTCAGAATGAGAAACCGACAGAAGGATTTGGATTAGGTCAATGATCAAATTCTGTTAGAATTCAGAATCAGGAATTAAATCCGGGATCGAGTATAAGGATCAAAATCCTGAATAAGAATCCAGACTGTGGTATCAGGACTCAGAGTAATAATTTTGAACCAGGCTACAGAACACAAAAGTCCGGATCAGGGTTCAAGATTAAGGAACAGGATCGGTATATACTTTCATGTGTTCGCGATTCGTATGCGGGATAAGGATTTAGGATCTCTATCTAGGATCAAAATCAGGGATCAATATCTAGATCAGGGTAAATAGTTCAGCATCCGGATCTAGAATTCAGGATCCGTCATCATAATCAAAGATCGAGAGTCAAGATCGAAATCCTTGATCGTTATTCAGAGTCATGATTTGCGTCAGAATTCGTTCACATACATATTATCATCCATGGTCCAATGCCATGTTGAGAGCCAATCAACGATCTTGGCGAAAGTTTAGACCAAAATCAAAAATAAATCAGGATTCTGAATCAGGATTAAAATGGATATGACAAAATTTAGAGTCCATGTAATATAAGAATTCAGGATTCTAAATCAAGATCCAAACAGTGTAAAGATAAGGTTCCAAAAGTATAAAATAGATAGTTGATAAAGTTACATGGCACAAGTTTAAGTGGAATAACTATTAAAATCTACCGCATCAGTAAAATTGCTCAACTCAAATCGAATAATACTAATTGATAACATGAAACACTTTGACAGGTTGTCATAATTCTTCCGATATGTCGATATGTCAAGCCAAATTGATGAAAAAGTTAATGAAAATAATATATAGTGCTAATTTTTCTGAATAAGTTTTCAGAGAGTTTTTTTGTGAATCTTTTAATGAATGCAATGTCACATGTGCATGTCTCCTCTGAACCTTTGGAAATCTGAAATTCATACATTTCTGAATGTAGGAATAGTTGAAAGTTTTAAGAGGTGTGTTTGATCAAAGAATCTGATGGGTCCAAGGAAGCTCAAATAGAGAATAAGGAGTGTGTTCGAAAAAATGCAACACTTTGATTTGTGAATATCTTTGGAAAGCAAAGATGGAAATAGATTAATTTTTCAGCGAAGCTGCCTAGTGATGTAATGTTTACATGCGCAAATTTTTCTGAAGTTTTACTAAATTGTTTTTGAGATAACGTCCGTTGAAGCAGTTTTCGATAATAATTTTTGTAAACCACGTGCATTTTTGAAACCAATGCATACTGTGAACCACCCTCCTCTTCAAATCAACGCTAATTTTGATAACTTTCTTGAAGCTTGTCCTTCATACTAACTCAGTTTTTTTAATTTGGTCGAAGTTATTACAAATATAGCCAATTGTCCTCCTTGGACACAAAAAAAAAAACACATTTATAATTATTTTTTCACTAAACCACAGTTTTCGCGACTGGCTGACTTGCAGGTTCCATAGATCGTCAGCCTCCTCAAGTACTAGACATCAAATTCTTCATTTTTTTTCTTGTCAATCTTAAGAAAATATAGGAGAGGCTTATCAACGGAAAGTTTTTTACTGAAAACCAGCCAGGTGCCTACTAAATAGTTCGACTTGTTGACCATTTTCCATTTTTTCAAAATATTTCCTCACTTGCGGTCCTAATATTTTGCGCACTACTTAACCACCGTATTTTACCGAGGAGCTGCCTTTGTATCTAGTAGAAATGATGTCAGGTCTGTCAGACGAACCAGTCAGAAAAATTTATATTTTTTATCACTTCCCCTACTAAAATTTTCAGATTGCTCCCGATGAAACCTCTCACATTCCTTAGCTTCATGGAATCAATCATATTTTATTCAAACTTTAGCTCACTGTTAGATCCTTCTGGACTCCTTAATCGATCAACCATTTAAATTTTGGTCGAATTGTTTATTTCCAGCTGTTTTTGGGCCTTCCACAAGGGTCTTCCTGGATTTTTCTCGATTCTGCCCACCAAATTTTGTTAAGGGGGGGGTAGGGTCTTACGGGTATAAAAAAACACCATTTTCACGATTTTTTTCTAGAGCTATCGTTTAAACAAATGTACTCAAATTTTTTGCATTATACAAAGCATTGTTAAAAGAACATTTAGTAATTTTTTCGTAGAAAAATATTGAAAAATGAGCCGGTGACGGAGCACTTTCGAGGATGCCTTTTAGAAAACAGGATTTGCGGTGGACACTGTATCTCAGCACAGAATCATCTGAAGTCAAAAAATCAGAGCAAAATATTTTTAATAGATGTTTTTCTGGACCCCAACGATTTTATTTAATCTAAAAAATATTTTTATAAAATTTTTGTGGCTGTTTGAAGTAAAAACTACGATTTTTCACTTAAAAATCCGCCATTTTTCACCTGTAAAATCTCCCCAAAGTAAAAAAATCGAAAAATAAAAACGTTGGGGTCTGGTATTTTATATGTAGAAAATAAGTTCCAAATTTGAAAAGAATCGGATAAGTAGTTTTCAAATGACGATGTCCACGGACTTTAAAAATGTGCTTTCGAGAAAAACGCGTTTAAAGTTTCTGCCCTTGCTTTCTTGTAGTATTAGATAGGAGGAGATAAAGGCCTATAACTTCTACAGTTTTGCTTCAATTGACTTGAAAATTGGACACAACATTCTTGAAATGTTTTCCAATAAGAAAATAAAAAAATAAAAAAAACGATTTTTTGAAAGTGTTAGACCCTACCCCCCCCTTAATGAGCTTCTGTATTGGACGCTATCTCAAAAACCACTTGGCAGAACGTAACAAATATTTGCACATGTGAACATTCATTATTAGGCAGCTTCACTGAAAATTTAACCAATTTCCATTCATGCTTTGAAAAGTTCTTTACAAAAAAAATGTTGCATTTTTTTCGAATACACTCCTTAAAATCTCCACGATAAGCTTAGCTCATTTAGAAATGGGATTGTTACGAATGCGTGTATCTCAAAAACAATTCTTTTGATCAAAATACTTTCTATAGAGGAAATGAAGGTAATCTTATGAAAATTCACGAAAAAATTGAAAAAAAAACGCAGTTTTCGTCGAATTTGTAGGGAAAAATTTACTTTATTCTTTGTTTATTCCATCGGCCGGTGCACACTTTTTTCAATCATGATATGGATCCCTTTTTGATCTTATACTTCATCTTACCTGAATTAAATGAACAAATGAAAGTGTCCCATTTCTAACAGAAAAAAGCTTTATTCATTAATAAAAGATTGTTTTTCTTATTAAAAGATGAAAAACTTCATTGGATCAGATGTTTGTATGGTTCCCCCATCGGTAGCAAGGTCCAGCCTATGTTTGTGTAGCTTGGTCTTCGAATTGCTTCTCAGGCTTCCACGGCCGATGGTTCGTCGAGGGAAGGCATCCAACCTTCAGAGACCTACAATGGTTGGCAATCCACTCCGCTTGCAATAGTCTCTTCAGATTAACCCCAGATGCATTCCCTCTGAAATATATAATTATTTATACAATGAAACACATCTTACCTGTCGGCAACTTATGGGATTCGAACCCAAAAGTTTTTCTTGCCGATACCGGGAATCGAACCCAGTACGCCTGGGTTACCAGACTCGCGCCAGCCTATCCACTAGACCACGTCAGCGCTAAAAACTTCATTGGATCAGATGCATAAAAAAAAACAAAACAAATTCCAGTAGGATTTTTTTTTTTTCTAAATTCAGTGGCTTTGAAATTTACATCACTTTCATATTACACGTTGCATAATTATACAGGCGTGTAATATGAAGCTCGCACTGAAAATTCCGTTATATATGATGCTTCTTTTTATTTACATCTAATGTGATGTAATTTTCCAGATTTTTTTAGAAGTGTGTACAACGGATGCATTTTGATGGACGACGAAACTTACGTCAAAATAGATTTTGGACAAATACCCGGTAACAAATTTTACCTTGCGAAGCGTAAAGGGAATGTTGCGGGTAGATTCAAGTTTGTTTTCGCAGATAAATTTGCTCGTAAGTTAATGATTTGGCAAGGGATCTGTAGTTGTGGGAAGAAGACTAAGATTTTCATCACTGGGGACACAATGAATGGAAATGTTTACAAAGAAGTATGTCTGCAGAAGAGCGTTTTGCCATTCATTAGGTCCCACAAAGGTCCGGTGAAGTTCTGGCCGGACCTGGCAAGCTGCCACTACAGCCGGGATGTTGTCAAGTGGTATAAGGAGAACAAGATCGATTTTGTTGAAAAAAGTATCAATCCACCAAACTGTCTGGATTTTCTTCCCATCGAGCAATATTGGGCAATAGTTAAGGGCAAACTGAAGAAATGTGGCAGAACCAGGAAAAAACCCGCTCAAATGGAAAAGTGGTGGAACAAGATGACGAATGAGGTTACCAGCAGTACTGTGCAGTAAATGGTGGGTGGTATCACAAAAAAAGTTCCGAAATTTATCCGAAAAGCTGACGAACAATTTTTATGTACTTTTTCCTTAAAGTGCAATAAAAACCCTATAAAATGACATTCTTACTTTTGTTGTACGTTATTTCTTTGTGGAGAAATTATTTATTTTATCCGACCAGATTCTATGAGAAACAGACTTTATGACAAAATTATGAGAAAAATTTGACAAAAATCTGAAAAAAAATACGAAGAATGAGATAAAAATATAACAAAATACTTTCTAATATTTGAAAAAAAAAAGTTCAAAATGATGACAAATACGAAAGTAAAATTACAAAAATTTAACAAAAATGACAAAACTCCAAAAATATAATGAAAAATATGTTACAAAAATATGGTAAATATGATGAAAAAATGACAACTCTAGACGAAATCTAGACAAAATGGGCTTTGGGCTTGTGATATGTGTAGCTCAGTTAGTAAGTTATAGTTATAGTTCCCTCCTAAGCCGATGTCCGTGAGTTCAAATCCAAGAGTAATCATTGAACACAGTTGTACCGGGTAAGACTTTCAGTATGAAGAGAAGATGGTAAAACGACTATAATCGAACGAAAAAAAAAACAAAAATATAAAAATTGCAATCAAATGAACAAAAAATCTGACAGATTTATAACAGAAATATGACAAATGAAAACATAACAAAATTAAGTCAAAAGTTAAAATAAAATGACAAAAATCTGACATTACTATAACAATCTTTGTCAATTTTTTGTCATAATTTTGTTTTTTTTTCTATCATAGCGTTGTTCCATTTTTATTATCATATTTGGAGTTTTCGTCACAGCTTTGTTATATTTTAAAAACATTTGTAAATTTTTTGTCATAGTATTGCCAGATTAATGTTATTTCATTGCTTAATTTTGTCATATTTTTAATTATTGATTAGTTATAATATTTGTCATATTTTTATTTCATTTGTCATATTTTCCATAATGTTATCAAATATTTGTCAAAATTTTTATTTGGAGTTTTGTCAGTATTGTTAAGTTTTTGTTTTTATTTAGTCCATTTTCATTTATTTTTGTCTGGTTTTTTTTTATATTTTGGTCATGGCTTTGACATTTTATATCAAATGTATCAAATTTTTTGTATATTTTTCTCATATTTTTGACAAATTTTTATCACTTTTGCCAAGTTTGTCTGACAAGTTTTGTCAGCGTTTTGTAATTTTTGTTGTTATAATATTTTAAATTTTTTTCATTATTTTGTTATATTTTTGTCATAGTTTTGTTAGATTTTTTCATACGATTTTCAATCATTTAGAATATTTTGAAATTGGATGTCCGAAAAATTGGAGAACGGTTGCCATGAATCGAGGGAATTGGAGGAATCCCGTTCATGAAGTTATGTTGTGAGTCAAAAACTCTATAAATTGATAATTCAATAACAACACCAGCATTCAACTCGCTACTAACAGTAGGGATTGTCAGAGTCGGGTTATAGAACTGCTCTCCGGATACAAACAGATGTACATAGAGCTGTTTTGGTTTTATGACTCTGTGCGATAATCTCGGAGCTGCAACTGACCTCACTAATCACGGAGTTTTCAAAAATGCGGCCAAAACAGCATGGTGTGCAAGAAAGCGGAGGGCAATGCCTATGAAGCAAGTGACTTGTAATGCCTGGCGTACACAAAAAGGCAAAGACAGTCCAGTCGGAATTGATGTACTCCAGATAACCTTAACCATAGAAAAGAACCACAGATCCTGTTGAAGCCAGACGACAATTCGAAAACGACCATTCGGCCTAGTGACTGTTGTTCCAATTCGTCACCGTACAGGAGCGCTCCACATCCAGCAAGTAGCAAGTAGAGGGCCCAAATTATTACCCTGTGGTACCTTTGAAGTCAGAATAATGTCTGGAGATTCAAAAATTCCAATTTAACAGTCAAACGTCGATTAGTTAAGTAGCTTCTGATGCATGCGCATAGTCTCACAGATAATGATAATCCCTAACGTTGCAGCTTTTCAATGAGAATTTCGTAATTAACTGAGTCAAAGGCAGCAGTGGTGTCGATGTAGATTGCGTCAACTTGTTTTCCTCCATCTATATTGGAAAAGACATTGGAAATTTGACGTTCCGTAGCGTTTCGGAAAAAACCTTACTTATTGTCTGAGATCCAGTTTCTTAGAACAAAACATCATTGACAATCCTCTCCAAAACCTTTGAGTAGACAGCTAGCGAGGTGACACCTCAATAATTCCGCACTACTTGTTTATCACCTTTTTTGAAAAATGGGCTCATATACTTTCGTTTCCAGGTGATAAAAAAATATTGTTGACTTAGGGACTGATTAAAAATATTACTTCCTAGCTTAAGGAGTGTAGTGTGATGGTTTTTCAGTACACACGCACGCAGATATTCCATCCCGGCCAGCTGACGAAGAGTATTTTAAATTTTTATTTGTCTCTTAAACCATGACCATGGATTACAGCCTTTTGATCAAACTAGGTGATTTTCATAAATTTGTATTATTATTCTTTAAATATTCTGTGCAATTCAAAGTACTACAATTTGTAAAACTTAACACTCTTGCGTTGCACAAACCACAAAATACATATTTCGTCTACATATGTTCCCTAAATTAAGTAATTTCTTCAGAATGCACTCAGCAACGCTAATTTGTACATTCTTGGCCAAAACATATTCCTCGCGTCAAGAAATTTTCCGCTCCCTTAGATTTACTTCCTGCGGCCAACTAGCCAGACAGAGCGCATCTTGTCGTGAATCCCGCAAAAAGAGATTCATTAGCAGCCCGGTGACGGTTGAAGGTACACAAAAATTGTAAAACTTCATTTCCCACCACATATGTTTTATGCTGATGACGACGACGTTCTCGCAGAAGAAATTCCGACTGAAATTAGCTCCTTTGTCGGTGTTTGGTCTCTGGGCTGGATGCACATCTCCGGGGAGCATAAGTTTTATCTTGGGGAATATTCGCGTCGAGTCGACTGTTCCCCCAGGCAGAATTAGTTCGGCAATAATTCTTCCGTTTCGTAGTTTGTTAGATACAGAACAGTCAAGGATGAGAGCAACAAAAAAAAAAAAACACGACAACTCACAGTATCTGTGTGTCTACAAATTCGCGAACCGAATCTTGTTCTAATCTTAGAGTACATGCAATATTTCTACTGTTTCTGCTTCTGGGATGGGCATAAAAAAACTTTACGGGGGAATATGTTGGACAACTCACATTCGACTGCAGATCCGAGAGGAACATGATGCAAAAAATAATAATAATCAGAAAGAGGTCGTGCTCTGCTTCGCCTTCTTAGCTCATAAATGTTTTTTGTCTGTTGTGCTGATTTTTTTATTTCCTTCGAAGGAATCACACAGCTCGAGCCATAAATTTGACTCATTGCTGCAATATTTGGGAGCCATCGCCTTGAGGCGTAGTGTAGAGATTGGTTGGTGCGCGAAAAGTTATCACCCTAAGCCTTCTGGAGGAGTCTGCTTTGGTTCGTGGAACATGAAGCTAAGAAGAAAAAACGCGAACAAATGTTCTGGTCTAGAAAATCTTTCTGGGCCATCACTTACTGAACCAACTCGCAGAAGCAGATGTGTGGAGTCAAATGAAGCGTTATCTACATCAGTTGGAATATGTTTCTTGGAAAATGCTGAGCACGTTGAAATAGATAGTTGGAAAGTTTTGCGACGAAAGATTTTTCCAATTGAAAATGAACCAGATTTCTATAAAAATTTTGGCGAAATCAAAGAGTCTTAACATAATTATCAGATTTATGAAAGCTTAGATTTTCAAGCATCTAGGATGGAACGGAACTGATGTTAAGTTTGCTAGGCGTTTTGGGTCATCTATCTCTATATCGACAGGCATACGCTCTCAATAAATTGTTTAGAATGCTTGCTCTGGAGCTTGAGACACCGAGAACCTTATACATGTCTCATGTCTCAGGTTTTATAGAGTGTCCATCCCAGGGATTCTCGACCGAAAATTCTCGGGAATCAAAAAATTTCGGGAATTCCTGAATCCCGGGAACAAATTGAAAAATCCCGGGAATTCCCGAACCCAATTACCTGAATTACCAAAAGATCAACACGAAAGACCGTCAAATTGAATAAACCTATTCGAACAGTGATCAATCAAAATGACTGGTAAAGGGGAAATTTATTATAACTTAATATTTCATAATAACTTTTCTGTCTTGATAGGGGAGAGTGGGGATACTTGATCCCCTTTTCTTATTTTCACCATATCTTTTTGGAAAAATTTAGCAACTCGCCGTCTTTGACATTTTCTGACAGCTTGTAACTTCAAGTTTCTATGCTCCAAAATTTAGAACGATACTTGAACCCGTTGATGAACTAGAAGCATTTTCGTGGGAGTAAAAAAATTGCAATTTTTCTGAAGTTAGGGGAGACTTGATCCCCTATTGAATCCCCCTTGATCTTTTATTCAGGAAGCCCTAATCCTAGTATACAAATAAAACAAAACCCCAAAATAGAATGTTAATTGACTATTTTGGCCATGTGTGTTCCATTTTACAATTTATAGTAGGCATAAGAAGAAAATTCTAGAACTTTGTCTCAACGCTAAAAACATTGCATACTTAGAGGCGCTATTTTTTATAATTAAGAGAAATTTAATTTTTTTTGCTCTTTTCTTCAGACAATTGTTTGATAAATATTAGGTTTTGGATAAATATTAGTAGTTTCGCAATCAACAATCATAACGATCAATTCAGAAGAAGAATATGCCGTTTGGAAGGGGGATCAATTGTACCCAACTCTAGGGGATCAATTGTACCCATAATCAACATTTTAGAAAACTGTTTCTGAAAAAAGTTGAGAGTTTTCCATTGCTTCGAAAATATGGCATTATGAAGTTCATTTTACGCTCGAACGATTGATACATTGGAACAAAATTTTTTTTTTTCATAATTTGGTGAAAAAAAAAATAATGAATCGATATTGTTCAATTCATATGTTGATTTGTTTCTCCTTAAAAGTTTTTCAATTGGATAATATTGCATTTCAAATACCCGTCATATGTATCTGATTTGTAAGCAAATCAGATTTAGGACCCCTGGTAACAATCATTAACCACAAAGCATACAAAAAAACTTTCCATTTTAAAAACATATTTTTAAGGGGGGGGGTAGGGTCTAACACTTTCAAAAAATCGATTTTTTTATTTTTTTATTTTCTTATTGTAAAACATTTCAAGAATGTTGTGTCAAATTTTCAAGTCAATTGAAGCAAAACTGTAGAAGTTATAGGCCTTTATCTCCTCCTATCTAATACTGCAAGAAAGCAAGAGCAGAAACTTCAAACGCGTTTTTCTCGAAAGCACATTTTTAAAGTCCGTGGACATCGTCATTTGAAAACTACTTATCCGATTCTTTTCAAATTTGGAACATATTTTCTACATATAAAATACCAGACCCCAACGTTTTTCTTTTTTGATTTTTTTACTTTGGGGAGATTTTACGGGTGAAAAATGGCGGATTTTTAAGTGAAAAATCGTAGTTTTTACTTCAAACAGCCACAAAAATTTCATAAAAATATTTTAAAGTTAAATAAAAACGTTGGGGTCCAGAAAAACATCTATTAAAAATATTTTGCTCTGATTTTTTGACTTCAGATGATTCTGTGCTGAGATACAGTGTCCACCGCAAATCCTGTTTTCTAAAAGGCATCCTCGAAAATGCTCCGTCACCGGCTCATTTTTCAATATTTTTCTACGAAAAAATTACTAAATGTTCTTTTAACAATGCTTTGTATAATGCAAAAATTTTGAATACATTTGTTTGAACGATAGCTCTAGAAAAAAAAATCGTGAAAATGGTGTTTTTTTATACCCGTTAGACCCTACCCCCCCCTTAAGGATGCTTTTTTGGTGCTTTTTATTTCCGTTTGATCCGTGACATTTTAACTGATTTAAATATTCTCTTTCCCCAACTTCTCACTCAAAAATATTTTATATTCTAATGCAAATTGAGAACTTTTTCACTCTATAATTAACTATGAAGAATTTGCAGCCATTCCGTGTACCCTTGTTGAAATATCATTTAAATTATTCAGTTTCATGACTTATGTCTTCAAATATAAATAAATGAATAAAAAATTCATAACTATTTTACTCATACCTATTTGTTTTGTATAAAAGATATTTATAACATAAAATTATTCAAATTACTTGAAGGGCATGTATTAAATCTTACAAAACTTTCACAAAATTCGAAGAAATTTGGCCAAATTTTGGCAGAAAACATAATTACAGTTGAACAACAAAACAGTTCAATAAAATTGGAATTCAATTGCTTGAAGCGCCACGCAGCGCTCAATCCGAGAACTTTTTCCACAAATCTTCATGACTTCGCATCGAAAATCAATATTTTTATAACGAATGACACACTTCTGCCCACCATAAATCAACTAGGGATCATTGTTTTAAATGAAGATTGCGAATTAAACTAAAGGGAAACGAAAAAAATATAACTTGTTGGAGTTTTAGGGTTGTGAATTATACCAGTCATTTTGACTGATCACGGTCTGAGTGTCCAAGATGAATATTATTTCGCTTATTAAAAGAGGAAGAGAAATAAAAATTAAACCGATTTGTAGATATTCAAAATCCATGAAAAGTGGTATTTTTGGCGAATTTTTCAATCAAAGTATTTAAAAGATATTCAACAAACGAAGTGTTACACCAGTTATTTTGACTGGTGCGGCCTTTCCCTAGTTAACACTAGTTAAATAAGAAAATTGGTCGGATTCACCAAGAGAAAAGATTGTTCTATATTGACGTATGGTTTGGACTTAAACATACTTTTAATAAAATGGAAAAAATAATTGAAAAAGTATGGTTTTTTTTCATCCGAAACTTAATGTTAAATGAAAACAGACAACGAATCAGTGAAACTAAACATTTCCTATGAATGCTCTATTATGCAACATTCATCATTTATCAGTTTCGTTTCGAAATATGTGAACATGAAAATCAACGGTAAAGAAACTACACTATAACAAACGGATAGGTTATCTGAAATTTGCAAGACTTGATAAATGATCTAGAATCTTTTTTTTTTTTTTTTGTAGTCTAGAATCTTTCAGACCAACTTATATTGCTTGAGAAAAATCTCTCTCAATGGTGTCAATTTTTTGCAGCAAGAAAACTTTGTAAAAGTAGTGATAAACTTAGTTTTTCGAATTTTTATTTTATTTTTGATTATTTTTGATTTCCCGGCTATTGCCCAGATTTTTGGACGTCTATTTCGAAACCAAATGCCTGAATTTTGCAAGATATTCATATAAAATTACCCAAAACCGGCTCGGATATGTGCTGAAAAATTCTAGCAACCTTATAAGGCCGGAAGAAATTTCAAATCCTTCTTTTGTCACTCGTAGATTGACCATCACGAGGGGGAGGATAATAAAAACAAATGCGAAAAACAAATAAATTGAAATTAATAACATGAAAACTTATATGCAACGTAATTGCATATTATATCATTGCACAAAACCTATATATTAAGTAATTTTTTTATCGAAAAATTCAATAAAATCAAAATGACAAAAGATGAAATAACTCCCATCTTCCAAAATTTGTATTTTAGTCTTGTAATACTTCGGAATTTTGGATTTGTTTTCGAAATTTATATAAAAAAATTCAAATTTTATTTATCCTCCCCTTGGGTTTTTTGGAAATTTCGAGGAAGGGAAGGGGACGAAAAAATAAATTGATAATTGTTTTCGTTCATTGTTAGAAACTACTTTCTTTGCCTATAATCAGTGCCTCTATATTTCAGTTTCATTTTTAGAAAAGCTGTCAAATCAAAGAAAAAAGCTTTTAACTCTAAATTCATCTCAGTGATATTCATTCGATACTGGATGGTGTTTCCGGTGAACAAAACAAGGTTGGCTTTCATGGTACGATTGTTCATTTTCATTTGAAATTTCGTTTTTCATTTTCTCACGAAAATGAGATTTTTTATATTTCCACATTTTTCATGTTGAAAAAGCACCTGGATTTTTGTTTGTAAAGAATAATCTTACTAACAATGAAAGGACCTTAAGAAATAAAAATGTGAAACTCATTTTTTTCGGTTTTCCTTCTTGAAATTTTATCAGAAATTTTGACTCATACATATTTTCACAAATTTTCATGTGGTTTAACTAATACGAATTTTTATCGCATAACCTTTTGCATTTGCTACGAACAATAATTATGGAAATAAATATTACAATTTCTAAATAAACCACCTTTTAACAGTTTATAAATATTGATAATGTATAGTACGCTTTAAAAAAAATGCTTATTAAGACACATGCCTACATAAATATCAAATAGAAAAAACCGCGCTTATTTGGTTCTCAGAAAAGGTTTTTATTAAAAACTTTTTAAAACTCAGTAAGCATTGGAAAATTGCATTTCCTAATATTCAAACTTCAGCAAGTTAAAGAACAAGCCACTGTCAATTTTTCAATTCACTTTGATAATCACTCAAAACGGTTTCGTATATGAAAAAAGTTTTTTTTCTTTTGACAGTACTCCAGGTAGCACTGACAATCCAGAGTGCTGTCGGTCTTCTTGAAATGAATGAACACTGAAAAACTTTCTATGTATTTAGTATGAAAATTCAAAGATCTCTTCTGACAAGCAGTAAAGCTTTTTGAGACTGAGCTTCTTAAAGCAGGGGTGAGCAAACCGCGGCCCGCGGGCCGCATGTGGCCCGCAAGACCCTTATGTGCGGCCCGCGAAGCTTTTTTCAAATGTTTAAGCCTTAACTTTTTTCTACAATGGTTTGGGTGGAAAGTTTATATGACTTAATCAAATACGCACTTGTCTGCATTATCTCAACAATCATTCAGATTTTTAACTTTTTTCCTAGCATTTTAAGCATTTATTAACGCAGTATTGGAGTTTTTTTTATTCACGGTACATTTTTCCTAATTATTTAACTCCTTCCACTTTGAAAAGCAAAATCCATTAACGTCAGGAAGAGCAGCTAAAAATCGGTAGCTACACATGATCAAAGTAATTTCGAAGTTCATTAGTGAACCCTTTATTTTCGTTTCAAACAAAAATAAAGTATGATAAAAAAATGTGCTTAGCGGATTTTTTATAAATTATTCTACCCAATTCGGCAAAAAGGATTATTCTGTTAGCATTCTAATACTGCCAAAAAATAAACCAAAACATTGTAAAATAATTTTTATTTTGAATATTGAAGAAAACTACGAAAAATTAAAAATAAAGTCTGGATGTACGTTTTTGATTTTTTTTTATCAACATGAATTAGCCGGCATCAAAGTAACCGCCAAAATTTTGAGTTTTTGATAAAAACATGAGATATCTGAAATTGTGATTCGACTCAAAAGGTATTTGGCAATTATCTGTGATGTATTTTCAAAATTTGATTTAAAATTTATAACAAACATCGATAAATTCAATAATTTCATTTATAAATCGCATTCCACATTACCAAAGTCATAATATATAGCTATAGAAATTCTATTTCAATGATATTTTTATAATATTTAAAATTATATAAATCTGGATAAAAAATCTGGAATTAAGAATATAGTTTTGAACATAGTAACATTAAAATATGAGTAATTGAAAATATTCTTTGATTTCGACAACCTTGTCAACTTCAATTTAAAAAACGGGTTTTTTACCGTTTGAAGGAAAAAAATCGAGGCTTTGAGGACTAGTTTTAGTTGTGGAAAAAAAAATTCAGGAAGTCAATTAGCAATTGAACGTTCAACGCTAAGAAGGCATTGATTCCTTTGAATATATTTTTTTACACTATAAGTTATCACTGTGGTAAGCACCAGAAGATTTTTAAATGGAAGTGAGGAGGAATGGTACAAGAATATTGTAAAAACGAATGTTCTTCAAGAAGTACTTTTAAAAAATTGAAAGAATTTAAAAATGACAAATAATTGTTCATGTACATTCTCAATATCGGATTTTTTAAAAATGATGAATTTCTGATGGTAAACAAGTAAATTCGTTTTATCTTTACTTATTTAGATAAGTTTTCGCCAAAAAATTTCAGTTATAGAAAATGACGCAAAGCTTTGCTTATTATTTAAAGAAAAAGCTATTTTAAGTGCAGCCCGCTAACAAGATTTCAAATTTGAATTGGCCCATTGGTTCAAAAGGTTGCTCACCCTTGTCTTAAAGCATCAAGTTTCATTTATTTGAAAAAAAATGGTGACCTGTCTATAACTAAGTAATTGGGTGAAATAAAAAATTTGTTTTGCAATAGTTTTATTTTATGTATGTCTCATGTCTCATGTCTCATGTCTCATGTCTCATGTCTCATGTCTCATGTCTCATGTCTCATGTCTCATGTCTCATGTCTCATGTCTCATGTCTCATGTCTCATGTCTCATGTCTCATGTCTCATGTCTCATGTCTCATGTCTCATGTCTCATGTCTCATGTCTCATGTCTCATGTCTCATTTCTCATGTCTCATGTCTCATGTTTCAAGTCTTTATGACTCATATTTCATGTTTCAGGTTTTCAGCTTTTGGGTCTCATGTCTAATATCTCATGTTTCGTGTCTCATCTTTACAGATCTCGGGTGTCCCAAGTCCCTGTTTAAAATTCTTGGAATAAACGAGTCAGTCTCAAATTTTCAGGTTTTCTGTCTGAAAATCAGGTTTTGTGTCATATGTCCCAGGTCTCATGCCTGAGGTCTCCTCAGGTGTCTTGATTCAGTTCCCAAATAAAAAATTCAAGATCAGAAAACAGTTTTCAGATATAATATCCTAAATCTCAAGTGTCTTTTGCTTAATTTTAATTTTCAGGCCTCAGGTCGCATGTATCTCTAATTTAAAATTTCAAGTCTCAGGTTTAAGTTTCTAATCTAAGAAATCAGATCCTAGAACTCTGGTCGGCCCGGCACATAAATTCAAACGGATCAGACAATCAGCTTTTAAATCCTGTTCTCTTAAGGGGGGGGGGGGGAGGGTCTAACGGGTATAAAAAAAACACCATTTTCACGATTTTTTTCTAGAGCTATCGTTCAAACAAATTTATTCAAATTTTTTTCATTATACAAAGCATTGTTAAAAGAACATTTAGTAATTTTTTCGTAGAAAATATTGAAAAATGAGCTGGTGACGGAGCACGTTCGAGGATGCCTTTTAGAAAACAGGATTTGCGGTGGACACTGTATCTCAGCACAGAATCATCTGAAGTCAAAAAATCAGAACAAGATATTTTTAATAGATGTTTTTCTGGACCCCAACGTTTTTATTTAACTTAAAAAAAATTTTATGAAATTTTTGTGGCTGTTTGAAGTAAAAACTACGATTTTTCACGAAAAATTTCGCCATTTTTCACCTGTAAAATCTCCCCAAAGTAAAAAAAAACAAAAAAGAAAAACTTTGGGGTCTGGTATTTTATATGTAGAAAATATGTTCCAAATTTGAAAGAAATCGGATAAGTAGTTTTCAAATGACGATGTCCACGGACTTTAGAAATGTGCTTTCGAGAAAAACGCCTTTGAAGTTTCTGCTCTTGCTTTCTTGCAGTATTAGATAGGAGGAGATAAAGGCCTATAATTTCTACAGTTTTGCTTCAATTAACTTGAAAATTTGACACAACATTCTTGAAATGTTTTACAGTAAGAAAATAAAAAAAATAAAAAATCGATTTTTTGAAAGTGTTAGACCCTACCCCCCCCCCCCCCCCTTAATAAATTGTTATTTGCTAAGTTTTAAACTGCCAATCCATGTGAAAAAGATTGGATACATTCACACTGAGGAATAAAACGACATTTGATTGGACTTTGAAAGATAGGATTTTTTCATGTGGATTACCAATAGTGAAAACTTTTCTTCGTTATGATTTTTAAGCTTCTGAGATAACACGAACACGAAAAATGGATACGAATTCAGTGCAGTCAACCTAAACAATTGGACCACTTTCTATGGTTCATCATTTCCGGTTCAATTCTCTGTTTTACTCTAGTGAAACAATGGACTCTAGAGAGCTTTTTCGTGTCCATTTTGTCAGACCACTCCATTTATTATTTGAATAAGACTTTTGGTATTTTTTTTTTGAATGAGGCAAGCCAAAGGGTTCTTTAGTTGAATTTATTAAATTAATGTTAAAATAAAATTAAAGTAAAACTGAATCTTTTATAGAATAAATTTTTTTATCCTATTGATGAAAAATCACATGACTAGACAAAGTATTTGCTGTTTGCTTAGACATACCTATTAAAGAATTTGTTTTTTTTTATGATTTCTGACTAATAAGGAACATATTTTCGCATTAATTCGAGTCCCAAATAATGATGAACTTGTATCGTCATAAAGCAAACAAGCATCACTTGTCAAAACGCAAATTTACGACCATCTCGAAAACAACGCTAACAAGTCCAATTACTTGATTTAACTCTCGAAAGGAAAAAAAAACCTCATTCACAAGTAGCACATGTGAATGAACAACTGTTCTTCGAGCCGAATTAAAGCGTCCGCAAAAAATAAAAGAAAACCACAAAATTGCATGACAAACTACCAGCAATCTCTTCCCGATGTTGTTGTCGTCTTTGTCTAATCCACCCTCGAGAATGTTTATCATTTTTTTCTGTTGTTTCGGAGCAATTAATTAACGAAAACATACACGCACTCGGGGCATCGAAAGGCCAAAACGCGAAACAGACTGCAATCAATTTGGGTTTTGCCAAGTAAGGGAAAAAATATTTATGGTAGATGAACCTATTTAAACACTGTTAATTAGAATAGAAAAAAAATTGCCTTAGATCGAAGTATCTGAGAGCAAAAAAAACCAGTAACGTGCTTTTGCTTGGTTTTATTTAAATTAGTATTCTGTATTGTTGATGAAAAATATGAAAATAATCATTCAGTTTCGGATCCTGTACCCTTATTGGGAGAGAAAAAAGAAAATTCCAGCATGCAAGATTCTTCGAAACGATCCCCCAAAATGGGTAAGCGGCAAGAGTGTTTCGGTTATTAATATTCTCTTCCCTCGAAAGATTTATGATCATCCATAAAAGAATAATGATTATTTGTTGGAGATATGTAGTTATATTTTAGAGGTTTTTTTTTTACTTTTGTGTTTGTGGTTCACACTTCATTCAACTAAATCATCTTTGGTGGGAGCAGCATAAAGCGGGTACTGAATAATTCTGACTGTAAGTTGAAAAGCATATTTGTAGAATATAGTTTCGAACCTTTGATTGTATAAATGTTGTAGATCTTGTGTTCTTCAAAAAGAAATATGATTTTCTTAAATGATTTCTTTTTCAAATGCATAAAAAGATACGAAAAAACTTGAAATTGCTAAAAATAACATGAATTTTGAGAAGAAAAAAAAAATATACTCACAAGCAACAACAATTGATGCCGGCTGGCTGACGGTTTTTCCTCGAGGGGACCACGCGTGACATTCACACTTAAACGGGGATTTGCCAAAATACTCGAACACCAAATCGCGCGAAACCGTTGCCGTCACTTCCTGGAAATGGACTCCCGTGTGCGGATCCACGTGGGATTCCTCTGTCGATGGGGGTGGTTTGTGGCTTCCACTGCACTTAAAATGCACCTGTTTATTGAAGGGATGAAACACAAAAACATTAATCTTTTAGCTTTCTGAAATCTGTTGGTCCGTTCAATGGATAAATATCACCTAGATGGATTTATGGAGTGTAAGAGCAAATAAGATAAATTGTTTATTAATGCCGAGTCAAACGATTGATTCCAAAAAGGGATTAGTATCAATGGAGCTCGGAGTCCATTGATAAAAAGTGTAAGGAGCAAGAACCATTTAAGATTGTATTCAAATTAATGTTCGTTCATCTTTCCCCCCCCCCCCAAAGCAGGTGCTAGATGGTAAACAATCGAAGGAAAAACAAAACAACATTCTACACAGGAATGTTTGATTGTTTTCTAGGGTTATCAAACAGGGGAACAAACATCAAGCTTAACACCATATCATCCCATGGCTTGAATGGAAAAACAACAATGAAACAGGGATTAAAATTAATGAAGAGAAGGTTTTAAAATTTGGCAACCCTAAGCTCCCATTCGTTAGAATCGTCCAGATTTGCAGTAGTTTCGAATAAAATATTCATGACAGTCACAGTCATGGATGCAGAGTCTGCACTGCTTTGTATACTGACTTGGTAGCAACCTTTCGAGGGTGGGATTTACAATTTCTCTAGGGCAGCAAGAAACCCAAAGAGACTGCGTGTTCCAAGTTCAAGAAACAAAAAAACGGACAGCTACCTAAGGATGGAAAATGAATCTTATGAAAATGAAGGAAACACTTTGAATACCAAATTGAATTTTGTTTTTGTTGAATCTCCTGTGGAGGTGTTGTGTGGAATCTAGCAGAGTAGTAAAACATGTCCCAATCAATACTGTTTTTTCTTAATATTTAGCTTTAAAGTTTATTTAGTAATGGAACATTTTTTTTTTGCTGATAGCTCATTTCATAGTTATCGGAAGAACACAACTTTTACAGCATTTTGATGGCTGTTAAAAGTACTATCTGTTCTATATTTGTTCAAATTTTAACATAAACGCGATTTTGAAATATTTACGATGCAAGAGAAAAAGATGAAAAAGTTGCAAAATTTCCTTCAAGATCTATCATTATCAAATTTGTTTAACTTCAAATAAGCAATAAATTAAGGGTAGATCGCAGAAAAATCCCACAAATTTTTCTCCGTAGAGCTGAAATTTTTTTCTAGCTATGATTTATTAAAACATTACCACAAACAGCAAATTTTTACTACTTCCAGAGCTCGTATAATGATTTGCCAAGACTCTGCCCCTGAGAAAAACAACAATTTTCAAAACAAACCTTTGGTTTTCGCTGTTTTAAAAACATCAAAAAAAGGAGTCAAGAATGTATATTTCTTTACCTATGATCCTAACTAACCGATTATACTTTAAGTTCAATCTCATGATGGTTCTGCTACGATATTAGTCAGATTATGCCAGCAGACATTCTAATAAAAACGTTTTTTAGTGGCACAAACATAATCAAGTTTTGTTCATTCGGAAACAGCCCAATTCACCAAATTGCCCTCAGTTTCTTCCATTTAAGAAGTATTGGGCCAAAATGAAGTGGAAATTGAAGAAGGAGGATGCAGCTACCCAAAATACAGATTTGACGAAGTATAAGTTGAAAAAAAACTTATCAATATCATGTGATGAAGAAAATAATATACATCTTGGTGGATATCATCACATACATGTTCGCTTGCAAATTAGTGAAGAAAAAATGGATATCCACGCTATCTACAGACCACCCTCAACCAATGTAACCCAATTTTTTGAAAATTTGGAAGCCATACTGTCCGATAACGGTTCAACTTCTTCATGTGTCATAGTAGGAGACATGAATATCCCAACAAATAAACCTTCCAACCCAGATACAGTCTAATACTTGTATCTTTAATTTGTTTCAATTTTCAAGTAACGAATTCCTGCATTGCACCATCTCTTCAATATTCTTGAAAAAAAAGGATTTCGCTCGCAAATTCGAAAAAGTCCTTGTAAACAACTCGATGCTCAACCAGATGTTTGCAGAGAAAGCCTATAATCTTAGAGCTAATTCTGCGGAAGAACTCCTTGCGAAGATAATAATATTATATCAAGAACTTAAGGTCGATGACCCTTAAAGTACATGCCAAAGTGAAAGGAATATGCCCGTGGATGACAGTTGATGTTTGGGAATGGATGAAAATTAAAGATAGACTCTACGCTAAATATAAAAGAAATCCATTCGATAAAACACTCGTAGCTTATTACTGCACGCATCAAGAAAACTAAACTGGGGTAAACAAAATGCGAAAAATGCTCACTATTGTGATTTGCTTAGTAACTCAAACTGCAAAAATGTTTGAAAATGTCTTAATAATTTATCCGGAAATAGATCCAAGCAGCATGACCTACACTTAAACTTTCAGTAGATGGAAACATGATAAGTAATGAGAAGACTGTCGCCGATACCTTCAATACCTTCTTTAGCAGCATAGGACCCCAGCTTGCCTCCACCATTACGAGTCTGCGGAATCCAAATCGATTTGGAACCTTGTCACATCTTCGAAATTCTATATTTCTGCAACCGGCCACCGATCAAGAAGTAATCTTGAAGATTCGAGACCTTGACTCGATGAAAAGTGCTGGACCTGATGGAATACCTATACACTTCATCAAAACCCATTTTAGCTTCTTCTCTAAATTAATCACTTCCCGGCAATGTTGTTCAAACCGTGTGGAGCACATCTTTCAGATTTCCCCTTTTTTCCCCTCGTTTTGACAGATTTAAGCTTTTTTCCTCAGATTTGAGCTTTCGTCTCCTATGCTCTCAAGGCAAAAAAGCTTAAATCTGAGGAAAAAAAGCTTAAAAATGAGATTCACGAGCACATATTTAAAAGATGTTGGTCACACGATACATAGACAAATCGTGTAACGTTGCAGGGATCTGAAATTAATGCGGGTTGTTTTCAATGAAAGTCTATGTACTGGAAAACATCCGGACTGTTTGAAGGTCGCCAAAGTCGTACCGATCCACAAAGTAAGTCGATGTAGAAAGTCGATGTGAACAACTACCGGTCGATTTCAATTTTGCCAGCCTTCAGCAAACCCTAGAACAACTATTGGTTTCGAGGATTACAACGTTTTCCTAGAGCCAAAACGTTCTATACGATTGCCAATATGGATGTCGAGAAGGATCTAGCACGGCATCAGCTACTTGCGAACTTTTCTTAGAATTATACAAATCGTTGGATCAAAAAAATCAAGTTGGACTTCTTTTCCTCGACCTTAAAAAGGCATTTGATACTACAGACCACGAAATGTTACTCGAAAAATTAGCTTTCTATGGCATAAGAGGGATATCGCTAGAACTATTGAAAAGTTTTCCTACCAATAGAAGCCTGTATGTGTCCATAAACGGAGTTCGAAGCTGTTACCAATCGTTGAGAGTTGAAATACCCCAAGGCAGTAATCTAGGTCCTCTCCTTTTCCTGGTGTATATCAACGATCGGCCACATCTCAATTTAAATGGTAAACCACGTTTATTTGCCGACGACACTTCTTTGTTTTATACTGGGAATGATGAGAACCAAATAGTGAACAGCATGCATGAGGACCTAAAAGTTTTGCAGAAATATTTCGACGAGAACCTGTTGTCCTTAAATCTGGCGAAGTCCAAGTATATGATCGTATCAACATCCAGGGATCACACCATGATCTGACTGTTGAATATATACCAATTAAAAGAGTAGAAAACTTCACATATCTAGGACTCAACATCGACAACAGACTAAAACGGACCAAACACATAGAGAAACTACATAAAGAAGTTAGTGCAACCTGTGGTTTGTTGTGGAAAATCAAGAGATTTGTTCCACGGAAACATTTAGCCATGATGTACCAAGCAAACGTCCAATCAAAGCTGCAATATCAAGTTTTCATCTGGGGTGCATCAGCGGATAACCATTTGAAAAAACTACAAGCTGCACAAAATCGATGTTTGAAAGCTGTCTACAACCGGCCTAGGATGTACCCAACACGCCTCCTATACTCAGAAGCTTTAAACTCAACGCTCCCAATAAAAGCTTTAAGAGAACTTCAAGCAACCTCGATCATCCACTCGCACTTTTATGACCAACGAGCTCATCACAATGTTGTGTACCGTAAAACGGGGTAACATTGATCACCGGGGTAAATTTGACCAACAGTAACCTTTTCCACATAATCATCTATAACTCGGTCGTTAGTTTGAATTTTTGAAATCTGTTTTCTACGTTTGAAAGCCTATGAACTGAGTATCAAATAGGCATAATTTGGTATGTATTTGAAATTTTTTTTCTGTTAGTAAATCCCGAGCCTCGGAGCTGCCGACAGACGGAACAGTCGAAGAACAGTGGTGTGGAATCAAGAATGCCTTAATCACGACGAGCCATGGTACTCTCGGTAAAGTTTGTGGAAGACGAAGTGAATGGATGTCGGATGAAACCTGGAGGATGATCGATGATCGGAGAAAGGCGAAAGTCGGAATTGAGCAGGCATGTACCGGGTCAGCCAAAGCAGCCGCCCGCTTACGATATGCGGAGCTGGAAAAGGCAGTCAAACGAGCTTGTAGACGAGACAAGAGAGCCTGGACAAACTACCTAGCCGAAGAGGGAGAAAGAGCCGCCGCCATTGGAGATATCCGATTATTATATGATATTTCTCTCCGCCTTAGTGGTGCAAGGACTAATGCAAGAATGCCGCTGAAAGACCGAGCAGGTCAGCTGCTGACAGATCGAACAGATCAGCTCAAGCGTTGGACTGAGCATTTTGATTAACTTTTCCGAGTTACAAATAGCAATGGCCAACAGAACCCGCAGCTCGAGGCGCCCGCAGTAAGTCGCATTAATGGCGTCAACTCGGAAGCGCCCTCGCTGGCTGAAATAGAAGCGGCAATCAAGGACATGAAATCCAACAAAGCGCCTGGAATCGATTGCATTCCTGCTGAAATGCTCAAAGCCGACCCTGCCTTGTCAGCACAAATGTTGCACCGTCTTTTCGCTGACATTTGGGATACTGCAACATTCCCTGCCGACTGGATGCAGGGTATCCTCGTAAAGGTCCCAAAGAAAGGAGACCTAACAGAGTGCGGTAACTGGCGTGGCATAACTTTGATCTGTACAACCCTCAAAGTACTCTGCAAAGTGATCCTGAACAGGATCCAGGAGAAAATCGACGCTACACTCCGACGGCAACAAGCTGGATTCCGATCCGGACGATCATGTGTGGACCACATCACAACGCTACGAATAATACTGGAACAAATCAACGAATTCCAGGACTCTCTTCTGCTGGTGTTCGTTGATTTCGAAAAAGCATTTGACCGACTGAACCACGAAAACATCTGGGCTGCTCTTAGACGACGAGGGGTCCCAGAGAAACTAGTCCATCTCATCGAAGCACAGTACGAGGCATTTTCGTGCAAGGTCTTGCACGACGGTGTCTTGTCCGAACCAATCCCGGTAACTGCTGGAGTGAGACAAGGATGTATTTTGTCACCGCTGCTTTTTCTCATCGTAATGGATGAGATCTTGACTGGATCGATTGACTGTAGACCAAACCGAGGATTGCCGTGGAATCCTTCAACCATGGAGCAACTGAACGACCTTGACCTGGCAGACGATATTGTTTTGCTCGCCCAAACACAACAAGACATGCAGAGCAAACTCGACGACCTCACCGAAAGCTCCAAGGCAGCAGGTCTCAAAATCAATGTCGGAAAGACCAAGTCGATGGAAATCAATACAGATAATCGTTTCAATTTCGTGGTAGCTGGACAACAGGTTGAGACAGTGGAGTGCTTCCAGTATCTTGGTAGCCAGCCAAGAAGGACATCGAAACCCGGATCAGAAAAGCCCGATTTGCGTTTGCGAGTCTCCGAAACATCTGGCGGTCACGCCAGATCTCTCTACGAACAAAAATCCGAATCTTCAACTCAAACGTCAAATCCGTATTGCTGTACGGGTGTGAAACTTGGTGCACATATGCGGTGACGACGCGAAAACTGCAAGTTTTTGTGAATCGCTGCCTGCGGAACATCATCCGCGCTTGGTGGCCTGGCAACTGGATTTCAAACGTTGAACTTCATCGCCGGTGTCATCAAAAGGCGCTAGAAATCGAGATTCGGGAACGTAAGTGGAGATGGATTGGGCACACGCTGCGAAGAGATGAAAACGAGATTTGCAGAGAGGCGCTTGACTGGAATCCAGATGGGCATCGAAAAAGAGGCAGGCCCAAAAGCTCGTGGCGGCGAAGTCTAGCCGCTGAAATCCGCACAGTTGACGAGAACCTTGGCTGGCAGCAAGTGAAGACGCTGGCTCCGGATCGCCAGCAGTGGAGATCTTTTATCTCAGCCCTATGCGCCGGTCAATCGGCGCTGGACCCTTAGGTAGGTAGGTAGGTTAGTAAAAAATCTTATTTCAAAATCTTAAAATATCTATTTTCTAAGGCTCGCAAACAAAGAGCTCTTCTTATGATGCCAAAAAGCATTTAGAAGCAAACGGGTTGTTTTATGTGAAAGAACAACTATTCTTCTTTGTATATGAACAGTTAGAGTGCTATTTTTATGATAATTTAATGATCAATTTTTGATATTTAGAAAATAAGGACATTCACCAAGAGTAAGCCCGTATTGGACAAATGGATAGGAACCCTTTCAAATCGTTAACTTTGATGAAAAAATGAAAATGAAAAAAGTGGGAGCCTAGGGAAATGTGTGAAGGTAAAATTTAATTTGTATTTTGAAGCTCAAACTATTTAGCAATTATAATTATTTTTGCCCCTAAATGTAGGCAGCATCATAGTTATTTTTTGATTATATATATTTTTAAAATAATACGTTAAAAATCAAGGTTAAATTGATGAACAAGCATTTTCAAATATTATTAAGGTGTTTTGTATACTTTATATTCTAAAAAACTCGTTAAAACCGTCAGAATAGAGACTGATCAATGTCACCCCAAACCATCATATTTTGAACAGAGACAAAAACGATTTTTAAATCAAATTTTAAGAGGTCTAATAATTTTCTGCATCCATGTTCTACGTTCATAGGAGTCCAGTACTGGTTTAAAAAATATAGATCATGCCACACTCCCCTTAACAGAAAAAATAATCGAAATATATCGAAAAAAGTGATCAATATTACCCCGGATTACGGTACGAACAACCAAGCCACGAAAACAAGCTTAAATAATATAAATTTCTATGACAACATTTGCTATTTTGGCAGCACTTGACAAACAAACAAAACAAAGTCAGCCATTGATCTATTCTTATGAGCGACAGACGTGTTTAAGTGAATCTCTGAATTGAGATTCGTAAAATCACGACAATGACGTGGTTGGTAGAATAAGCACAAATAGCGCAGATATTTAAGGCTGCTGCTGCTGATTGTTTTGATTTGATCTTCCGGTGGGAATAAGATGGAATTGCCGTTTGAAGCGCAGGGAAGCGCAGCTGAGAAGGAATGTAGAAATGTGATGAAGGATAAGAAGAAATTCATTAAAATTTGTAGGAAGGAGAATAAAGATATGGAATATGGAATAAAAATTGAGGATATTTGGTAAATAAAATTTTGCTCTTAAGAAAAAAAAACAAAAGTTGACGTGTGAAAAGTTTCAATTAAGAATAGAGGTGAGAAGGAATGTAGGGATGAGATGAAGAATATACAGAAAATAAATCAAATTTAATTAGGAATAAAATAAAATAATAGTTGTATTCAGCAACACTGTAGATGAATTAAATAATATAAATTTCATTGACAACATTTGCTATTTTGGCAGCACTTGACAAACAAACAAAACAAAGTCAGTCATTGATCTATTCTTACGAGCGACATACGTGTTTAAGTGAATCTCTGAATTGAGATTCGTAAAATCACGACACTACTCTACAAGCTGTTTTTATAAGCTTTACAATGTTTGTATTTCGATTTCGTTTCCGCCCAACCGCCACCACCCGCCAATCGCCATCACCATCGCCCATCCACAATTTAAAGAACAAATGAATGAAAAGTGAAATGTGTTGCTATAAAAACGAAAGTGATGTACAATATTGTAAAACAAAAAACGAAAAAATCAAAGAAAAAATGAATAAAGAATGATGAGGAGGTTTTGCGCCCACTGGAGAAGAGCCTCAGCAAGAGGAGCACTCCCGCGGGCTTTTCCCTGCCCAGAAAGAAAAAAAATAATTAAAATATCACGACTGTAAAATGTTTGCGCTGGCCGATCGGAGGTACCAGGAAAAATTAAGAAATAATTCTTAAAAAAAAATTAAATACTTGTTCCAAATTATTTCCTGAATAATTATAAGATAACTTTTATTTCCTTGATAGAAAGTATCTCGATTATACGAATGGTTTTTTTTAGAAACATGCATTCATACCAGTCCCGTTTCTAAATACACTAAGCTTTATCACTGTAAATCAAATTGTTTAAAATAATGATTTTTTTCAATTTGGAATAAAAGATGCAAAAAAGGAATTTGATCAGAGTCAACCCACATAATCGGACAAACATATACAACGTTTTTAATGTATAAGGGTCTTGAAAATTTGAAGCCAAGCATTCTCTTTGATTTCTGAATTTCTAAGTTATAGATCTACAAAGATTAGTTTAAGGTCCAATATGATACCTAGATGTCCTATCTTTCTGATTCGCTCTACAGGCTCATTTCCTAATGTTACAATTTCATATGATGAATATTTTTTCCTTGTATAGACTTACGATATTTGAATTTGTTTCCCCGTTTAGTTCAAGAAGACTTTTGTTACACCATTTGAAAAATACATTTATTTAATTTTGAAACATCAATCAATCTCCTTTGATTTCGACTTTCATGTGAAGCTTCATATCGTCTGAATATGTAAGTACGTTTAACTGATTCAGTAGAAAAGTAATTTCATTAACGTATAAGGTTAATAATAGGGGACCAAGATGGGAGTCCTGTGGCATACCAGATGTGACAGAGATTCTTCTCGAAGGCGAAGCATTGAATCTACAATTTGTTTATGGTTTGTTAAATATGACTTTATCAATTTCTGCAGATGTGGACTGAATCCATTTTTCTATAGTTTAAAAATCAAAATTTAGATGTCAATTCTGGCAAAAGCTCTCCTGAAGTCCGTGTATAAAGCCTGGGCAAAATATTCACGATCAATAGAGTTGATATTAGGGGAGATAATGGAATAAAAGCCTTAAGGAGGACGCTTATTTAACCATAAAAAACAGCTTTAATATATGTGAGTTACATTAATGCTTCGTATTCAGACATTAAAACAAGTCGATTTCCTAACATGTTTTAATTTGAAAAAGAAGATAAAATCGTTTGAAAATGCATTGTTAAATGATTTTCCGAAAGCTGAAAATCAGTTACTGTAGGAGCATAATGAGAATCTCCACTGGGGCAGTATTAGCACTATTAATTGGGAAACGATGAGCGTTTTCTGCCGTAGACCCTAATAGCGAATTCAACTCGATGAAGTCAACTGAATCATAGAGCTACAGCTTGACTTGTTTCATCTGACGATTTGGCCTATTGATAAGGTGTCCGAGAGGTAATCAGAGCACTCGACTTCTACTCCTGATCGTGGCAATTTCTTTTCGTTTAGCATTCATGATCGATGCCTTTTATACCAAACGTTGAGTCGTAGATTCATCAAACCAAGCAGAATCAAAATAATCTATGTCTGTTTGCAGAATACAAACAATTCACACTCGCTCATACATTATGTTTCTGATGCTTTGTTCGACGAATGATGCTACTAGCCAGATAATGCAACAATAGAAAAACCGTATATGAAAGCAACTCGACCAGGAATCGAACTCGAGTCTTATGGTTACCGCTCCAACACCTTTCCTATAGGCTAAATCGTCAAATGTAAACTAGTCAAGCTGTAGCTCTATTATTCAGTAGACTTCATCGAGTTGAATTTGCTGCTAGATTCAACTACAGAAATGTTCATCGTGCCACGATCAATGGTGTTCTGTATGCCCCGAGTCAACAAGGTAAAGTGAAAACGCATTTTAAAATCGATTAAAGAGCGAACACAAAATTATTGCAACACCGAAAATGTCATGGCAATTTTCATATAATGTTTAGAATTTGCCGCCGACCGTAGCCTAAAGGATAGCATTCAAGTCTTCTAAGCCAGAGGTCATGAGATCGAATCTCGGTAACGGCACACATAGTACTCTTCTTGTGGGCTGTTGGTTTTAGCATTTGTAAGATGCAAGCCTTGAGGATGTACCCCTTAGTGTAAAGTAAGTAAATTAGATCTCTTCAAAAAAACATGAAGTTTCACTGAGATCCCATATGTGTGTGTTCGTTTTTTTAGAATCAAACCAAAATTTTAGGGTATAGTTTTAAACATATATTTACTTCAAAAATAAAAAAAATCGATGGAGGCTTGAATGTAATATTGAACGCATTTGCGTTTGATGTTCTCCATCAAAGTCTTTGCAGTGTCAACTGGCACCAGTTTCTCAGTTTTTTTTTTCAATTTTCTCAACATGTCTTTCTCGTCTTAGACTATCGTCTTGCTCTTTACAAGTTCCTGCTTTATAATTGCCAGTACTGCTCCACCGGGCGCACCGGACAGTTTGACGATTCATGTCCTTTGGAACAAAATGGACAGAATTGGCCTCATATCACCCCAGGATAGTTTTAGAATAGTGGCATGATACCAAATCTGGCTAAAATAGCGAAGCTTCGTCGTGCTGCTGCAAGAACGGCAAAAGGCGCTTCTCGTGGCACTCAGATTAGCAGATCTCGCCATTTACTGACCCCTTTGTCACAAAGGCTCACTTCTCAGAACGCAAGAGCAGATGACCTGCAAAACGAGGTATTTGGAAGCGAACTTCGACATTTTCTTCTTCTTAAATTTGTCGTCAACATCCAACTTGCTCTTGCTGGTGAAAAACTCCAACTCCGGAATTTGCTTAAAATCAGCTTTTATAAACGTTTCGTCGTCCATTACACAGCAGCCATATTTATTCAACATCTTCTCGCAGAGCTTCCGTGCTAAGTGCCAATGTAGTCTAGCGGATAGGTTGGCGCAAGTCGGGTTTTTATATGCTAGGCGTACTGGGTTCGATTCCCGGTATCGGCAAGAAAATTTTAGGGTTCGAATCTCATGAGTGGTCTACAGGTAACATGTGTTTCCTCTTATAACTGACTATAAAACAAGAATTTTTAATCAGTTGCCAGCTGGCCAAGTATATACACGAGTGCGGCATACCTGTCGTAGATCCATAACACTGAAAATGTGACGAATTTTATACGGTTGCCAAACTGACTGTATCTTCTCCAAATAAGACTAACACATACACAAAACACGTTCATTACATGACAGTTCACATAAAGCCATGGTGTCGGGTATGTGGTGATTTGCATTAAAGATGAGCCGAACTCGTAATCTTAAGAATGCAATTCAGCGCATACGTTGGCGAAACTGCGGTGAATCCGTGCACCCATGGTGGATTATCTACATTTACATTTACATTTTAATCTTCTCGCAGAGCTTCCGTGCCCGAGTTTCAGCCGTCCGTCGATTGTTGCCGCTCATCGCGGTTTGTGAAGTTCTGTACCTTGTTTGTACATATGTAGTCCAGCACTCTTCTTTGCATTCTGGACGTAGCTATGCGACATGCCGATCGAATTCCACTGAGCATGCCACTTAAAATTATAATCATAAAAATAACCGCGATTAAAATCATATAACAAAATCAGTAGGGGAGAATGAGGATACTTGATCCCTGGGGATACTTGATTCCTTAGCTATATCTCGAAACTGGAATGTCTTACAAAGATCAAATGTTCTAGAAAAATGTGCCAAAATGAGCAAAATAACAATGCTTGTAGTTTAAAAAAATTTAAGAAAAATAATTGTTTGAGTAATTGAACTTTGTTTGAAAAATTTCACAAAATGTCACTTGAAGATCTTTTTTCATCACTTTAAAATGTTCCTTACATGGGAAAATTATGAAAAAAATATTTGTTCCAATGTATCAATCGTTCGAGCGTAAAATGAACTTCATAATGCCATATTTTCAAAGTAATGGAAAATTCTCAACTTTTTTTTGAAAAAGTTTTCTAAAATGTTGATTATGGGTACAGTTGATCCCCTAGAGTTGGGTACAATTGATCCCCCTTCCAAACGGCATATTCTTCTTCTGAAATGATCGTCATGATTGCTGATTACGAAATTACTTATATTTATCCAAAAACTAATATTTATCAAACAATTGTCTGAAGAAAAGAGCAAAAATAATTAATTTTCTCTTAATTATAAAAAATAGCGCCTTTAAGTATGCAATGTAATTAGCGTTGAGACAAAGTTATAGAATTTTCTTCTTATGTCTGCTATAAATTGTGAAATGAGAACAAACAAGACCAAAATAGTCAATTAACATTCTATCTTGGGGTTTTGTTTGATTTTCATACAAGGGTTAGGGCTTCCCGAATAAAAGATTAAGTCTCCTTCAATGGGGATCAAGTCTCCCCTAACTTCAGAAAAATCGCAATTTTTTTACTCCCACGAAAATGCTTCTAGTTCATAATCGGCTTCAAGTATCGTTCTAATTTTTGGAGCACAGAAACTTGAAGTTACAAGCTGTCAGAAAATGTCAAAGACGGCGAGTTGCTAAATTTTGCCAAAAAGATATGGTGAAAATAAGAAAAGGGGATCAAGTATCCCCACTCTCCCCTATTGTTTAGAAATAGTTGGAAGATTCCGTGGAGGATTTCCAGGGTTAGTTTAAGCTTTAATATTTTATAATCTTTTAGTTTAAGTTTAGTTTGGCATGAAATTTAAATACTCATTCAGAAATTAATATTGAAAAATTCTTCATTTTTAATATTTTTTTCCTATTTAATTTCATAGGGTTCAAAATCTTTTATTACTAGTAGCAGCCGAAAAATCCCAAATAATGATTAACTCCAAGGATCTTACTCTCTGATTCCGAAAACTGCATCCGGGAGCGATTTGAGCCTGAAGTGTGTAATTTGGGACAGCTTCCTGATCCTATTTAGCCTGATTCAGAAGGGACCAATAACGGCAGTAAGCACCATAAATCACTCGGTGGGAAATTAGACTAAGCCTCCGGAGGGAAAGCAGGGCTCACGAAAAATTTAGCCCTATTTGGGGAGCTGCTCTGTTGTTGTCTGTATGTTGAATAATGTGCCAGTAATCTGGCACGAGCTTATGTGAAAATCTTTTTACAAGCTCGTACGCTTTGAATTTCGGAAAGCAAAAGAGCTCTCATTGCATAGAGGAAACTCTTTTGCATAAAAGGGCACTCATTCTCTGACAATCCTGCAGCGACGAGATGGTTCCATGCATGGAAAGTCGAACATGAATGGAAAGTGGAAAATTTTAATGCCAAAGCTTGTGTTTTCCGGAAACTGCAAAATGCTAATGCTTTTGAGGCAGTTTTTCTTTTGGCCCAGAGAGTTTAAGTTTTTTGTTCCTTTTGAAAACGACCATACATATACAAAGGAAATGAGGCAGCAAAGGAAGTGTACTGGTATCACTCCAGATTTTGGGTGGGTTTTGCCAGCACACTTTTCAACTTGGCAAGCTGGAACTGGAAAACTGTGGAAAGATGCTTCTCGTAAATGGTGAAAGTGAAACTCTTCCCCGTTTTGTATGCCGTTTCCTATTTAACGGGGAGGAATGATCTTCCACTTTTGTTGCCATCAACGTCATTCTGCTCCTTGCAGCTTGGAACGTCATCCTCAAGTTTTAACGAAGGAAATGCAATGTACCGTCAAACGGGGTATCATGCAACAGCGGGGTTAGATGCAACATTTATATAACATCACACTGAATCATTTTTTTATTTAATGTCTTGTAATAAAGTTATCTTTCAATAATTACTAAATGATGATGACATAATTTGTCGCATCTTAAGCTTGTTTTCCAAAGTTTTTTTTTTATTTTTATATAAAATTTGAAAAATTGAAGAATAAATCTACAAATTTTAATATTTTTCGATGCCGTAAAAAATTTAACCAGTATGACGGATTGGCTTGATTATATTGCTTATAAACTTTTTACTGGTTTTCTCATGCTATATCAACACTCTTTGTGTAAAAATATGTTTCGAGTCATCACTCATTTTTTTAAATAAATATTTTTATACTTCAGTTAATGGTCTGGGGTAAAATGCAACGAAATGCAAATCAAAGTAACACCTTGTAAATCTCGAATCCATGTGCTGGAATATAAATGTTTTGCATCACGCATTTGTAAACATTGAAATTTCTTTTATCCAAACATTTTTTAAGATTTTAGCTTGTAGAATTTTTCGTAATATTATTCAACCCCTAAATATATGCAGTATCCTTATTTTATGAAAAATGTGGAAATTAGTTTTTACAGACCAAAAAATGACTGCAATTGATATTTTCATGCGTTATGGTCTTTAAGGCATGGCAAATATGTTTAAACCTATAAATTTTCATACGTTTTCATAAGATTTTTCATTAAAAATAAAGTTTGTTGCAAGTTACCTCATTTTATAATGAGGATAAAAATCCATGTTTTCAGAAAATTAAAAATAACTATAGAAACCAATAACTAATAGGGGTAGGATTATCTGTGAACATAAGTTTTTTAGAAGCCATTGAAGTTGAAAATTGTTTTATGTTGCCCCAGTTGACGGTATCTACTTTTTCAAGTTGGCCAGAATAAATGAAATGACATTAGCGAAACAAAAGCTGGAGAATAGACATCTGGATTATTTTATTCAAATTTTGTGTCTTGTGTTTACGGATTCGAGCAACAGCTTTTAAACGTTTTATGTAGAAAGATTTTTTTTTTCTTTTCGAAACAAAATAAAAATTTGTGTTTGTAGGATAATATACCATTTTGAATGAATTTAGAAACAGATAAATTTGTATAACACAGATGGGTTATGGAATTGAAAAAAATTCAGAAGATATCGTTGAATAGTAAAGTAGCAAAAAAAAATTGTTCTTTGATAAAAAAAAACATGTTTCATATAAATTTAAAACCTGTTCATGAAAAAATAATATTAAATTGAAGAAATTGGTGGTGGTTTTAAATGTTAAAGCAGCAACGTTCGAACAAATTAGACCAACTGGTGTTTTCTCTGGGATGGCATGTAGAAAAATTCATATGGATTCAAGAGGGCCCCCGAAATAAATTACCTCAGGCCCCCCGATGGCTTAATCCGGCGCGAGAATTCACTTTTCAAAGATTAACATTTAATCTTCAAATTTTAACATATTTCACAAACTTTTTTCTTATATCGACTCACATTTACATGTATTTGTATATTGAGGAATGATACGTAAAATAATCAAAAAAGCACCAAATATGGATTTAATAGTTTTTTTTTGCACGAATTCTGATTTTTATTTTTAAAATGGCCAATTATTCTAAGATGAGCGTCAATAGCTTCAGTTTGTAAAAATCCAACCATCTGGAGAGTCAAAACAGCAATCAGGGCGTCTTTTTGGAGTAAATTTTACAAAAAAGGGAATTTTTTGACGTGATTTCACAACCCTTACTTTTCTAGATTCAAACGGAGTTCAATGAAGTTTGGTAGGTTTTTGAGAACAGAACTTCTTATCAGAAAATGTTAACATTTCTCAGTGAAATTTAAAAAAATCCCTTTTCGTGACTTAAATTCACTCAATTGTGACTGTTTTTGTAGCATCTTTAAACAATTTTAGTGTTTTGAAATATTCGAGTTGCGAAACAATCAATCAATATCCTTGTCAAAATAGTTTTAAGATGGAGGTTACATTATTGTTTCGTGTTCAGACACTTGAAAAGCCTATTTCCTAACGAGCTGAAACTTCAAAAACCAGATGAAAACGTTAAAAAATGCATTTTAAAAAATTTTGCGAAGAGCTGAAAACCAGCCACTGTAGGGGCTTAATGAGAACCCCCCTCCCTCCCCTTGGGGCAGTATAAGCACAACAATCAGGGCACGATGAGCGTTTGCTCCCGGGGAATTTAGCAGCGAATTCAACTCAATGAAGTCAGGTGAGTCGTAGATTCATCAAACAATCATGAATTGTAAATGGATTGAATTGTAAATGGAAAAAAATCACCTCGAACAGAAATCGAACTCTAGTCTTTTGATTACCTCTCCGACACCTTAGCAATAGGCTAAATCGTCGGATGTAAACCAGTCAAGTTGTAGCTCTATAAATCAATTATAATTCACTTGTTGTGACCGATCAGCAAGTCACAAGTGAGAAGCGCTCATCATCATCTGTCGCGTTGACATGCCGCGAATTGTCACTGATAAAGGGAGATAATTAAGAAGCCGAGAAGTGAAAAGCACGTTGATTCCAAAAAGTGCCGTAGCAAATTCAGCAACGTGGTATTTTTGTAATATCCAGATATTCATAGATTTTCATAATTAAGTTCTCTGTGAACTCCTTGTAAGTTTAAAACGAATCTTTTGAAGCATTATATTTCATTAATATTATATTTTCGATAGCGTTTTGTGCGAGGTGTTTCGTCTTAGACCCACTTAAAGAACCACATTACCTTTTAAGTTAGTCTGATTGACCGGATATAACCAGTAAGTCTACCTCTTGATCTTTCTATTAAAAATACCCTTATTATAAAATTCCTCCAGCTAGCCATATTGTTAAACGGACCGGATAAAATTTCGCTCAGATTAGCTGGTCGAATAAGAAAAGGGACTAATTTGTAAGTCGATTTGATATTACTTTTTCTACCTCAAATACTTACCTGTTGAAAATAAATTTCAGTTGAGTTCAGTCGAGGACGAACTGCAAAAACTCCAACATTCTCAAAAATTATCGGCGAAATGATCAAAACTGATCGTGTCATTCCTAACCTCGAAAGCGCTGTTGGTGGAACCACAAACGTGCACAACTGCTGCGATTTCTCCAAGGCAGATGGGGCTGAAACCATGGTAGCATGCGACCAGTGTAGTCGCTGGTGGCATTTCGGCTGTGCTGGAGTCGACGCTGACGTTGCAGACAAATCCTGGAAATGTACGGATTGCTGCAAGACTCAGATTATTGATCCGGAGCAAATGAGCTCGAAGAGATCTGCAAGATCGGTTATATCGGTTCGATCCACCGCTTCTGTGTCTCAGTTACGGCTCCAACATCTTGAAGAGCAGAAAGAACTGGAAGATCGTTACCGGAAGGAACAAGCAGAAAGAGATCGTCAGTTTCTGGTCCAAAAACATAACCTAGAAATGGCGATCATGCAAGAGGGGAGGAATCCTGGTAGCGAGAAAAGATCCGCTATTCTGGCAAATATGCGGGTCGAGGCTTGGGTCAACGATGCTCGAAATACGGAAAAGGAAGTTTCTGCGACAACTATTATACCACTTACCAGCTCAACGCCTTTGGCACCGCCAAACCAGCATAGGCCCAATCACGACCATCAAGAACCAGGTAGAGCAGCCGCAAATAACTTCATGCTTTCCCCGTCAGTACCAACGGGCCCAAGGGAGCAAGTGAACGTGGAAAACGGCCCTCCTAAACCTGATCATTTTCGTCGTGATCCTGCACCCTCGTATATTAATCAACCATCGACTAGTCGCGCCATGCAAATGCACCAAGTGAACTTCGGACACCGTGTTCGGACACTGGTCCTACTGCGGCTTCCAAATGCCAACCAGAAATCGAAGGCTTACCCAGGAACGATTTCTTCCACGCTTCCTCACGGAACCATCCACCACCAATTTCACAACAGTTTGTGAACGGGCTACCACAAGTCAACCAGCAAGTACCTTCAAACGGACAACCGACACAGAATATCCCGCAATACACCCCGGAGTACGTCACCCATCAACCGTTTCCAAATTATGGACCAGTTCTTAGTGCCCAGCAGTTCGCGGCGCGGCAAGTAGTTTCGAAAGACCTACCGAAATTCGCCGGCGACCCGCTTGAATGGCCGATGTTCGAACATGCGTTTGAATCGACGACAGCAATGTGCGGGATCCAGCCCGACGAGAACCTTGCGAGGTTACAGAGAAGTCTCATAGGAAATGCTCGTGAAAAGGTACTTAGTATTCTTACAGTACCATCTGCGGTTCCCGAAATAATGGCCACTCTTCGTGCGGAATGTGGAAGACCGGATCAGCTGATTAACAGCCTTATAAGCAGAATCCGGAATACAAGTCCTCCCAGCATCAATAAGTTCGATTCCCTAGTGACGTTTGGACGTGAGGTAAGAAACCTCATTACTTACATCGAAGCGGCTAACCTGGAATCACACCTCAACAACCCATCGCTTGTTACCGAACTTGCTGCGAAATTGCCATCGGATCTTCTCCTGCAGTGGGGAATGCATATTCAATTGACCCAGCAAGCAACACTCAAAGAATTCTGCAACTTCGTTTCCGCTATTAGAGCCGCGGCGTGTAATGTGTCGGTCCCCTCAAAGCAATCTGTTGATGGGAGCATCAAAAAAGACAAGCGCAAGGACAAAGGCACCTTTGTGAACGTGCATCAAGAAGCTGATCGAGTATGCGAAAAAGTTTTCACCAAGTCTAATACCAACAATACGGTTGCCAAGCCGTGTCTCGGATGTAGTAGCAGGGCACACAAGATCCGTGATTGCCAAAAGTTTCGTAGTCTTACAGTGATGGAACGATTGAAGCTGGTAGAAGAAAAGGGGATGTGTCGTCGGTGTCTGGCGCCCCATGGCAAATGGCCCTGTCGCACTAAACAACCCTGTGGCCTTGAAGGTTGCTCAGAAGCGCATCACAAACTCCTACACGTTAGTCAATTTGAACCGGCAACAGTTTCCATCCATCGTGACAAAAGGGGTTCTACTTTGTACAAGATTGTACCTGTTACACTTCACGGCAACGGAAGGTCCGTTTCGGTCTACGCATTTCTCGACGACGGTTCGAATGTAACTTTGGTAGAAGACGAGATAGCAGAAAAACTTGGCCTGGAAGGTGACGATCACGATTTGTGTCTCCAATGGACGAGCAGTGTTACCCGCAACGAAAGTTCCCGAATCGTTCAATTGTCGGTGGCGAAGGAAAACAACGGTCACGAATATCCTTTATCGAACGTTCGAACCATTTCGAAACTAGACCTCCCCCAACAGACTTTGGACTACGAGGAGCTCTGTAAAAGCTTTCCTCATCTTCGCGGGTTACCGGTAAAAAGCTACCAAGCAGCCAAACCACAAATTCTAATTGGATTGGACAATGCCAGATTGAAGCTGTCGTTAAACAAACGTGAAAGCAATGGTGCAAATCTCGTTGCCGCAAAGACTCGTTTAGGATGGGTCATATATGGTGGTCAAAGATTATCTGACTCGAATTTTAAAACGATGGTTCACGTTTGCAAGTGCAGAACTCCTCGAACTGCAAAAACTCCAACATCACTGCTAGATTCTACAGCAGAAAACGCTCATCGTGCCTCGATCAGTGTTGCTCTATATGCCTCGAGTCACCAAATTTAAGTAAAAACGTGTTTTAAAATTGATAAAAGTGTAAAATCAAAAATTTTATGATGGTAAAAATTGAGAAACAATGTGTACATCATGTTGCAGTGCATAAATTATAGATCAAGGTTATTTTAAGATCATGAGAGCTTATTTCGTGATGCTATAAAATTATAATATTTTCGTTACTTGAGAATTTAGCTAATTTGTTTTCAATATCTCTATAAAGATGATAAGGAGATTCCCGTTTTGTGAAAAATAAATGCTATAGGAAGTACGAAACAAATCCTCATGAAAATTTATATTAAAAAACACGTACTTTTGTGGAAAAGAGTAGTGCTTATTATGCCCTGGGTGCTCGTTATCTCTTATCTCCCCTACTTGAATTATCGAATTGATTACCGAATAACCTTTAAAATATTTTTTTTTATTCTCGAACGGTTTAAAAATCACTTTTAAGCTGTACAAGCACCTGGAATGTGTAATAAACGTACTAAACTGAACATGAAATCTCCTTAATGTGGAAGGCATTTTTTCCTCCGTTTTCACGGTTGAATCTTATATGGTGAGATCTATGAATATGAATCTAATATGAAAAATACTCGTTTATTGATTTACCTGCAACGCATTAGCCGCTTTACACTTCAAAATGGCCGGTCTGTTCCTCAGCACATGGGTACTTTGAGGTTCCACCAAAAAGTACGGCAAACCACTGTCCCCGCCCCTACTCACTCCCGATTGTTCACCCGGTTTTCCGAAGCTTTCAAAAGCTCCATCCACCGGCAATAAATCACCCCCTTCTTCTTCCTGTTCCTCTTCTTCGTCCTCTTCCCCGTAGATGTCTTCATCTTCGTCACTGTCTTCTTCCGGATCAAGGTGCGAACCTGTGGCGGTGTTGCCTTTCCTTGGAAGCTGACCTCTTCCAAAAACTCCGAACGAAGAAGTTTTGTCGAACAAATTATCCATCGCGGCCGGATTGATCGATTTATCGGCACCATAATTATCACTTTCGGTTGCAGCGTCGTCGGGGGTACTTTGGCCCCCAGATGATTCACCTCGAGAACCTTCACCCTCACCGTAGTCGTAGTCGTCGTTTTCTTCGCCTTCAGAGTCCCCGCTGATTTTCAGCTGCCCTTTTTCCACCGACGCTGATGACGAATCTAGCTCGAATGACTTTCCGTTATTTCGAGCACCCTTAATTTCTTGATTTGTCAGCTCCTCCACCGGGTGGCGACCGGAAAGGATAGATGGCGATGGCTCATCAATCTGGAAGCTTTCGTTGTTGTCGTCATCATCAGTAACAGATTCAAGTTTTTGCTTGAGTTTAGATAATTTTTCTGGATCCTTGGATTCGGAGATTGGCTGCATGATAGGGTGAAGAGATAAGAAAAGTAGAATCTAGATTAGTTGATAAGCTTTCGTTGTTTTTGTAAAGTGAAACTGGTTTGAAGGAATCGTCAGCACTCGCTGAAAGATTAATTTGTTAATTTATAACTCAATTTAACATCACTACATAAAAGTATATAACAAAATAAGTATATAAAAGGTATATAACAAAATAAGAAATGAGGCAACTATAATTGCACTATTATCCCAATCTATCGAATAAACCATTGCAAATAACCCGAAATCGTTTATCTTCGTAGTGATGATGGTAATATTTTTTTTTCTCCCCATACACCCATCCTTTGGGTAGTGGTCACATATCACCACTTGTGTTACAGATCCGATTCTCAACCTCCCCATGGTGCTGTCTGAGGTGCGAGCAACCTTAGCGGAGATCGGGTACCCAATCCGGGTAGATGCTTTAGTCGCATGCTTGCATGGTCGTCGTACGCGTCTGTTCACCATGTCATTCGACAGCGTGTAACAACATCCTGGTGGTGTTCGGGACCCGTAGCAGCAACATTTCGACGGTCTTTTTTCGAGGTAAGGTAAGCTGCGGGCCTTGAGAACTCGTGACTATTAAAAACTCCAAAAACCCACGTGACGAAAAGAAACCAGCGATTAGAATCTTGGTAGGGGAACTGGGGGTAAGACGCCCACGTTAAGAAGAATCTTTCATTACTCGTAAATGAAGAATGCAATCCAGTAAATTCGACAATAGTTTTGTAAAGGGGACTATTCTTCACCAGAAATATACACACAGCAACACATATACCAATTATATACGTCGTAATCGTTAAATTTTGAAAGGCTTTCTAAAGTATGATTTTCATTTCGTTTGGGGCAAAGTGCGCATATGTGTGTACCCAAACGCGCCTTTTAACGATTTGTAAGTGTTTATTAATTTAAGGTCCTCCAAAAGTGGTTGCCAGGTAAAAACACTCCTTTTCTACTTTACAGTTGGAAAAATGTATTGATACGCGCAGTGCTGCCAGATATACTGACGTTCTTGTGAATAGTTAATTAAATCTATATTAAATTTAGGAATTTTTAATATATTCGTTTATATTCAAGTTATGTTTTCCAATTCAACATATAAATATGCTTAAAAATGGTGTGATGAAAACTGCATATAAACTTAAACAAATATGAAACAGGCTTAAAGATAAACGGACATGGTGCGTTTTGCCCTGCCTAGACATGCTTATTAAAAATCGTTAAAAATAACAGAAAAAAATAATTGAATAAGGACATTTTTCGTTGTGTGATGATTGTCTAGACCAATGTTCATCATTGGAACAGATGCCAGGTAAATGTTTTGCTGATAGATATCGTAATTCCTTACGAGAAAAATTGAAAAATTGCAAGAAAAGCTCCCAAAAAAAAAATGTTTTCGTTTTTCGTCAAATTTACGCAATATAGAAAACTTAGAAGGTCCACAAATGTTTATAAACGCATAAAAGTGGAAATAGAACAAACTGGCATTTCCAGAAATGTTGAACAATGTTTGTTTAGTGAAATACTGATGGTGGCGCATCTTGTCCCGCCTGCGCATTTTATACCCAGTTCCCCTTGGGACTTTTCGATCTATAAATTTCAAGGACAGTACCCTCGGACTCTCCAATGAATTTAAGAGCCGCAATTTCGACAACGCAGCGCTGAAGGAGGTATGCTGGAAGAGCTTCATGGCACCTGCGTTCCAAGATGGTCATACCATCTACCAGAGCTGCGGCAACATACACGAGCTTGAAACAGCTATTATAGTGATGTGGAAGATGCAGAAGCGCGTGATCGGATGATGCCCGATCGACCCACGAATGTACCGGTTTAGAATCAGCGGCCAGTTTTTCAACATCAGCATCATCAACGTGCACATCCCTCACTTCAACCGATAGAGAAACGAGAGGTGCCGACAAAAAAAGTATCCGGAAAAACTGAGGGACATCGTTACACATCTTTTCTTGCAGCATGGCCCAACGCAGTGACCACTTACCCCGTACGACGCGGGTGCCCACAACATCGAGCCAGTAACGAACGAGGAACTTGTGGTTATCGCTAAGAAACATGCGGTGAATAAGGCCCCTGGTCTGGACGGAATCCCAAATGCAGCAAGGAAGGTGGCGGTATAAACCATTCCGGATACTTTCAGAGTGTGGCTACAAAAGTGTTTCGACAAGGGATCTCTTCCCAATTCGTGGAAAACGGCGTAGTTGGTGCTACTACTGAAACCTGGGATACCCCCAGGGCATCCATCATCATACAGACTCATTTCTCAGCTGGACACCCTAGGTAAGCTACTGGAGAGGATAATATTCTACACAGAAGGCGAAAATGGACTGTCGGACTGACAGTTCAGTTTTCGGAAAGAGAGATTTACGGTGGACGCCATCCGAATGGTGAAAGAGTACGCGAAGCGCGCATATAGGAAAAGCGGACAAGTATTCGTCACTGCGCCATTAAGACGATCAAAGTTAAGAATGCCTTCAACAATGCCAGTTGGCAATTTATTGCCAAAGCACTTCACAGGATGGGTGTTCTCAATACCCTCTGCAGGATAATAAATCGAGTCCCGACGTTCGAAATCGGAACTGGGTGACGATCTACTGGTCTATCAGCAGTTGGTCTACAGGGTTCCATTCCTGTGCTTTGGAATGCCATGTCGTTGTACAATGAGGTGTTAACTCTGAAACTACCAGCAGGCGTGCAGATAGTCGAATTTTCTGACGATATCCTGCTCATGATCACCGGCGAACCAATCGAGGAGGTAGAAGACCTTGCAACGGATTAATGGATTGGTTCTCAGAAATGATCTTCACTTTCAGTTATATCATCATCACTAACAATCTTTTTAACATCCTAGCCCGTTTCGTGAATACAAAATTCCGTTCTTGGTCATGACCGCTACTTTTGCGCCTTGTCTCGCTGCAACTTGGTAGCGATCTGCAGAGAAATTTGGATCTGTTTTTGTCTTTTTTTGAACGGCTACTTTAACAAAATTGCCTACGGTTATTTGAAATTCCTTGGCACCTCGAATTGAGTCAGCGTATTGCTTACTAACGAGTTTCGTTTCTGCGTCCCTTTCGCGAACGTCTATTTTGTCCAATTCTTAATTATTTCTCTCGTTCCACATGCATGGGAACACACCTCGGTATTTTCTACCAACCATCAACTCAAACGGCGTTACTAGAAGTCTAGAATGTGCTACAACGTTGTTGTGCTTATGGACATATTCGTTTAGGGCTGATTGCCAATTTCTATCGTCGATTCTTGCAGCCGAAAAAGCTTTTATCAGGCTTTGATTTTGGCGCTCCACTGCTCCATTAAACTGCGGGCTAAGTGGTATCGATTTCCTTATCCTAACGCCTTTTCTTCCCAAAATTTACAAAATAGTGAACTCTGAAAAGGAGGACCGTTATCGCTCTGTACTATTTTCGGTACTCCTCATAGCTTAAAGATCTCCATCAAAGCCAAGTTTGTAGATTCTGCGTCCGTTTTTCTCATTTCAGCAACTGAGAGGTAACGAGAATATGTGTCAATGACTATTAGAAATTCATCAGAACCAACTCCAAGGAGTGACAAAAAGTCAATTTTAAGTATCTCTCAAGGCTCGTTTGGCATTTCTCTATTCGACAGTGGAATCGGTAGATTTTTTCCATGGTACAAGTGTTACAGCTTTTTACATATTTGATAGCTTCTGTGGCCATTCCTGGCCACCAGAAATACTCACGCAGAATGCGTTTCATTGCGGCTGAACCCACGTGACCACTATGTCGGGATTGACTTTTTCCATGATGAGGATTTGCGCAAGAACTTTCCTTCGCAAAGTCACTTTCCAGAATGACTCTCCGATGCCACCCCGTATGCGGTTTCACCGTTGGGTCATCTTTTTTTTTCTTTCACTCTTCTCATTCAGATATTGCTCTCTCTCTCTCTTAAGAGAGTGAATGGCATTTGACAGATATTCGAAGTCGTTGATTTATCGTTTTGACGTTTGTTTTTTATCGCTTATATAGGCTGAAATGAATGATCCTGTGTGTTTTTTTTTTCGAAACTTTGAAATTCAATTAACTGTTTTATTTCATTTCGGAAATGAATACCATTTTGTTTATTTGTTTTGAACCAATCAATTCATTCTGTTATTGTATTCCCTACAAAGACCATCAAAAGAGTTGTGCCGCACATGGAGATTACTGTTGAAGGACACACGACTTCTTCGAAACAGCAGCTGAAATATCATGAAGTAATGGTCGACAATCGCTTAAGTTTTGGTGCGCATGGCACTTACTGTTGTCAAAGTGCATCGAAAGTCATAGATTCATTGGCTTGGATTATTCCGAACTGTCATGGTTCAAAAAGTAGCGAGAGACGTTTCCTTGCGAGCGAAGCACTGTCGAAACTGTGATACGGAGGAGCGGCCTGGAGCTCCGCCTTAGAGGTAGAGCGCAACAAATCCACATTACAGAGCACACATCGGCTGATAGCCATGCGTGTTTACTGTGCATACAGGACTATATCAACAGATGCAGCTTGTGTCACCGCGGGCATGATTCCCCCTCCCCGGGCATGAGAAACCTACGAAAACGGAATCAAACTAATCGATTTTGCCGCCTCAAAAAGCACCGCCTTTCGCACAAGTACACCTAGAGATCACCGTTCCAAACGCATTCAAAGATCTACCACGTTTTGATAGACAGTCATCACTTTTTTTTTGTCTTTAATAGAAAGACTTTCAGCCTTTGGCTGATTCGTCTCTACTCAGTCACCACTTCTCGGCCATCATCGACGTCAAATCCTGTCCAGGCACCAACATTGAGCCTGACCACTATCTGGTTATAGTGAAGACGCACCCAAAACTCTACGAACTCAGACACAAAGGAACAATTTTGTTAACAAAGAGGAAAATAAGACTGAAACTTTTGGAAATTTCAGACATTTCGGGGGCCTTGGAGTTTGAAAAGAAATATATTTTTGATTCCGACATTGAGAACTTTGACAGTCATAAATTGAAGAATTTGACAGGCCGGAAGTAAATTCAAACAACAAAATTCATTCATTTTGAAATTTTAAGAATCAGAGGCCAGCTAGTGCTGAAATAATCCACAACCGAAGCATCCCAACTCTGTACGATCGTTGATTTTTCGGCCAGTAACTTAGAAGCTGATGAACATTTCTCTCTGTGAGAAAGAAATTGGGTGACTGCGTTTTTGAAATGCTCTGCAACAAAACGTGGTATGCTTGATCGCTTTAAGTTTGAGAAAGCATTTAGGGGGCGGCTTTTAGAGGAGCGAAAGGAGGGGATTATATGCCCCATGTTCAAGAAGGGGTAAAATCGGACTGTGAGAACTACCGAGCGATCCTCAATGCCACGTACAAAGTGTTGCCCCGAGTCCTGCTCCGCTGCCGAACGACGCAAGTGTACAGTTTCATGGGCTTCATGGAGTAACGGTCTACAATGGACCAGATCTTCACATTACGGCAAATGCTCCAAAAATGCCGTGAACACCAAGTCCCCACGCAACATCTATTTATCGACTTCAAAGCTGCATACGACACGATCGACCGTGACGAGCTATGGAAAATCATGCACGAGTACGGCTTCTCCGGGAAGCTGATCAGACCAAGGACTAATAAAATCGTATTCAAATCGGAGCAGCCAAGAAACAAAACCGCGCGTAGTTCACAAAAGTTCTGACCACAGTAGGTTCGCGACTCAGCAAACACGTGATTGTAGGGGATTTTTTTCAAAAGGAATCCGATCGCCAGAAAATCGTGAGCGAGCCGTGGCAGAAAACCTCGCGAACCTCGCGATTCTGGTTCGTGAACCAAATTGGAAAACGCATTGCACACTTGATGGTCGTGTTTTCCGTTTCGTTATTTTGTCTCCACATGGTTGTTGATTGCGCCAAATGCAACGCGTGGACAGATGAAATAAATCGATTTTTCAAAGTTTTCATAACAATTTCTTGAAAATAAATTACAATGTTGTAAATTTAAACGATGTATACAATTTGTGAATTGAAGTTAGTCCTTTCTGATGTTAAACAACGTCAAATTTGGCAAATTTGTATATAGAGTTTTGAAAGAATGCAATCTGGCCCAGTAACAGAAAGAAAAAATATTGATTTAATTATCCGAAGGATAAAAAGTTCCTCCGCATCCTAAAAAGATGTATGGGGTGGGGGAAGGATAAAAAAAAATAAAAGTCCAATCTAGAAATGTGCTACTTCGGCATCTTAATTGTATCCCCTTTGTAATTTTAAGTTTCCTCCGAAGTTCAAATTAAGGAAGTTGCATAAGTTTGGAATTTCAAATTTCATGTCATGGCAGAAAAAAGGAGGCATTAACCGTGCGATGAAGTTTTGAAAGCGAGGGAAAACCATTAAGATAATTAAGAATTTCAATGTTAACTCATTGCGGACCAAATACAAGATACCTAGTTTTTTCGCTTGACGCGTTTCCGAGCCGGACAAACCGGGCAATTTTAAATAAAAACCTAGCAAAATCCGGGCAATTAATTTTAAAAATGTCCATAAATCCGAGCATTATCTGGGCAACAAAACTTTTTTGTTCATCAGAACTTATCGACAGGTTTTGAATCGTACTTTAAGATCCAAAACACCTTTCATGATTATTTTTTCTCAAAAAATTCCGTTTTGGAGGAGTTTGTTATTTTGATTTTCCAAATAAAGTGAATATAACCGGGAAAAATCCGGGCATTTTTCAATGAAATCCAGGCAACCGGGCCGTCCCGGACTGTTTTAAAATTTTGTATTGAATGTCTAGGCAAACCCGAATAAAACCGGGAAATCGGACAAAATTAGATAAGAAAGAAACGCTATTTCTATAATATCCTTTTCAGTTTATGAGCAGATAATAATGACGAATTAAAAATAGCAGGAAAAAATTCCACAAGCTTAATCAAAGGAAATCCAGGATTAAACGTAGATTTAAAATCCATGAGTTTGATCCAGATCAAGTTCAAAATTAATGTTAAAGATAACTATAATTGAAAAATTTGCATTTAAATTTTTGAAAACTGCTTTTTTACTTCTGTTTTGAAATAAAAAAGATCTTTTTTCAATTCAACTGATTTTGGATGCAAAGAAATATTGGTGTATTGCAATAAACTATAGCAATATGGAGTATAGGAAAATTATAATATTTACTTATTTTAACATTTGCATCCAAAATTTAACTTTTTCTGTGATTTAACTTTAATTTGCTTGATTTTATATGATTTTGAATTTAGAGGTTGTTGAAGAGAAATCAGAGAGTAGTTTAAAAATTTCCGAACTTATGATTCTAACACATTTTTGAACTGTTAAATTCTAACCAGGAAATTGAATTTTAAATTTTGGGTTGAATCCCTGATTTTAGAACCAAAACTGATATTCGGTTTTCTCTTGTTAATTTTCCCGGTTTTTGGGTCTGAATTCCCGGTTTTTTCCCGGTTTTCCCGCTTCGATTTTCAATTCCCGGTTTTTTCCCGGTTTTCCCGGTTCTGTGGCCACCCTGGGGGCATGTGAATAAGGTGGTGAAAAAGCAAGTTTCCGTAGATATTTGTATCCCTCAAGCCAAAACCCCTCAAGAAAGTTTTTTTTTAAGAAAAATTACTTGAAAACTCTTCTTTGATTATTGAATTAATCTATCAATTTTTTATGATATTCACTTTAATCCAAAATAATCATTGAATCGTTTGCATGTGTTTTCTTATTGAAACTTTACATATGGAATCGTGGTTGTCTTTTCCAAATTTAAAAAAACAGTTATGGAATTTTACACCCAACCTCTACTAAAGAAATTTAGTGATTTGGATGAAATTGTAAGGCTCTAAGATTTGATTTGATTATTTATTCCTTAAACGGTTGTTAATGATCTTAATAAGGGCCTTCTTGTGTCCATTCTAATCCATAATTTTGTCAAAAAGCTTTGTTTAATTCAATTGACCACCCAGGACTTGACATGGCAGAATGAATTTGATTTAATATTTAGAGTTTCGTTAATCTTAAAACGCTGTAAGTTATCAAAAAAAAAATTATTTTAATAAACTTAAAAATAAAACAGAAATATTCCATACAATAATTGTAAGAACAGTCGAAAATGAAGAACTTCCTGCTGCTGCTTGAAGCACAATTTATTACCCGTACGCGTACCTAAAGAGACGCACAGCCTGCCTACGGAAGAAAATCGAATAACCACGCGTTCCCTTCCAAAAAAAGTTCATGAACCTTTTCGCTAAATGGTTCGTGAGCCAAAATCGCGGGGAAAAATTTTCATGTATGTTACGATTTTCACGAGCGAGACAGGATTCAAAATCCAAAAGAATCGTCTGTTGGTTGGACTGCCTCGCTCGTGTTTCCTATGGTTCGCGAACCTAAAGGATTTTTTTTCACAGCCTGCTCGCGCTTTGGCGAACCTTTATGGGTAAAAATCGTAGACGAGCGGGAATCGCCACTCGTGTACACGATTTTATTAGTCCTTGGATCAGACTGATCAATGCAACGATGGATGAAACACAGTGCTGTGTGCGGCTTAGAGTGAATTGTCGAGTTTATTTGAATCGGCCTTCACATATGTTTCGTCGTCCGTGATGCAGCATTCAACCTTCGCCAGCATGTTGGGATACAACTTCCTGGCACGGGTTTTGGCGGACTTGTTCTGCTTCTCGACGCGGTTAGGGGCCTTTTGTGCCTTGAACGTTCAAAGCCCAGCCTTAGTTTTGGCCTTCAGGACAAAACTTCGACTTAGGTGCAGCTTCTTAGCCACATCCCGAACGAAGGCGTTCGGGTTACGGTTGAAGGCACGAACTACGCGGTTGTGATTTTTGGTGTTGTACGGAATACTTTTTACTTCACTTCTGGGCTTCCGATCGGTGGTCAATCGTTCCCGAACCGTGGAATTCATGATTCCCAACGTTCTAGCGATGGAACGATGCGAGAAATCCGAGCTGCTTCGACTCTATTTCCGCTAGTTTTGATCACAGGAATTTAAAACTTGCAGGATGTAAACAGTGCATTATGAACTAAATCCACCCAAATTATCATTGAATTCTAACCAACGGTAAAAAAGTTAGAGTAATTTCATCGTGGACACCCTTTATTGTTCATTAGCTGATGTCGAGAGACGGGACACTATGTAAATCAAAAGAATTGCATTCAAGGAGAAAAAACAATAGTTGAATTAAAATAATTTTATATTTTTTTCTTAATGTTAACTGAACTAATAAAGTAACCTTACCAAGAATTGAACTAAGAAGGTAAACTTACCAATAATCGACGCCTTTCATCGAACTCGACGCCAAAACCAGTCAAGTGTGGTAGGTTTCGATTTCCGGCGCTATCCGACAACAACCCCCCGGACGACCATTTTGTTGGCTTTTCCAGCAACGTATCAGACGTGGAAAAATGATGATTAACCGGTTTGGGATGTGCATAGAATTTGCCACTGGATCCATCCCCTCCCGATGAATGTTCCTGCTTCAGAATTTGTTGTGATTTATCTCGGGCCCCGGCAAACGGCAGGGAGCCGCCAAGATTGAATGGAGCCGCTGGAGATCCTAGTTGTGCTTTAGCGCTCTTCCCGTGGAGGGCCGTCGTGGGTGGAGGCAACAGTTTGGCTAAGTTTTGCTCGCCCAAATCGGAACCCGAAGAAAGTGAGGTGCACGTCGTCGTTGTCGCGAAAATGAAATATAGATTGAGGAAATGCGATAATTTATAAGAAACTTTCATCGTTTGGCAGTTGGCTTTAGTTCGGCAGCGACCGGACGAATTGGGCGATGGAGCGAGTTTTCCTCTTCTGCCGGTCTCTAAGAACTTCCTCCTCAGAAACCTTCTATAGATACTTCAACTTCCGATGAGGTTCTGTTTCGCATCCAACATCACATTGTCCGCCGAAATGATGCTGAAGTTATCGAAATAGTACTCATAACTCATTTCCGGTCACCTATTTTTTGCCCGTTTATCTCGGCTGATGGTCTTTAAAAGTCTGGAACGGCCGCACTAATCACGGTTAATGTATCTGTAATGGAAAAGAAAAGTGGTTTTATTGATCAAGTGCATCATTATGATGTGAAAAAGTTTTTTATGCATCAAATTGAATAGAGATGGTTTTTTCAAGCATAAATTGTATACATGTATTTATCCAACTAGCCTCCAATAAGGTTTTATTTCAAATTTTCAGTTATTAACTATGTTAAAAAAGTAATATCGTGATCATACTGTGATAGGATGCGTCTGGATTTTTTTTCAATAAATTCTAAGTTCATTGTTAAAATGCCAATCCAGCATCCTCCAAAGTCGCTGTGTTTAGGCATATTTTAATATTGGCTTGGAACCGTGTGCGCATTATAGGCTGCTTTTATTTACCTTGCCTTGCAAATTGCATCGGTGACCAGTTCTTTGCATAAAAAAGGATTTCTCGTTAAATATCAATAAAACTATCGATTAACTAATAAACACTTGAGAAAATGATGACAAGTTTGATGGAATTGGTATTGATATAGATGGTATCTTAACCCTGTTTCATTGAAATTTTACAAAATAATCCTACACTACTAAAAACTGCTACTTTTCAATACGTATATATATATTAAGGTTGGCAGAATTTTTTCAGCACGTATCCGGGCCGGACAAACCGGGCAATTTTTAAATAAAAACCTGGTAAAATCCGGGCAATTGATTTCAATTTGATGACCAAAAATCCGGTCAATATGCGGGCAAATTTTGTCCAAACTCAGAAATTCCTCAACAAAAGTCATGAAAAAAAAATTTTTTTCCATCAAAAATTATCGATAGATTATGAACCGCATACAAGAAACCTTTCATGATTATTTTTATAAAGATTGCTCAAAAAATTTCGTTTTGGAGGTGTTTGTTGTTTTTTTTTTGTGAATAAATCCGGGAAAAATCTGGGCATTTTTTAATGAAATCCAGGCAACCGGGCCGGGCCGGACTGTTCTTAAATTTAGTATAAACTATCCGGGCAAACCCGGATAAAACCGGGCAATCTGGCAACCTTAGTATATATGTATGTATGTATGTATATGTATGTATATGCACGGATTCACCGCAGTTTCTGCCTAAGTATGTGCTCACATGCATTCTTTAGATTATTAAGTTCGACAAATCTCCAATGCAGCGCGCCATACCATACCATACCCGGACCCCATGGCTTCATAAGAACTGTTATGGAGTGAATGTATTGCGTGTGTTGATGTCGGTATATTTTGAAAGAACGAATCACTCAGGTGGGCTAGTTTACTTACAGATATCTCGGCATCCCTGATGCCGGGATGATGAATTTCTACCAATTGTCAGATCACTACAACGGTCCTTGGGTAGCTACGCAATTTCATTCCGACGGTCAATTTGCTACGATTCAACCAGCCACTTCGACGTGGGTTTCATCACCGGGACGCACCGAGCTTGGCCTTTTGGGGACCTCTGAGCCCTTCGACTCAGTAGCGCCGTTTCCAGACAACGCCATCAATCGTCCCGGCCCTGAGTTCGTCTGTGGTGACGAGACTCCCCAGAACGCCTATACAGGCAAGTACCTTTCGAACTCAAGAACCAATCCCTCGCATGATGAATTTCTACCAATTGTCAGATCCCTACAACGGTCCTTGGGAAGCTCTGCTTCAACCATTGCATTGACGCCTATCAACACGCTACGCTTGCTAACTCAACAAACACATGGCTTTCATCACCGGGACGCAACGTATCAGGTCCAACGGAGACCCCTATTCCCTTCGACTCAGTCGCGCTGTTTCCCGTCAACGTCATCAGTCGTCCTGGCCCTGAGTTCGTCTGTGGCATAGGGGTTCTCCAGCCTGTGAGCTCAGGCAAGTATGGCCCTCCTGACCGTTTTCCTTCGCCTGATGGTTCCTCCCCTTCCAGCGTTCGAGGGTCTAGGTCTGCTATGGAATCTTATGATTCGCTCACCATGTACTACCAGAATGTCGGGGGTTTAAACTCCTGTCTAGCAGATTATCTGCTCGCCAGCTCTTGTTCCTGCTACGACGTTGTCGCTTTAACGGAAACATGGCTGAACGACCGTACTATCTCGGGTCAGATATTTGGACCAGATTACGTTGTTTTTCGTTATGACCGCAGTCCCCGTAATAGCAAGAAGAACAGTGGAGGTGGAGTTTTAATTGCTGTTAAATCCAATTTCCATGCACTGCTTATTGACGGTGACTCCTGGCACGACTTGGAACTTGTGTGGACCCGCATCGATCTTGGCAACCGAAAACTCTACGTATGCGTGCTGTACCTGCCCTCTGATCGCACACGAGATGTCGCCCTGGCGGATGCCCTGGATATGCAGAAAGAGTCTCTTTCTGCATATCCAAAGTGAGTTCTCTCTGCGCCCCCGAAGACGATATTCTCGTCATTGGTGACTTCAATATGCCCGGTTTGAAGTGGTGCTCCAACCATGGTAGCTTTTTGTACCCAGATCCTGTGCGCTCTACATTCTCGGCGCCTTCAAACATCATACTAGACTCCCTGAGTACGGCAACCTTGCGTCAAATTAACAGAGTTACTAACTTAGAAATCACCATAAGCTCAAATCCTCAAAAACTAAGGATGTATATTGAAGACTGAACTCCGCTTATAAAAAAGCCAGTAAACGTTGTTACCAAAATTATCTTTTTCGAGTAAAACGTAACCTCAAGTCCAACCCAAAATCGTTCTGGAAGAATGTTAAAAGTCAGCGGAATGAACCTGGTATTCCAACTCAAATGTTTCTGGATGGCAACACTGCGAACTCTGATGGCGGAATCTGTGCTCTCTTTGCTCAAAAATTCTCGAGTACCTTTGCTACTGCTTCAACATCCCCAGGACACGTGGAGAGTGCTGTTAGGAATGTTTCGCCACTCGGCTTCAGCATGAGCACGATTGTAGTAGAGGATGCGGTCATATCTAAAGCAGCGGCAAAGCTCAAAAACTCCCTGTCTACTGGCCCGGACGGTATACCATCTACCTTTTTAAAACGATTTATGTCTGTTTTACTGACACCTGTAAGACTCATCTTCCATGCTTCTCTTGACAGAGCCACCTATCCTTCACTGTGGAAGAAAGCCTACATGTTTCCAGTCCATAAAAAGGGGGATCGGAGAGATATCAACAACTATAGAGGAATTTCAGCTTTATGTGCAATCTCCAAACTATTCGAATTAGTCGTCATGGATCCGATTTTCTCGTACTGGAAGAAAAAATTTTCAATCGAGCAGCACGGTTTTATGCCCAAACGCTCTACGACAACTAACCTGTTGACATTCACCTCCTATGTATGTACACGAAAGTTTTGCTGCTAAGTCTCAAACTGACGCCATTTATACTGATTTGTCAGAAGCGTTTGATAAGGTTAACCACGATATCACCATTGGTAAGCTTGAGCGCTTAGGATTCTGCAGACCTTTACTTGGCTGGTTTCGCAGTTACTTAACTGGACGTAAATTGACAGTTCACACTGGAGACACTCTCTCCAACCAGTTCTCTGCTTCCTCTGGTGTGCCCCAAGGCAGTCACTTAGGACCGATTATCTTCTTAATCTATTTCACCGATGTGCTCACACTCCTTGACGGCCCGAAACTTTGTTATGCTGATGATCTTAAACTGTTCTACGCCATAAACGGTCAGGACAACATTGATTTTCTGCAAAACCAGTTTAATCTTTTCACACAGTGGTGCGACATCAACTGCCTGCCTTTGAATCGCAGCAAATGTGCAGTCATCAGTTTCTCTAGAAGACGGCAGCCTTTTTGCGCGGAGTACTTCTTAGGAGATGAGTCCATTGCACGGGTGGACCACATCAATGATTTGGGCGTAATACTAGACCGTAAGCTGGAATTCAAAACACATACGAACCACGTCGTCGATAAAGCTTCTAGAAGCCTCGGATTTTTATTTCGAGTGGCCAAGGTATTCAAGGACGTGTATTGCCTGAAAAGCCTGTATTGCAGCATAGTTCGATCCATCCTCGAATACGCCTCAGCTGTCTGGTGTCCTTACTACCAGAACGGTAATGTGCGGCTCGAGGCTATCCAGAGGCGCTTTTTGCGTTATGCCCTCAGACACCTTAACTGGCAAGACCCGTTCCACATGCCAAGCTACAAACATCGATGTCGTCTTATAGACATAGATAGCCCGAAGAAATGCAACACGAGCTTCTTTTGTCGCCGATCTACTGACATCGCGTATCGATTGTCCTACGCTACTGGAAGCTATTCCTCTTAGTGTGTGTAAGCGCCAGATGACACTTCCAACGAGGTTTCACCGATTGGTCGCATTAAATGTAGTTTTTCAATATCGCAGTGAGTGTCATTTGTATGTTAAGTTTTCTCTCCCAAAGCCTTCACCAGACCTAGCCACCTACTGCCAGACACTGCTGCCAGACTGTTCGAGCTTGAGAACGCCTGGATGACGACGCCCACTAACTCGTTAAGGCGCGAAGACGAGGGCAACGACCCGAACGATCGGTTCAAGGCCGGTCAGAGTATGCTGGCTGATCCTCGTCCACTCTTCAAAAAATCACCAAAGTGCACACATCTCAAAACCCTAGTGCAGGTGTTACCGCATAAACAAAATTAAAAAGAAGAGCGATTGAAAGTGTTGCTAGAGGACGCCAGGTAAGCCGTGATTCAAAAACTCATCGTTGCCCTCGCCCAGAAAACTTACCCTAACAAGCGTTTGTACTTACAAAAGGACCCTTTTGTCTTTGGCTTAAGGCCCTCAACCAGCGTGACCTCAACCGGTCGTCAGCAATCCAGCTCCGTCGTCGCCATATTGAGCTCGGGACAAGCAGTCACGTTTTTGGGCTGTCACCTAACTACCACGGGAGTCGAAGGAAAACGTTTTAGACCCAAGACCACCCGAGGAAGTCTACCAGTAGGTTCGAGCGGAAGGAAGTCGACGGTGGTACCACCAACCAGCATTACCAGCAAGGGCTAGGCCCTCCAGGTCAGATCATAGCCATAAGTAAAGTGGGAGGTTCAGCAGTGCAAAAGTTTGGCAATATACAGTTTATGAGAAGCGCAGTTATTTTGGGAGTTTTCTTTGCATGCAATTTGATATTCCCTGTGATTTGTTTTGTGGATAAGCGTGCCGCCCTGAGGCACAAAAAAGGGAGTCTCTGAGACGCCGGCGGAAGTGGTAAGACGGTTCTTACATGTGAGACCCCATGGACTGAGAAACCAAGACCTTCAACTGTATGTTCCAATTCGATTGAACAACTATGGAGCCAATAGTGCATTCATCGGTGTAATGAAAACGTTCAACCGCTTTTCCGAGCTCTTCGACTTCAACGATTCGCGGGATGTTTTCCGAAGAAATGTTTTAAGAATATCAAGAAATCGCTTATTAGATGTAAATTTTATGTAACTTTAACTTTAAATCGTCATTTGGACCTATACTTGGTCCGTTGACTGAATAAACAAATAAACAAATCCCTGGATGTACCAGACCAGCTGGTTGAACATTCCTATTATATAGTCAGTTATAGAATGAAACACGTCTTACCTATCGGCCACTAATGGAATTATTGAATCGGCGCTTCAAAAACTGCTTAAAAATTCCTTTTTTTTTTTCATTTTTGAAGAGTATTTCCTGAGTTTAGATCAAATTAGCCCGAATATTGGTCGAAAATTTTGAAATAAAAAGCCCGGATTTTGCCAGATTTTTAACCCGAATTTTCCCGGCCCGGCAACGTGCTGAAAATTTGTTGGCAACCTTGAGGAAAGTGTTCTGTTTCAACGATTCGATGAACATCTCACAAAGCAAATATTATTTATTACGAACTTCACTCCAGCTCATCTTCGTCAATCCCTGAAGTGCACCTCATGACAAACTTTTCCAATTTAGCTTATGATTGCATTAGCTAAATGACTTACTATGGGACTTGATTCGCAGCCAAAGTATCAGAGAGTGACAGCAGGACCAGAGCAACTCAAAACCAGCGAAAACTTTTGCCGCGAATAATAAGCAAAATAGCTCTACGTGAACACAAGGAACAAAAGTTCCAAATAATTTGTAAAAATATTAGCCACCGTGTCGTCAGCCAGCCCTTGCTTGCAGTCCTTTAACCGACTGATGTTTCTTGTTTCGATAGTTGGGGCAAATGCAAGCGACAACTTGGAAATTAGTTTCTACCGCAAGATTTTCCACTTTTCTCGTAACTCTTCATAGGACCGAAGAAAGAAAAAACGGGAATATAACATTCCTGATGGCAGCTGTGCTTTCTTCAGTTGGGAATCTTTTCTTATTTCATTGTGTGTGGGAGTTGAGAAGAATGTTTTGATACAACAAAGCTGCATAGAAGCGGCGAAATTTTTCGGCGAAAATACTCAGCTGCGGCAACTAACTCAAAACTATTTTTAGTCATTGCTTTTTTTGGCTTTGCTTGAAAGTTATATTATTCACTCAACCATGAAAAGCTTAACGAATGAGATTCTACAGTCAGTGGCAGATGGAAAAGTGGCAAGCTGCTGCAACAATGTTTTGGAGCCATAATTTTTAGCGAAACCACACGAGGGAAGACACGAATTGCGTTGTCTTGTTTGCAGTTTGTTGGATGGAGATTGATGTAATCAAGTGTTCAATTCTTCGTTGTCATAAATAATCTGACTGCATTTTTATTAACACTCAATTTTAATAGCTATAAACTTTAAGGGTTATTTAACATCCCAAGCAACCAAAAGTCACATATTTACTTGAATAAAGTTATTGAAAGTTACATATTGGCTGACAAAGAGAATCAACTGCATAATTCTCTTTAGTGAACTTTATGTACTCATTAATGAACTTGAAAGTTTCAAAAGTGATTAATATGTACGTTGTATGTGACTTGTTTTGCCCAATACCCATGAGTGAGCCATATGTGCTCATTAACGAACTTGAAAGTTGCAAAAGTGATCTAAACGTACGTTATACGGGACTTAAGTCAGATAAAGGGCACAAAAGTGCTCAAAAAGGGATTGGGTAAGTCACAAAAAGTGCATTGATGTGCTTTCAAAATCAAATCACCACTTCGAGTTTTAGTTTCCGTTAGAAAAACATCTAGGCGCGATCTTGTGGTAGCGTGTTCAATTTTCACCACGGGGTTCAATACACAAGCCGGGCAAATTTTTTTTCAATAAGTAATTATTATTTGAGTGACCATTCTGATGCGTTATATGTAGAAAATGTAGGAAAGAAGCCATTGAGCAATTTGTCGAGTTTGGAATCCGGCCCGTGGTGAGAAGGTGATATGAACCGAAGCTAAAGGTTCAGTTGAGATAGAGAGAGATTTTTTGTTCATGTTGCGATTTTTTGGAAACTGAATATAAGATCGTTAAGACTTGATTTGGAATTTGAAAGTATCAATAAGAACTTAAATTTTGAGCTGCATAGAACGAAATTCATATCAATGATGGGGCTGAGTAAGCGTTTTTGTACCTGTTTTATGGGACTTTTGGTTGCTTGGGATGTTCTTGAAGACACCATTTCTGTTTTTTCCTCAAATTATTCTTTCAAATGCAATGCTCAAACTTTCTTAGTTTGATATTCTTTCTATACATCGCCGTAGCACAGTGAACATAAAGAAGCTCATAAACCCCTCTCCCCGATAAAAAATACCGAAAAAACAATTTCAAGAAACTTGATTTTCTACACACAAAACATTTTTTTTTTTCATAATATCGTCGAAACAACTTTATTTATTATTAACAACTAGCTGATCCCATACGAACTCCGTTTCGCTTTCAATTTAGAATATGTCATGAACAGTTTGAATAAATGTCAATAGTCAGGCATTTTCCAGACGCATTGTTGAGCAATCATTGCAAAAATGTGGAACACGATATATGTTCGATCACTTTTTCTGTCGTTTACTACTAAATTTAAAATCAGGAATCAATTGACCGTGCCAAAAAAACCCCGTATATGAACTTTCGTCTTGATGCGATACAAACTCACGTAATTGTTGCTGAAACAAATTTAACAGTTAATATGGAAGACCCCCTTTTTTGTCCCTTGATATTGATATAATATTGAAATCAGAAATCAAGTGACCATCCCAACCCCCGTGTAAAATTTCGACTTGATCATTGACAATCGGTGGCCTCTTTTACGAAATTTCATTTCTGAAATCTATTGCCCTTCCCTCAAACTCCCGTGTGCAAATTTTCAAAACAATCTATTGCATAATTTTCACTTCAATCCGATGTAAAATAATGTCAGTATCACAAAAATATTAAAACGTTAATATGGACGAATATGCTTGTCATTCGAAACTCTTGTGTACCAATTTTCATCTGAATCCGATGTATAATAACGTTAATATTTCAAAAATTGCAAACAGTGAATACGGATGACCCCTTTGGCTGACCCCTTACACAAAATTTTATACCGGCAATCGATTGCCCGTCCCGAAAAACATCCGAGCGCAAATTTTCTTCTCAATCCGATAAATAATAACGTCGATATCACAAAAATTTTGAAATGTTGATATGGACGACCCCTTTTGCCGACCCCTGACCCCAAATTCAATACCTGAAAGCGATTTCTTATCTTTCAAAACTCCCGTGTGCAAATTTTCAGCACGATCCAACGAAAAATAACGTCAATATTGCGAAAACAATATTTGTCTTGTATGGACGACCCCCTTCAGAAGGGGTTAACCGAAATTTTGAAAACATTTTTCATCATTCCTGGTTATAATGAGCCTCCATGCCAAATTTCAGCTTTCTACCTCTTAAGACGGCTGAGCCTATAGAGGACAAACAAACAAACAAACAAACCCACAGAAATTGCTTTATATATATATACTAGCTGATCCCATACGAACTCCGTTTCGCTTGAACTGTTTAACTTGAACAAGTTTAACTCTTTTCGGTGGCCTCTTATCCAATCTTTGATATCTGAAATCGATTGCACTTACCTGAAAACTCTTGCGTGAGAATTCTCAAAGCAATCCATTGCATAATAACGTCAATATTGCTAAAAACAGTGAAAAATTAATTAATATGGACGACCCCTTTCGTCGACCCCTGGCAAAACATTTGACATCTGAAATTGATTGTCCGTCCCTGAAAACTACCGTGTGCAAATTTTCATCCCAATCCGATGTATAATATCTGTACGGACGCAGGATTCCGTTAGTAGTGTCCCACGAAATTGGGTCCCAAACGGCTGACGAAAACGGGTTAGCAGCAGGCAATTATGGGTCATCAATCGACCAGCGATGGCGGAGCGAACAATAGGCCGAAACGAGACGAACTTTCGGTAGCAGAAAAAACACGACCGTTGCGCGCGATTAGGTTTTCAAAGTGATCTTTATTGAAGTATAAATAAATACATGTCACTTAAATTCTAGCGCGTTTGAGTTCACGTATCACTTTCTCGTCAGATGTTTCTCACTTCTTATATCTATGTATGAGTGTGCAGTGTTGGAAATTCATTTAATGTGTTTTGTGTTGTGTTCTGTCGTGTGAAATTATGTTGGGTGAAATTTATGATTTGTGTATGCTATTTACAGATCATTTCTTCCCTTATGATTATTTCACTTTACATTCGTAATTAAATATTTTTTCATTCGATTTGTATTTGATGTTTCTTCGTTTTCGATCGTGTTTCGTTGCTCGTTGTGACTGCGTCGGAACAATATCAACGAAATTGCAAAAATACTGGACGACCCCCTTTGCCGGTCCCTTACACTGAATTTAATACTTGAAATCTATTGCTCGTCCCTCAAAACTCTCGGGTACCAATTTTCATCTGAATCCGTTGAATAATAACGACAATATCGCATTAACAGTGAAAAGTTAGTATGGACGACCCCTTTGGCCGACCCCTTACTTTAATTTGGATAAGCGAAATCAATTGTTTGTCCCTTATATCTCCTATGTGCAAATTTTCATCCCAATCCGATGCATAAAAACGTCAATATCACTAATATATTGAAATGTTTATATGGAAGACCCCTTTTTCCGGCCCCTCACACTGAATTTGATATCCGAAATCGATTGCACGTCACTCAAAATTATCGCGTACCAATTTTCATCTGAATACGATGTATAATAACGTCAATATCGCGAAAACAGCAAACAGTTAATGTGGACGACCCCTTGGCTGACCTTTTACACAAAATTTGACAACTGAAATCGATTGCTCGTCTTTCAAAACACTAATGTGCAAATTTTCAATACATTCCGACGAAAAGTATCGTAAATATCGCGAAAACAATATTTGTCTTGTATGGACGACCCCTTTCAGAAGGGGTCATCCGAAAATCTGAAAACATTTTCATCATTCCTGGTCCTAATGAGCATCCATGCCAAATTTCAGACCTCTAGCACTTAAGACGGCTGAGTCTATAGAGGACAAACAAACAAACAAACAAACATACAGAAATTGCTTTTTATATATATAGATATATAGATTACACTAGTTTAGAAAATAAAAAAAACCGTTAAATTTATTGATTGACCTTTATATTCAAAGTGAAATCAGGCACTGAATTCGAAAATAAAATTCAAAAAAAACTTAGTACCTAGTACATTTTATGAGTTATGCTTCAAATATGAAATATTGGAAAAATAAAAAAAGTACTTGTACTTAGATTCAAATTTCTTTTTTGCATACATGAAATAAATTTTCAATAAGTGAATACATTTTCAATCGATCACCTGAACTTCAGTTTTACGTATGATCAAGAGTATTGTTGATATTAGTGACTTTATGATAGAAAAAGTTATATAAGCCGCCATTTTATAAGACAAAATTTTGTTTGAGCAAAAGTTTTAGACTAGATAATAACATTTGAAAAATCTGATTTCCTATCGAACAAGTGGTTATTTATCAAAATCGGGTGAAAATTGAAGAAGTTGTGATTACTTTACCATAACAGTAGTTTTTGCATTGTTTAATAATTTAATGAACCACAGTCATCTATATATATAAAAATGAATGTTTGTCTGTCTGTCTGTTCCCTACAGACTCGGAAACTACTGAACCGATCATCGTCAAAATTGGCATCTGAGGGTTTTTGGGGCCGGAGATGGTTTCTATAATAGTTAGAACCCCATCCGACTTAAGGGAGGGAGGGCTCTCAAACAAAATTTGTAGTTTTTCGAAACAAATTAAAGTCATGACATCCATTTTCTCGAGATTTTTTTTTCCCTTTGGGCGGTTTGTTTTTCGTCTCCATGGTCGAGGCGTCGCGAGCCAACGTCGCAAGAGGATAGAAACCATGGCATAGCATACTGATCAGTGGGAATATTTTGGCGCGTATTTCTCAACCAAGCATATTTTCAGTGCAAAGGATGGCGATATGAAGCGTTGATGTGATTTTTTTTTCTACTTGATTCCTAGCTCATTTGTACAGTACATGGTTATGAATGACGCCTAGATGTGGTCCAGATCCAGGTTTACATTTTGCCGATCGAATAAAACATATTCATTATTTTTGCCAAAATCTGAAATTGAAAAGTCATGACATTGAGAAGTCATGAGATTTTCTTTTCTTTGAGGGGTTTGTTTTTCGTCTCTATGGTCAAGCAAACGTCGTCGCAAGTGGATTGTGGATAGTAACCAAAGAATACTGTTCATTGATCGCTGGAAAAATTTAACAATTAGGCGCCTGTTTCTCAACCAAGTATCTATATTTCTTATGCACGTGGGGGCGATATGCAACCTAGATATGTTTTTTCTTGCTTAATTGTAGGTACACAGCACGTGGAAATAAATGACGCCTAGATGTGACACGTATTGGTATTTTATCAATCAAATCAAAAGCAATTGAAAGATTTGCAAAAATATTTCCATATTTGTTGTCCATATAGTATTGTTGTCTAAAAAATATTAATTTAGTTCTGATGCTAATGAAATAATGGTATAACACTTTGTGGACAATTGAAAAAAAAATACTAAAAGTAAAGAATTTACATACAATTTTTTAAACCCATTTTGTAGGCAAAATCATATTTTTGAATCATATTAATAACAGTAATATGTTGTTGTTGATTCGATTATAGTCGTTTTACCATTATTATGGCATTCGCGACTTTATTAACGGTACAGATGGCGGATCATTATTGAAAAACTTATCCGGTACAACTGTGTTCGATGTTAACTCTTGGGCTCGAACTCGCGGACATCTGCTCAGGAGACAACAGCCTTGCCAACTGAGCTATATCACAAGCCCCAATAACAGTAATATGAATAACATGTTTTCTACAGAGGTAGATCGGAAACATTTTGTTGAACATGTAAAAATGTTCTTAACTGAAAATGAAGATAAAAAAATCCGATCCGACACATGAACTGATCAACAGCCTTTTCTTTAAATTAGATAAGATAGGACTGACGTGTTTATAAGTGAAAGGTATCAGGGAAAAAACTGATTTTCATTGACCAAAAGTGAGGGAATTTATTTTCCAAAAGAATTTTCATTCAAGAAACCCAAGAGCATGTTCAAACGTTCAACTTTTCTCTGTTACAAAAAAAAAAACGAATTCAGAAATGAAAATGGGAGCTTTTAATTTTAAATAATTCCGAAAAAAAATATCGTACTTTTTGCTTACATACCAATTTAAGTACATACTTGACAAGAAAAGTGTTTTTGTGTTACATGGCAGCATAAAAGAGACTTTTGATCTGCTTCTTTTTTGAAAAGTGAGACATTAGAACTGATATTCAACTGGAAGCCAAATTTGTATGAGAGATTTTTAGTGTACTTTTAAAATGTTAAAAACAATATTCCCTCCTGTCAACTTACACGGTGGAGCAAGGATAAACGTCAAACTTTTAAGAAATCTTCAAAATGATTCAATATGAGGGGTATTCCGAATGTTGAAACTGAAGCGGATATTTAAAACTCTTTTTTAACAAAATTTTGGCGCACAAAGGATAGATATTCAAACTGCCTCAAAGGGCGAGAATCGTGAAAAAAGCTGTTGAAAAATGTTTATTAAAAATACTTTTCATGGTTTTTTTTTCAAATTTCGATAGCTGATTTATTAACTCCAAAAAAAAAACATCATCTTAATCTAATCAGGGCCGGAAGTGCTCATAATACAGAATTTAAGGAATATACTCAAAAAACTGTCCCTATTCACGCTATTGATCGGTTTTAAAAATTCAACCTACATAAAGTACAATTCGCAATAAATTCCAATATGCGAATCTTTTTCTTTCAATTAGAAATTTATGTAAACTCGAGCCAGGTAAATCAGCTTACCTTCTTCAAGCAGTGGGGGACAAAATTGGAAAAGATGGGGTAGCTCTCATGTAAGCTTAAGATAAAGAGCTTTTCAAAGTAGGGATCATATTTGAAAAGAAGTTTTTTTTGCGTACGGATATTTGGCATAACTCAAAAATAGATGTGACCGATTTTTTTATGGAAGTTCGTAACTTCCCACTTTGGGAAAAAAGGTGGAAAATCCATAAATATTGCCATTATTTGGGTCATTATGAAGCTTCAAAAGCAGAGTACAAATTTCAGATCTTGAAAAACAAGTTTAGAGATCAAGCTTCAGAAAATAATATATACCATCTTTGAATTGCAATTCGGAACTCCAGCTGCAGCTCTCATTTCAAAGTTGTTGGTTTTAAACTATGATGAGGTTTGATTTAAAAAAAAGCTTACAAAAATACAAATTTGAATAAATTTTTACGAATTACATTTATTTTTGCAAGGTGTAGCAATGCACACCGGGTCAGCTAGTCTATATATATAAAAATGAATGTTTGTCTGTCTGTCTGTTCCCTATAGACTCAAATACTACTGAACCGATCATCGTCAAAATTGGCATCTAAGGGTTTTTGAGGCCGGGGATGGTTTCTGTAATAGTCAAAACTCCATCCGACTTAAGGGAGGAGGGACTTCCATACAAAATTTGTAGTTTTTCGGAACAAATTAAAGTCATGACATCCATTTTCTCGAGAATTTTTCTTCATTTGGGCGGTTTGTTTTTCGTCTCCAAGGTCGAGGCGTCGAGCCAACGTCGCAAAAGGATAGTAACCCAGGCATAGCATACTGATCAGTGGGAATATTTTGGCGCGTATTTCTCAACCAAGCATATTTTCAATGCAAGGGGTGGCGATATGAAGCCTTGATGTGATTTTTTTTCTACTTGATTCCTAGCTCATTTGTACAGCACATGGTTATGAATGACGCCTAGATGAGACCCAGAGTGACATTTTGTCGATCGAATAAAACATATACATTTTTTGGCCAAAATCTGAAATTGAAAAGTCATGGCATCCATTTTTAGAGATTTTCTTTTATTTGAGGGGTTTGTTTTTCGTCTCTATGGTCAAGCAAACGTCGTCGCAAGTCTAAAGCATAATGTTCATTGATCGCTGGAAAAATTTAACAATCAGGCGCCTGTTTCTCAACCAAGTACCTATGTTTCTTATGCACATGGGGGCGAAATGCAATCTAGATGTGTTTTTTTCTTGCTAAATTGTACGTGATAATAAATGACGCCTAGATGTGACACGGATTGGTATTTTATCAATCGAATCATAACCAATTGAAAGTTTCGCAAAAATACTTCCATATTTAGTTTGTGTTAATGGAGGTAGCATTCGACTTTTCATTCAAGGAACATTAGAACATGTTCAAACGTTCAACATTTTCTGTTAAAAAAAATTGAAAATTATGTTTTTTTTCTAGAAATTGTTACTTCGGCCCAAAAACACAACTGAAACGAATTTAAAAATGAAACTGGGAGCTTTTTATTTTAAATAATGCTGAACAAACCATCGTACTTTTTTATTACATACCAATTCACGTACGTACTTAACATGAAATGTGTTTTTGTGTTACATGGCTGCATAAAAGAGACTTTTGATCCGCTTCGTTTTTGAAAAGCGAGTCTTTTTTACGAGAAATTTTAAGTATACCCATAAATTGTTAAAAACAATATTCCCTCCTGTCAACTTACATGGTGGGGCAAGGCAAACGTCGAACTTTTAAGAAATTCATCTTCAAAATGATTCAATATGTTGGAAAGACCAGAAGGAGTATTCTGAATGTTGAAACTGAAGCGGATATTGAAAATTCTTAAATGTCTTTGTAAATGACCTTCGTCATTCCCTTTGAACGGCGTTCGTTAAAAGTGGAGTAAAACATAAATTAATACTGCAGGAATACTGCAGATATATCTGTGAACCTTGATAGAACGAAAAACAGGAATACGTATTTTTAAGCCATTTGAAAGCCATTACCCTGACGCATCTGTAAATAAGCTTTGCATTGACACTTGCCAAATGCTCTCTAAAATCTAAATTTGAATAAATTTTTACAAACTACACTTATATTCGGAAGGTGTAGCAAAGCACAACGGGTCAGCTAGTAGTATATAAAGAACTCAACATGATAAAACTTACTCGCTCCAAATCGAAATAAATTATTAGCTTACTCGAAGGTCACAGAACAAATTTCATAAAGATCTAGCCGTGGGAAGGGGTTGGGGAGGAGTCTAAAACGTGAATAGGATTTTATGGTATTTTGCTTGAGAGGACCAAAAAATACTGGTTTTTCATTAATAACTTTATATTTCACTAGCCGATTGCTTTCTATGAATAATTTTCTAAAAGTCTAAACTGTGACAAATATTTCACTCAAAGACTGCAACCCGACTGGACTTAAAACAAAAAAGTTATTGCAGTTCAAAGATTGTGTTTTGGCCGTAAATTTTCGTGTAATATGCAATGAATACTTTTGACACATTGCGTTTTATACTAGAATTTTCGACCAAAATAAAATCTTTGAACCGCAAGAACTTTTTTGTTTCAAGTCCATTCGGGTAGCAGTGTGTGAGTGAAATATTTGTCACAATTTAGGCTTTAAGAAAATTATTCGAAGAAAACAATGGGTTTTCGAAAAAACAGTTTTGTTTATGAAAAATTAGTATTTTTTGTTCCTCCCAAGCAAAATACCTTAAAATCTAATTCACGTTTGAGACTCCAGCAACCCCTCTCCATGATCAGATCATTATGAAATTTGCCATGCGACCTTCGAGTAAGCTAATAATTAATTTCGACTAGAAGCGAGTGAGATTTATTATGTTAAATTATACAAAAATACAATGACTACTGTTATGGTAAAGTAATTATATCTTCTTCAATTTTCAACCGATTCCGATAAATAACCAGTTGAAATCTTTGTTTTGACTAACCATTTAAAGTCAATAGAAAATCGGATTTTTTAAATGTTACCATCTAGTCTAAAACTTTTGCTGAAAAAAAATTTCTCTTAAAAATGCGTTTTTAATAATTTTTTCTTACATAAAGTCACTAATATCAACAATACTCTTGGCCATATGTAAAAATGAAGATCAGGTGATCGATAGAAAATTTATTCAAATTCAATATGCAAAAAATATATTTCTATTTAATATTATGCAGTCCGAGATATTTGAATCAACTACTACTCAAAATGTTTGAATGTTTGCTTGACATTCAGTTTTCAACATGCCATACTCTACCACAAATATTTTTATCCAGAATAGAAGGGTGTTTATTACATGTTTTCCTTTTACAATAAAAGAGAAAAAAAAACGAACTTTGTATTTTTTTTAACATTGAAAAAATACCTGAGAACAAGAATTTATTAAGAGTAAATAAACAAACCTAAAAAAAACTTTTCGTAAAAATATAAAATATGAAATTATTTCTCATTGATTATCAGTTCCTCCTGGCAGGATCGCCAATGTAATATTCCACAAATACCACAATTAAAAGCTTAAAAACAGGATCGATTTCACTCCGTTAAACACACTCTCTGGGTTGCCGATTTACCTGATTTTCCAGGGTTTGCCTGATTTCCTTAGGATTATCCAGGCAACCTTCAGTTCTAAAACACTTAAAATCAAATTTAATGAGAAATGTTATTTTGTGTTTCAAATCTTTCAAATACATATTTCTTTTAAAATTTGTCTGTAAAGCTAAAGTCTTTGAAGTCATACTCAACAAGTGTTTAAAAAAACAGTACTTTCTCACCATAAATTTAACCAACTTTTCCATACTCCCACAAACGTTTGATAGAATCATAATATCACGACAACTCGACAATCATTTCTGGCAGCGAGCATAATTTGCTGATTACACGAGAACAAAAAAAATATTCCCACACCTCACTAGAAAGCGACTTGCTGCAAAAGAACGACAAACTTTCCCATTCTAGCGCCATAATCTCAGAAAAACTTCAACACTAATTTCAATAAAACTTTCACTCAAAGAGTTGATAATTGAGAAAAGGCCTCTCTTCATCCGGAGGAGACTTTCACTCACTTACATCGTCATCAGGTGCTGCACCACCACCAATTCTTCTTTCTATGTCGTCGATCGTCGTAAGAAGACGCCCGGGGAGGAAAACCGGAATTAGTTTTAATTATAGAATTTACCGCTTTTCCACCTGGGTGATTTTCTTTGCCAACGCATTGTACAGGGAATGAAGTTTCTTTCATTTTAATTATGTCTTCGAGGTGCAATTATTTGACTTTGAACGGTAAGTTTTTGAAATTTTAATCAAATTCTTATCACTTAACGAACGGTGGAGCTCGGCCGGATTATTGCCGCTTGGTGAGAGCAAGGAAAGCAAATGTTTAAAAAAGGAGCTTCTTGAATGGTCTTTGGAGTTTTTCTCTTTAAATACTGATTTGCATTGGTTTAAAGCAATGCAGTTTTGAAATCAAATCTAGTCATTTATTTTCAAAATAAGTTAATGATTTTTTTTTTGGCAAAACTCGTCAGCTTATGAATAAGCAAAACAGCCGCAGCCCGTGGCGTAGAGGATAGCCTTCAAGTCTTCTAAGCCAGCGAGTTTGAGATCGAATCCCAGTCACGACATACATAGTACATTTTCTGTGGGTTGGTGGTTTTAGCATTTGTAATATGCTAGGAATCTCTTCGAGGAAACATCAAGTTTCATTGAGATCCTGTATGTATTTGTGTTCGTTTTTTTTTAACAAAAGCAAAAATGGGCCCATAAAGATTGTCTCGATTAATACGCTGAACACCAGAACTGGCTTTGAACAAAGCATTTTCTAATGGAGCCGCTTTTGCAGGTATTTTTCATTTACATTTCACGCACTTGTACCACTTGCGAGGAATTTAGCATTATGAATTTAGCATCTAATACTTAAAAGGAAACTTTACAACGTATCGTAGAAACGTTGATATATTTTAGATAGTTCTTTGAACATAACGAAACAATTCCTTAAAATCCATGTTTGATAAAATTAACAATAGACTAATGTATAAAAAATGAATATGTAAAATATGTTTGACGAAAAAACTAATACTTTTGAAAGAGAACGCAAGATTTTAACCTCCTAACGAATGGTTAACTATAAATTTTGTAACGTGAATTCCATTCACATATAAGCACTAAAATTTAGCATCAATTCTGCTCGAACGTCAGCTATTAGAGGTTGATTCTGTGCATTGTATTAGCTCTGTGAGCCAGGTTTGTCGAAATTAACTGCTGATTTAGTGCAGAAACTGGTATAACCCTATAAAAACACTGTATTAGCATTGGTTGATGCTATAGCGTTGGCGGGCAAAATGCTGGGAAAATGCAAGTGGCATTTAAATGAGATTCAACCATGCGGAAAAAAAATATTTTTTCGATTTTTGTTTGATTCATTTTTCTGTCATGATACAAAATTTGTTATTATTTTTATATTCGCTTATGCGTGTTAAGGGGATCTCTCGAGTTGAATTTCCTACATTTTTTTTTATTATTTTTCAGCTGAAAATGACCTGGAATCGAACTCATGACATCTATGGCTCTCACATTTGACATTGACTCTGCTTGTGAAGCTATCAGGTCCGCGTCAAATCTTGAAAAAAATAAGCTCTATTTGAATCAAATTTCCAGCAACCGGTGCCCTAAATTTGCATAAATTCAGCATCAATCAATTTTAATGTGCTTTGGTCTTACATTGTGCAAAAAAGTATTAAAGCAAGCTTGTGTGATGCCATTTTCATGCTTAGAAAATATTGCATTTGATATTCTGATTTGGAGCTGTGTTGCATTTCAAAAGCATTGTGCGAGGCTGATAAAATGCTAGTTGCATTTAAAAGAGTGGTATAATTCGAATATGATGCAGCATAGCACTCGAAGGATTGTTGTAATGCTTAATTGCACTTGATGTGCTGATATTGTGTAATTTAGAACTTGAATACTGGAATGAAGCTATAAAAATGCTAAGATTTAGTGCTTATGGTTACTTGGGTGATTTCGTAGCATCTACATGAAAATCAATTGGATGAAAATTATGTAGTTTTTCACGTAGCCACAACGTGTAGATTATTTTGGGTGTAGAGAATAGATAAGCTTGGTTTAATGTTGATTCCTCACTCTCTCTGTTATCTTACCTAAAGAGAATCAGAGAGCGAAAGAACGTCAGAGAAATTAAGTAGCTCCGCAACCAGGGTTGCCATTTTTTTTCCAAAAAACGGGAAACTGATGAAATAAAATCAGGCTACGTTAAAGTAACGGAAATTTGTGATGACCTTTTTTTTTGGTCATCGCTCCTCATTCTCACTCTAATATGTGTTGTGAGCCTACTTGGTTGAACAATTCTATTAAGAAACTGAATCGAAGCAATCGAAAGATTCCCTGGAATTTCCCTTTTAAATAAGAACTCAAGAGAATCTTTTGATCGCTTTGATTCAGCCACATTTCCTCTTTTTGCTTCAGCAATAATTGTACCTAATTTAGTTCCTTACTACCCATTTTTCATCACATTCGCAAAAATCGGGTAAAATCAGGCATATTTTCAAAAATCAGGCATTTTCAATGGCTTATCAGGTTGTCAGCCTGAACCTCGAAAAACCTGGCATATCCTGTCAAATCAGGCAAATTGGCATCCCTGTCGGCAACTGCAAGCGACTTGGTACGAGGTCTGAGATGCCAACTGTTTTTTTTTTTTCAAGAATGTCGGGAAGATTTCGAAAAAATGTCTGGAAAAGAATAATTCATGTCCAAACCCAAAAGTCTGGAATAGTCTGGAAAAAATTATGTCTAGAAAGGTAAAAAAAAAAGTCTGATGGAAGCAGAGGTGCCAGGTGTCCTGATTTTTCAGGATTGGTTCTGATTTTTGAGAGACATTCCTGATTTCTCTAAAACACTGTAACAGTCCTGGTTTTTTTTCAAAAACCGGTCAATTAAATGTCATGATTTTCAATAAATACAGTAGTTTTTCGATTTTATCACTGTTCGATTTTCCAATACTCGCTTAACTCACGCTCCATTTTATCACGGTTATTGTTTCGATTTTATCACGTTGTTTTTGGAAATCGTTCAGAAATTATTTGCCATTTTTCTATCTTAGTTTCAAGTTTCGCCAAATTCACGGTTTTACCATTACCACGATGAATTAAGCATGATAAAATTGAAAAACAACTGTATCTAGAATATAGCTAAATTTCTAGTGATTCATCAGATCATCAGACAAGTTTGTAATAAAATGGTTAAAATAATGAAAAAGTTTTGATCTGATAATATTTAAAAGATGTTGTCAATATAAGCTGCCAAGGTCCTACTCGCTTCAGGGGCGTCTTCAATACCTGTATTACGCCCCTATTTATACTATTTAACCAGAATTGCAAGTTGTTTCTATCAATTTAGTATTCTCCTGAAAAATCCTGTTTTTTTTTTCATTGCGTTGTCCTGATTTTTGGTAAAACCACCTGGCACTTCTGGATGGAAGACAGAGTTGCCAGGTGATTTTGTCAAAACTCAGGACAACGCGAAGCAAAAAATCAGGATTTTTCAGGACACCTCTTGATTCATGGAAAAAATAAGCAACTCTGCTTACATTGTATAAATAAAGGCGCAATACAGGTGCAGTAAACGCCTAGATATATCCAACAGCAGTACGCAGCTTCTTGCCTGGCCTGCAGTTTATATCGAATAACACCACTTAAGCATCTTCTGAACCGAAGATTACCATCTGTTTAATGGGTTCAACTATTTTATTACAGATTTATTCGTAGTTAAACTACAAATTCGATTATATTTGAATTTTTTTTTCGTTCGCCAGGTAGAAATTTCGTTTATCCGTAGAAACCCGTTATGAAAGTCCGTAGATTTTGTGCATCGATCCGTTGCTCTGTAGAATTGCTTAAAATCCGTAGATCTACGGAGACATCCGCAGATGTGGCAACGCCACTGCACGAGGTAGATGGCAGTTGCATACAAACCTCGGTGCATACAAATCCATCCGCAGTAATGGCATAGTTTCAGGTGCCGCGGCCGTACGAGCTTTTCGAACGGACTTAAAGTAGGCTTAACAGATACTTTCAGAAAAAAGCGGGACATTTCCCGTAAAAAAAGCGGGACAGAGTCGAAAAAGGCGGGATATTTTAGAAACTCTTCAAAACTTAATTTTTATGACCATTCCTATACATATGTAAATGTTCCTTTAGCTAAAATAGTTCATAGAAAGTAACAAAATGTCGTCAAATGAAATTTGTTTTAAAAATTCAATTTACAAGAAAACTATCATCTTTTTAAACTACGAACAAACAAGTGGAAAATGTTGTAGTTCAAAGTAATTTAAAATCCGAAAATTGAAGAAAGTTTTTAAATTTCTTAACAACTGTTTTTGATCATCTCCCAAGTTTATTCAATCTAATTCGCCCATTCAGTCATTGTTTGATTGAAAACAGTTTATTTTCGCTCGGTAGTACTGTTCTTTTTTATCCGGGACTTTTTTTCCTTAGCTTTACACTTAATGAATTTTTTAGGATTCCGGAGAAACACCTGGAGCCACCATCATTTGGAAGCAACTTAAAGAATAATTCTTTAAAAGAAAAATATTGATCTAGCTAGGACGTGTTCAAAGAACGCTTGACTAAATAAGCCAGATTGCTAAGAAAAGTTTACCAGATTGCCTGGTTCTATAAGGACTTGCTCGGATATTTGACTCAAAATTTAAGAAAAGTTCGGTCCGGTCCGGTTGCCCGGATTTCGTATAAAAAAACCCTGGATTTTACTTTATTTCGGAAAATGAGCAAAAAAAACTTAGATTGAGTTATTATAAATTTTTATTTTTGCGATCTTTTTTAGCAAGTTTTTGGGTAGCCTAAAATACAACTAAAAATCTACTGTGTGTTTTGAAGAAAAAAAATTATATTCAAGTGTGTTCTTTTTGTTAATTATTGAATGATCCCGAGATAAAAATGCCCGGATTCGCTCGTTTCGGATATGTTTGGAAAATATTCTGGAAACCATAAATGCTAAGAACTAAACGAGCTATTTAATCTTGTCTTTTATAAAATTTGGAAAATGCTGCTTATTTTAAAAAAAATCACAGAAAACATTAAAGTTGAATGATTTTATGTATTGAACCAATGAGCAGCGTCTCCAATTTTCACATTCACAACAGATAAATATTTCAAATGAAAAGCCAAAGCATTCCTCGGTGTTTCGAATGATGATGACGTTAATGATTTTCAAAGTGCACTTGATGATTTTCAAATGAAAATCGAGCTCTTCAATTTCAAACGAAAATGAAAATTGTTATTTTTATGTAATTTTTTGATCAGTTTTGTTTTTTTTTGTGATTATAAACTATTTTCAAAGGGAACTAAACTAAGAGCTCTAAATTCATTTAATATTTATATTAATTTTTTATTTAAGTAAGAGGAATTGATTTAAAAGCAACAAAAAATTCTAATATTAAAAAAATATTTTTTTTACATTTTTGATAGCTTGATTCTGTAAAAAAACGTCCTATTAATTTGAATTTTTAGACTAATAATCTACCTATTTTAAGATTTTCAGCAAGGCATGAAAATGAAAGCGATGATTTTCAATCGAAAAAAATTTCTTTCATTTGACTGTTTTGCGGACCGGTCTGAATGTTTTGTTTACTGACTTTCATAGCAACTGGCGGCAAAAAAGTTATTCGATTGTGAACTTCCAAAGCAGTCTAGATTCAAATGATTGAATAAAAATTGGAGACCATGCCAATGAGTTTAAATTAGTTTAAATTTCCAGTGTTAGTCAGTAAAACATCAAAAAAGTGTTATTTAATTTTACAGCCTTAACGGTGAATGTCATTTTTTCTAGTTTTGAAAATCATGAATAAATAAAAGAAGATAAGAAAAAAATGACAGGAGTTGAAAATGATCGAATAGAGATTTTAGAAGAAGCGTTTTCGGTAGCACGGAACAACCACGAACAACTATTTTGAAGTGGTAGAATCAGAGAAGTTTGAATTTAACACATGTTTTCAGAAAAATAAGCAGAACAATTTGAGAAACAGCGGAACGGCGGGACATTTTCTAAAAAGCTTTTGCGAAACGGATGACAACCCTAAGTTAAAGTCTTGTTTTAACCCCTAATTCCCCTATAATTTGTTAACCATCCAGAAATACACTGATTTGGACTAAAAAAATTTTTTATTTCAATTCCCCTACATTTATAATATTGTTCAGAAAATGCATGTTTGGAATTCAAAAATTTAAACCAAATAAGGCCTATGTCACCTGATTTTTTTTTTCGAAACATCGAATGAAGGCTGTTTGAGCTACCGCTCGCGTTTGCAACTGGAGTTATGGCTGTTTTTACTCTGAAGGGGAAACATGTTCGGATTTGAAAGTTTCTAACCAAATGAGACTAATTTTGTGTGACTTTTTCCGAGGAATCCAATGAAGACTGTTCGTACCACTGCACTCATCGGAAACTGGAGCTATGGCCGTTTTACCCTCAAATTCCCAACATTTTTAATTTTGTACAGAAAAAGCTTGTTTGCACTAGAAGATTTCTAGTGTGTTCGGACAAAGAGACCTTTCTAATGTATTTTTTTCCGACGAAGTCACTGCACCCATCGGAAAAAGGAGCTGTGGCTGTTTTACCCTCGATTTTCCTACATGTTTGATACAGTTCAGAAATAGCTTGTTCGGACTTCAAAATTATGATCCAAATTAGACTCATCTTGAGTGATTTTTTTCCGAGGAATCGAATGAAAGCTACTTTAACCCAACATTTTTCAATTAATTTAAAGAAAAGCTTGTTCGCGCAAGAATTTTTTTTTAACAAATGTAAACTCTCTTGTAATATTTTTCCGAGGAATCGAATTAAGGCTTTTTGAGCTACCACTCGCTTCGAAAAATAGAGTTATGGCTTAACTATTTGAAGAATGTTGGGAAATTCAGGATATAATATAAGATAAGTCGCATTGTAGTTGAATTGAGGGTGAAAACAGCCAAAACTCCATTTTCCCGATGCGTGCGGTGGCTCAAATAGCCTTCATTCGATTCCTTGGAAAAAGGAACGCAAGGAAGGTCTCATTTGGTTCAAAATTCTCAAGCGCAAACTTACTTTTTCATATTCGAATTGTGCGTCTCGGTGGTCGAGTGGTTAGCGTGGTAAGACGGTAATCGCTAGGTCCACTGACGGCATGGGTTCGATTCCCATCTCGGTACTGGGTGTTAAATGTTAATCTTAAGTTGTCCACGTCATTTATTCAGTCTGTAAAGCCTAAATCGGCTAAGACGGTGTATGTCTTTTAAATTCCGATCTTAGGTCCAAGGATATTAAACGGAGTTTTTATCCAGCAATGACATGAAAAAAATCTCTTTTTAAATGTTTATAATTAATAAATTGATTAAACAAATCCAAGCTGACTAGTCGTTTCCGAAGTGCCAGTGCTCCAAAAAAAAAAAACGAAAGACTAACAATTCATATCCACACAGCAAAAAAATCTGAATCCTTAACGACACTTAAATTGGAAACCTTCAATGTTATATGACGTAGAACGCGATTTATTAATGTAAATTTACAGATTAATACAAGGTTGAATACTTAACAGCATTGAATTCTAATGACATAAATATTACTTGACACGCGACGCGATTATTTGATGGAATTTACATCACATATGATGTAAATAAAAAGAAGCATCACATATGGCGGAATTTTCAGTGCGAATTGAATATTACACGTCTTTAATATTTTACATGTCTTTCAAATTTTACACGTTTGTAGATGTTTACAGGCGTGTAATGTTCAACTCGCACTGAAAATTCCGTCATATGTGATACTTCTTTTTATTTACATCATATGTGATGTAATTTTACAACTTTTTTCTGGTCGCAAAAAATTCTTAACAGCACTGAAATAGAAATTTCTTAAAATTACCCGACATGGAATGTTATCGGACATTGAATTAATTTTCAATGATTATTTTAAAACACTGAACGCGATAATGTCATGTAAAAATACAAACTGTCAAAAACCGGCACACACAAATGTCAACAAAGTGTTAAGTCAAGTCGTGCCCCAGAATATATTATATTGAAGCAGTTTTCCCGCGAGTGAGTTAATTGATCTTGCTGGTTCCTGGAGATCTTCGATGCGGTTTTGGAAGTGGCCCCACGTTATTAAATTAAGGATCCGGTACTTTGGGGAAGATAAAAAAAAGAATGAATGTAACTCTTAAAGGCAAAAAAATTGTGAGATAAAAAAAATTTTCCGTTAAATAAAATGAATTATATTAATTATACAAAGATTTTATCTTTTATTAAGAAATGAGAGAATTCCATTATTGAATCATATTAACGATAAATTAAATAAAACAAATTCCAGTTGGAAAGTTTTTATTCCAGTATTCAGTTATAATATAATTTACATCAATTTTATTTTACACGTAGCAAAATTTTACATCACTTTAATTTTACACGTCGCAAAATTTTACTGGCGTGTAATTTCCAACTAGCACTGAAAATTCCGTCATACACAGCAAAAAATTTCTAAAAGTATACGCAATCTAAAATACGAGTGATCTACTTTTTGACCAGAGTAATTCAAAACTGATGTAATTTTACACTTTTTTTAAACTTAATTTTGTATGATGTATGTTTACACGCCCTGATCTAAAAAAATATATCTCAATATAAAATTACATCGAAAACAATGTAAAACACGATAGATCCATTGTTTTCCTTTTTTTCGCATAAATTGTTCTGTTTTTATCCGAGATGGTAGTTTATTGTGCGAAAAAGAAAAAAATTCGCTTCCGCAGTTAATTTTGTATTAAAACCGAACCAAATTCTTTCAGAATTGAATTAAAAAATCTTTCGATTGCAGGAATTGCAATTTTATAAATGGATCAAAAGTCGAATCAATGTTGAATGTTTCTAATATTCAGGGGATTCCGATTACTATGCTGTTCCGGAAGGATCCAAGAATGCTGCCTGACGCTGATCGGAAAAACATCGCCTTTCTGGAGATCATCGGACATAACCACAATTCCAGCTGCCATTGATGGAGGGTGTTTTTTGAGTTTGCAGTGTATCGGAAATATATGTTAAATAAAATGACACATGTGGCGTATTTATTCATAAACAACACCCAAAATCTGATTATTTAAAAAAAAAATGTAATATTAACGGTAATATGTTTTGAAATTTACATCATTGTGTATTTTTACACGACGGTTTATGTCATCCGTTTTCGTGCATTGTTTTCGATCTAAATTTACACGCCTCAAAAATTACATTGTTGAGAAAAATACACCGTGGTAGAATTTTATATCAAAATCGATGATCCGTTTTCGTGCATCGTTTTCGATCTAAATTTACACGATTTTTTCTTGCTGTGTATATGATGCTTCTTTTTATTTACATCACATGTGATGTGATTTTACAGATTTTTTTCGTAGTGTGCATGTACTCTGATAATGCACTTGGATTTATGCCTAAGAGACTTGCAACATATCTTTAAGTTTCCGAAAAACATGAAAGAAGTAGAGGCTGGTGGTGCCAATTTTTAATTCATTTCTCAAATTAGCGGAATTTAATTTTTTTAAATGTACGTAAACTAAACAAAATAATGCTGAAAATATGTGCGGACGGCATCTCTGATCAGCATTTTGACAACTCCAGATATACATTTTGAAAGGGCACAAATTATTTTTTTTTATGAATTAATTTTTGCACGTGAACTTAACACAAAAATTTAACAATTGAAAAATCAAAGCTGAAAAAGTTTCACAGAAACGATTATCGTGTAGAAAACAAAATTTCAGCACATTTACTTGAAATAAACACGAAAATTAAGTGCACATTAAGCATCATGTGATTAATTATTAGCACAAAGGAAAAATTCTGTTCCTGCCATGGAGTATGACAAAAATAAATAAAAAAATCACCTCAGGTTCCAGATGGCAAGTGTGTTGGTCTAGAAATCTCGCGTGAGCTTTCAATACATCTTAAGAATTCACAGAAATCTGCTGCAAAAGCAATCAAAATAACATTAAAATTTGTGTTTCACATATAGAATATGTTGTCCAGGCTTCAAATATTCTAAATGGAACAAAGTTGCGACTAGTTTTTGTCAGTTTTTGTTCCAGTAATAAAACTGTTTGTTTACCTTTTGTTTCATAAATTTCTTTATTATTCCTTAATTTTCTTTATTATTCCTTAAATAACTGTTAATAATTGTATAGAAGTTGGAAGCAGGCGCACTGTCACTTCGGCTCTGAACTTCCATAAATTTTTACTGGTTGTAGAATGTAAAATATGGTTTTCCTAAGGAAACATTCGTCCAAAATCTATAGAAATCTTATTTTTAGGTTCATGCCTGAAATATTGTACCTCGCGTAACTTTTGATCCTATAGATAGAACTTTTCAAAAACTTCAGACATGCTAGCTTTATATTTCAACAATCACCCCGAAAAATTTCAATAGAAAGCGTAACGTAACTTCTGAGATATTGCAGTTGGAATGGTAAAAGTCCAAAACGTTGGATTTTCGTAGTATAACTGTATCTCAGGCTATCCAAACTTTAGAAAGCTCAAATTTTGTGATATAATAGTGAGATTGTTGATCTATCTTCCGCAGAAAATATGATCAAAAACAAAATCAGAGTAAAAAGTTATGGAAGTTCAAAGTCGAAGTGACAGTGCGCCTGCTTCCAATTTATATACAATTATGATTGGTACTGTATAACTAGGGAGAATTAATAATTAATCATTTTTTAATTCCCATTTTGTATTACTTTGTCTATGTTTATTTTCGTCTCTTAGCTAATTTTTAAAATTTTTATTAAGCTTCCGTTAATTTTGATTTGCTGTTTTGTATGACATTATGTAGGTAACGGATCTTTTTTTTTTTTATTTTATTTTTTTTAAACATATCTTTATTAGTACCAATTCATCATTACATTTATATTACATTATTACATTAAATTAGGTGTTCAGTTCAATAATGAACTTTCAGAGCCCTATAGTTTAATAATCACTAAAATTTATTTATTCGACTTAAATTTGCTGAGCACAATCAAGCATTTTTATAAAGGAGAACATCCTGCAGTGAAAAAAAAATATTTTAAACTAAAAACTAAAGCTATCCTAAAAATAAACTAATTGTAGAGAGAGCGAATCTCTGCGATGGAAGACTGCATCGATTTGCCTCTGAAGTTGGAGATGATTTTGTTGGCCATCTCTTCGATAGATTCAATGCCTGCAATCCGATGAAGATCTTCGGTGCTGTGCCAAGGTGGAAGCCGCAAAATCATTTTCAGAACCTTGTTCTGAATCCTCTGGATGGCCTTCTTCCTCGTCGCGCAGCAGCTAGACCAAATCGGAACTGCATACATTATCGCTGGTCGGAATATCTGTTTGTAGATTAACATCTTATTTCGCAGACACAACCTGGATTTCCTGTTGATGAGAGAATAAAGAGATTTAGTGTATTTATTACATTTAGATTGAATATCTTCAATGTGATTCTTAAAAGAAAGATTCCGATCAAGTGTGAGTCCCAAGTACTTCACGTGATCAGACCATTCTAAAGAAACCCCATTAAAAGTTATGGAATGATTTTCATAAGGTTTTAAAAAATTTGCTCTTGGCTTATGGGGAAATAAAATAAGTTGAGTTTTGGAAGCGTTAGGAGAAATTTTCCACATTTTCAAGTAATTCAAAAAGGAATTTAAATTTTGTTGCAATCTACTGCGTACCACCCGTAAATTTCGACCTTTGGCTGAAAGCAAAGTATCGTCAGCAAATAATCTTCTACCTTTTCCTTCTGGGACATCAGGAAGATCAGAAGTAAAAATATTGTATAAAATAGGCCCAAGTATACTACCCTGAGGGACACCAGCTCTAATGGGTATCCTTTCAGAGCATGAATTTTGATAGCTTACTTGCAAAGTTCGGCTAGTCAAATAATTTTGAATAATTTTGGTGAGATATACAGGAAAATCAAATCGAGCTAATTTAGCTACTAAACCTTTGTGCCAAACACTGTCAAAAGCTTTTTCAATATCAAGAAGAGCAACACCAGTTGAATAACCCTCAGATTTGCTAGCGTTAATCATATTAGTTACACTCAAAAGTTGATGTGTAGTAGAATGTCCATGACGAAAACCAAATTGTTCATCAGGGAAAATAGAATTCTGATTAATGTGAATCATCATTCTATTCAAAATAACTCTCTCAAATAGTTTACTTAAAGAAGGAAGCAAACTAATTGGTCGATAACTTGAAGGCTCTGAAGCACTTTTTCCAGGTTTCAAAATTGGAGTTACTTTGGCATTTTTCCATTTATTGGGAAAATAAGCCAAGTGAAAACATTTATTGAAGATTTTAACTAAAAAATTTAAAGTGCTTTCAGGTAACTTTTTAATAAGAATATAGAAAATCCCATCTTCCCCCGGGGCTTTCATATTTTTAAATTTTTTGAAAATCAATTTAAGTTCATCAATATTTGTCTCACAAGAACTTTCAAACACAATTTGCTTAGAAAGAATATCATCAAATTCTAGGGAAATTTGAGCATCAATTGGACTTACAACGTTTAAATTAAAATCATGAGCAGACTCAAATTGTTGGGCTAATTTTTGAGCTTTTTCTGCGTTAGTTAAAAGAAGTTTATCCCCATCTTTCAAAGTAGGAATTGGCTTCTGGGGCTTTTTTAGAATTTTAGTTAATTTCCAAAATGGCTTTGAGTAGGGTTTTATGTCCTCTACTGCTTTAGCAAAATTTTCATTACGAATGAAATTTAAACGACGTTTGATCTCTTTTTGAAGGTCGCAATAAATTAATTTCAAATAAGGATCCCTAGTTCGTTGAAATTGGCGTCGACGAATGTTTTTCAGTCGTATCAAAAACTGAAGATCATCATCAATTAAAGGTTGATTAAATTTATGTTTAACTTTAGGTATTGAAGCGGCTCTAGCATTGACTATTGAAGTTGTCAAATTTTCTACAGCCAAATCAATATCTTCTATTGAATTCAATGGAACGTTTACATCTAAATTACGTTCAATAAAATTCATATATCGCTCCCAGTTAGCCTTTTGAAATTTAAAAGTTGATTTTAAAGGGTTTTCAATGGGACTTTGGGATAAAGAAAATGTTACTGGAAGGTGGTCTGAATCGAGGTCCGCATGAGTAACTAATTGACTACAATGCTCGCCTAAATCCGTTAGAACCAAATCAATTGTGGAGGGATTTCTAATTGAAGAAAAACAAGTATGCCCATTAGGATATTCAACAGTATAATAACCTGCAGAGCAGTCATTAAACAAAATATTCCCATTTGAATTTGATGAAATATTATTCCAAGATCGGTGTTTTGCATTAAAGTCACCAATAATAAAAAATTTAGATTTATTTCTGGTGAGTTTTTGTAAATCTCCCTTCAAAAATTTTTTCTGTTCACCGCTACATTGAAAAGGCAAATATGCGGCAACAATTATAATTTTCCCCATAGAAGTTTCTAATTCAATTCCAATTGTTTCTAAGACTTTTGTATTGAAAGAAGGAAGAAGTCTAAATTTGAGACGACTATTGATGACAATAGCTACACCCCCACCTTGTCGATCAAGTCGATCATTTCGTAAAATTTTAAAGAAAGCATTGCTTTTCAAGTTATTGTCCGGCTTTAAAAAAGTTTCAGTGATGGCAGCAATATGTATGTTTTGAGTTTTCAAAAATAAAAAGAACTCGTCTTGGTTAGCCAGCAAAGATCTAGCGTTCCAATTCATAATATTTAAACATCTATTTGGATCCATGAGGGAATCGTAAAGTCATAATAATTTTGTTAGCATAATTAAAAGAAGTTTGGAAAGCTTCAAACATTGAATTTGCTTTCAACATAAGTTGCATCATTTCCATTAAATTTTGATGCAAAAATTTTAATTTTTCCTCAGTAATCTCACCCAAATCAACAAAATTGTTAGAATCAGAAGAGGAAGGAGAAGAAAAAGTATTTGAATTTCGGGGATTTTCCCAAGCCTTCGCATGAACGTTGAGACTTGGTTTTTTCCCATTTTTATTAGTTAAACCTGAAGAGGGAAACCCATTTTCAACCACCTCTGAGAACGATAAACAACGAGTCTGGGCGCAGAATCAGCACAGGTAACATTAAAATCACTTCGGGTATTACCCAGCCGTGATTCCAATGTCGGCCGAGGCTGACTACGAACAGGCAGGTTGTTTGCCGGTCTGACGTGTGTAGACGAAAAAGAGGAAGGAGGAGAAGAAACTTTTCTGGAAACTTTGGGGTTTTTCCTAGAAGCAACAATTTTTGCCCTAACGGGACAATCTAGAGAATTCGAGGAATGATTACCTGCGCAATTCGCACACTTAAAAATTCTGTTTTTGGCTTATCACCACCAAAAAGGCATTTAGATTTTTCATGATCGAATGAGCCGCAAAACATGCATCTGGCATTCATTCTACAATTTTTAGTGCCATGACAAAAAGCTTGACAACGACGACATTGCGTAATATTTTGTAAAAAATTGGTATGGGATTTACGAAAAGGTTCAAATTTTACTCGACAATGAAACATAAGACGAGCCTTTTCCAAAATTTTCAAATTATTAACCTGATCCTTTTTAAAATGGATCAAATAAAGTTCAGGAGCAAAACCAACACTACTGGTATTAGTCGTGTTGGTTCTTTTCCTCATTTGAATTACTTGAATTGGAGAAAAACCTAACAAAGAATTTAATTCATTTGTGATCTCATCCGGTGTCTGATCGCCGGTGAGACCACGAAGTACAACTTTAAAAGGACGATCACCTCTAGTGTCGTACGTAAAAAATTGGTGTTTTTTATTATTCAAATAATTTAAAATTTTTTGAAAATCATTAAAAGATTCCGCCAATATACGAGCAGTTCCCCTTCGACCGATCTGAAAAGAAATCTTCACATCCTTGACGGAAGTGACGATTTCTTTTCGAAAGGCATTGAAGTCAGGAATCGTGACCGTTATTGGTGGAATCTTTTCGTTTTTAAGAGTATAAGAAGAAGAAGAAGGTTTCTTAGTACTCTTATCAGAATTAAATATGAATATTTCCTCATCACCGATGTTATGAAGGACATCGAATGAATTGGAAATTTCTACTTTTTTGGCAGATGGCCCTGGATTAGGTTCAGCAATCCGTTTTCTTCCGGCCCTTGAGCCGGCCGAAGACTTCCCCATGCTGGAAAGAAAAGAGAAAATATGAATAAAAGAAAATGAAAATAATTTTAGCACTGAAAAGTGCTGATTGAAATACAGGTAAGGAAAAAATAAATAATGTAAAATGTTCCTGCAGGTACACAGCAACGATACGATGCTCCGGCGTACGTGTTGACGGCTCAACGGTACAGATGGAAGTCAGGTAACGGATCTTTGTTAAAAACTCGAAATGAAGACGGAAATAAAATAAATTTCATGGAATTCGATTTAAAGAAACTAAAAGGCCCAAATGTTTGTTTAAGATTTTGTAATTTGTTTGTTTACTTGTTAAGTGCTGGCAAAAATTCTCAATACAAAAGTCAAAAATCTGTGCTGGCAGCGTTTATCGTGAATGTCGTAATTCAATGTATTTTTAGTTATTTATGTACTCATAACAAATTAGTCATTTATTACAAATGCTTGACTTTAACGTTTTTGAGTCTAGTAACATTATCTTTCCCTTCCTTCTTTTTTCAAAACTTTGCGCTAAATCGAACAATCACGATGTTTAAGGGTTTTGATAACGATTTAAGAATTGTAAGAATTTGCGCTGGTAATAATTTATATTTATTCAAAAAGTACTCATTTTGCTTTCACCTTTTCGATATGCTACGCCATACTTTTTGCGATTATCAGGACACCTGGCATCTCTGATCAAAGCTCCGAAAAAAATCACAGTGTAATACTTCCATTTCTGTCGCCAGATAGCGCTATTTGTGTCTCCCGTTTTCTCGTTAAGTGGTGTATATCGGTTCAAGTATATCTGATTTAAGACCCCAGGGTTTGAGAAATTTAAAAATGACCCAAAATCGACTCAGTCTATTGTGCAATGTATTTCTGACACTAGAAGATTTAGAAATGATCTAAGTCCTTTTTAATGGAGGGAAATAAATAGAATCTAAATCTGTTTTTAGTTTTCATGTAAGTTTATTAATTTATCAGTTTTAAATCATCAATTTCACTTAAAGACTAAATCTGATGAATGATTTCCAAAATCAGTTAAAAAAAACAAAGACATCAAAACTCTGTTCTCTTGTATTTTAAATTCTATGCAAATTCGATTTAACAAACATAAGATACAGAAACCACACAACTCACATCTTCTACATTCTAGAATAACCAAAACAGAAAAAAACAACTAGTGGTGTCACGATGGGCTCTCCCCTACGAGAAAAAGAAAAAAATATATTTTTTTTTAAAACGATCAATTAATTTTCTAAAACCAAAATAGTTTCCACTTGGCAGTTAGAAAGATTTTTTTTAAACTGCATCGTTTTTTAACAATTTCAACGAAAAAACTCATCAGACACACACTCCAGCCAAAAATAAGTGCTATCCAGGCTGTGTACAAATCCTCGAATTGCATGATAGTTCTACCGCCAACTAATGCTGCATCTTTGGTTTTCAGATGATTAGCTACTCCATTCATTTTGATGTACTGTTGTCGCTTGAAGAAATGATAGATACCGTAATCAAAATACCTCCTGAATAACAGCTGAAGTTTGAAAACGAGAGCAGTCCGTTTATCTTGCAAGAAGAATTCCAAATACGACAGCAGCGCTTGCGGAAGATATGTATATGCAGTACGTCCAGTTTCAAAATCCATAACCAAATTGATCGACGTTAACCTGTCTGCTTCTTGTTTTGGTATCAAATTAGGTTGACTTAAAACGTAACCGAAGTCATCTTTATTCATATCGTAGAGCTTGAACGGAATATCTGGGTATATTGGAGTTATAAGCTCAAACAATAAATCATACGAAGTATAAATTGGAAAATTCAGTTGCTCAATAGATTCCGGATCTTTTTCGTAGGAATCTGTACTCATAAGAACAATCAGTTTACACTCGTAGGCAGACAGTAGCAGAAAAATTATGAACAGCATTCCGGCAGCTGTTATTTTTTCCAGTTTACCAGTTTTGTTCAAGTCGTAATATTCTTCACCTATCGATGCTAGCAAGAACAAATTGTTCATGAATATTTTCGGTTTAGTATTGTTCAAAATAGTGCATCCAACAAACAAACAACCAATCAAAATCCATACTTGCCATTCCAATGGATTGATGAATACTTCCCAAAGTTCAAGTTTTTTGCCTCTAGGAAAAAATAACACGAAACTTTCAACCGCATCCATCGGCTCCAAAATTTTATCGAAATAGTTCCACTTGTCTAGCAATATTCTGTAGATATAAAGCTCATAGCTCATAGTTGATTCACTCTCTTTTGAATCTCGGAACACCCATTCAATCGTTGCGTTTAGATTTATAAATATTGAAAGAACTGCTCTGGTGTTGGGATCGTATCCAAAAGTCATAAAATCGATGACTGACGATTTAAAAAAATTACAGCGAATTTTGATCAACCCTTCAGTAAAATCATCAAGGGGATCTTTGAAAATGGGTGCTATGTCCTTAGCACTGTCAAGGGGTTTTATATGAAATGGAGAACCAAAATGGAAAATTGAAAAGTTGGTGTCGTTTTCTACTGCCACGAAGACTGCATAAATGTTCAAAGTCGGCGTAAGGTTCTGAGACAAAGAAGTGTACTGCGATACATTTCCTTTAAAAATATATACAATTTTTACAGGAAATCCTACGTACACTCCAGCATCAATACAATTTCGGGAGGAAGAATTCTGAAAAAGAAAAAATATCTTCACAATCGTCTCCTATTTTAATCAGTATACAAATTATCTCACCGCAGATAGATCACCCAAGTCAACAATCACAAGGACAGGTTTCCTACGGTGTCCCAACAGACGAACTTCTGACTTGAGCACGGGACCCCGAGATATCGTTATGACGTTGCCTATTTTTTCAACGAATGCGGAAATCAATGAATCCATCAACTTTTCATTCGCTGGCCCATTGTTTGATATTCGTAGCCAAATATCCGGGGTCCCGGACCATTGACGGTCTAGTTGGAAATAAATTTTGAGTATGAATGTAGCGATTTGTTCGGATGATACACTTAATGGTTCACTCAGACTTGGTGCAGCAACCAGAAGGCAGATAATAACAGCTGATGATAAAGTCATACGGTGGGATTTTCTGACATGCAGTCGGTTGAAAAGATATTTTAGCTATGATTCAGGTTTTTTTTCTACACGAACTAAGCTGGAAAATGTTCCAAGGAAACGAACATCACATTAACTTGCAAAATAATATGGTTTATTAGCTACTATTTTGTCACACGTGTTTGTTGAACATATTGATTAGAAGGAAAACTGAGTATTATGCAGAAACTTATAAATCTGGACCATTAGTAGACGTACACTTATAAGAAATCTTGCTTCAGTTTAAGATAAAATATTGCAGTCAATACAAAGACATATTAGTAGCTTCAAAATGGCCAGTTTTTCTTCAAATTACCATGATTAACAAACACGTGTGTCAAACAACAAGCTAATATACATAAAGGAGAGTGAGGAATCATGAGCCATTTTTTTCTTTGCCCTACAACTTCTTTATTTTAAAAGATAAAAAAAAAAAGATAAATGTCTTGGGCTTTCATCATTAGGCTTTTTTTTTATTATTATTGTTTAGTGAATTAAATTCTTCGAGTTTCGACTGTTTTGAACAAAAGATTATTTTTTTATTTTAAAAAATGGTGGGGAATTGTGGGCCACCGATTTCAAATTGGCCAATAACATGCAAAGTTTATGTGTTGACCAAAAACTGAAATTTAATAATTTATTAAGTTATTTTAAAACAATATCAGATGAGGATATAGAAAAGAGAATTGTGTATGATCCAGGGCGCCCACTAAATTCTGATTTTGCATTTCCCGCATTTTTTCCCGACTTTTTCCCGCATGATCTAACGAAGTTCTGGAATCTCAAAAACAAAAAATCAGTCTCAAAAGCTCTATTAATTAACTCCTATCTCTACCTCCCCGCGGTGCCGGCTGGGGTGCGAGTAACCTAAGCGGAGATCGGGTACCCAACCCCGGTGGATGCTTTGGTCGCATGCAGACTGAGAAGGTGGCCGCACGCGTCTGTTCCCCAGGTCAGGGGCGGCGTGCAACAACAACCGAGCGTCTGTTCTCCAGGTCAGGGGCGGCTCAAACAGCGTCTGTCTTGCAGCAAGCGGCTGAATTTATGAAATGCGGCTCCCGCCAGCTAAGTCCAAGATGGCAGCCCCATCGCGGGATAGGGACTTTAGGCTAACAACCTACTGCACCCGATTCATAAATTGTTACGGAATCCGAAATAAATGACCGATCTGGAATTTTGGCGACGACTTTTAGCATGAAAACACGGACACGAATTGGAACTTGGAATGTTTTAACCCTTGCCCAACAAGGCAAACTGGAACAACTTGCTAGAGAGGCTAGCCGCCTCAAGCTTGAAATTCTGGGACTGAGCGAAGTCCGTTGGCCTAATACTGGAGAACACAAGACACAATCCGGGCAAGTCCTGCTTTACTCTGGCATACGAGGAGAACATGCTACTCGGGAACGAGGAGTTGGTTTCCTGTTAAGCCCGCAGGCCTACGCGGCCCTCATTAGATGGGAACCGATATACGAAAGATTAATCGTAGCCAGATTTAGAACACGGGTTAGAAACCTTACAATGGTCCAGTGTTATGCGCCAACTGACGTTGCCGATTTGCAGGAGAAAGAGCAGTTTTACAGTCAACTGAACAGCGTGGTGGAGAAAATTCCGAAGGGTGACATTCAAATCCATTTGGGCGACTTCAACGCAAAGATTGGCTCCGACAATCAAGACCTTGAGCGCATCATGGGGCGCCATGGCCTAGGACAGATGAGCGAAAACGGAGAGCTGTTTGTAGAATTTTGTGGCAACAACAACATGGTGATCGGTGGATCGCTCTTCCCCCATCGACCAGCACATAAGGTCACTTGGGTATCCCGAGATGGCCGAACAGAAAATCAAATTGACCACATCTGCATCAGCCGAAAATGGAGAAGGAGCCTTCTTGATGTCCGCAACAAGCGAAGCGCAGACATTGCATCTGACCATCACCTCGTCCTTGGCGAGATACGACTGAGAGTTGCGCGTGTCCAACGGCGCGAGGAGAATGTCGGGTGTCGATACGACGTCCGCCGGTTGGAGAATCCAGAGGTGAAAAGGGCATACGTTGAACAGCTAGAATCCCGAGCCTCGGAGCTGCCGACAGGCGGAACAGTCGAAGAACAGTGGTGTGGAATCAAGAATGCCTTTATCACGACGAGCCATGGTACTCTCGGTAAAGTTTGTGGAAGAAGGAGTGAAAGAATGTCGGATGAAACTTGGAGGATGGTCGATGATCGGAGAAAGGCGAAAGTCGAAATTGAGCAGGCATGTACCGGGTCAGCCAAAGCAGCCGCCCGCTTACGATATGCGGAGCTGGAAAAGGCAGTTAAACGAGCTTGTAGACGAGACAAGAGAGCCTGGACAAACACCCTAGCCGAAGAGTGAGAAAGAGCCGCCGCCAATGGAGATATCCGATTGCTTTATGACATTTCTCGCCGCCTCAGTGGTGCAAGGACTAATGCAAGAATGCCGCTAAAAGACCGAGCAGGTCAGTTATTGACCGATCGAACAGATCAGCTCAAACGATGGACTGAGCACTTCGAACAACTCTTCCGAGTCACGAATAGCGATGGCCAACAGAACCCGCAGCTCGAAGTGCCAACAGTAAGCCGCATAAACGGCGTCAACTCGGAAGCGCCTTCGCTGGCTGAAATAGAAGCGGCAATCAAAAACGTGAAATCCAACAAATGACCTGGGATCGATTGCATCCCTGCTGAAATGCTGAAAGCCGACCCTGCCCTATCAGCACAAATGTTGCACCGTCTTTTCGCTGACATCTGGGATACTGCAACATTCCCGGCAGACTGGATGCAGGGTATCCTCGTAAAGGTCCCGAAGAAAGGAGACCTGACAGAGTGCGGTAACTGGCGAGGCATAACGTTGATCTGTACAACCCTCAAAGTACTCTGCAAAGTGATTCTGAACAGGATCCAGGAAAAAATCGACGCTACACTACGACGGCAACAAGCTGGATTCCGAACCGGACGATCATGTGTGGACCACATCACAACGCTACGAATCATACTGGATCAAATCAACGAACTCCAGGACTCTCTTCTGCTGGTGTTCGTTGATTTCGAAAAAGCATTCGACCGACTAAACCATGAAAACATCTGGGCGGCTCTAAGGCGACGAGGGGTCCCAGAGAAACTAGTCCATCTCATCGAAGCACAGTACGAGGCATTTTCGTGCAAGGTCTTGCACGACGGTGTCTTGTCCGAACCAATCCCGGTAACTGCTGGAGTGAGACAGGGATGTATATTGTCACCGCTACTTTTTCTCATCGTAATGGATGAGATTCTGATTGGATCGATTGGCTGTGCACCGAACCGAGGATTGCCGTGGAATCCTTCAACAATGGAGCAACTGAACGACCTTGACCTGGCTGACGATATTGTTTTGCTCGCCCAAACACAACCGGACATGCAGAGCAAACTCGACGACCTCACCGAAAGTTCCATGGCAGCAGGTCTCAAAGTCAATGTCGGAAAGACCAAGTCGATGGAGATCAACACAGGAAATCCTTCCAGTTTCATGGTAGCTGGGCAACAAGTTGAGAAAGTGGAGTGCTTCCAGTATCTTGGTAGCCAGATAACGCCTGATGGTGGTACCAGGAAAGACATCGAAACCCGGATCAGAAAGGCCCGATTTGCGTTTGCGAGTCTCCAAAACATCTGGCGGTCACGCCAGATCTCTCTACGAACGAAAATCCGAATCTTCAACTCAAACGTCAAATCCGTATTGTTGTACGGGTGCGAAACTTGGTGCACATATGCGGTAACGACGCTAAAACTGCAAGTATTTGTAAACCGCTGCCTGCGGAATATCATCCGCGCTTGGTTGCCTGGCAACTGGATCTCGAATGAGGAAATACATCGCCGGTGTCATCAAAAGGCGCTAGAAATCGAGATTCGGGAACGTAAGTGGAGATGAATTGGGCACACGCTGCGAAGAGATGAAAACGAGATTTGCAGAGAGGCGCTAGATTGGAATCCAGAAGGTCGTCGAAGAAGAGGCAGACCCAGAAACTCGTGGCGGCGAAGCCTAGCCGCTGAAATCCGAACTGTCGACGAGAATCTTGACTGGGACCAAGTGAAGACGCTGGCTCCGGATCGTCAACAGTGGTGGTCTTTTAACACGGCCATATGCACCGGAGGATCGGCGCGGGATCATTAAGTAAGTAAGTCTGACAGAATATGTCCGAAAAATTTCACACTTGTTTGGCAAAGATTCAATTATCGCGGTTTAGTTTAACATTCTTGGCTTCAAGACAAATCAGCAGATTTTTAAGCTATTCGGAATGGTTTTCTAAAGCTTCCAGTAGTGTATCACCAACACCAAAAACGATCCGATCGTCAACAAGACACTCAACACCCTCGATATCCTGAACGACTTCTTGCAGTTTCATCTGAAATATTTCAGGTGCTGGAGCAATTCCAAAGGGGAGACGAACCCAACGATAGCGACCAAAAGGTGTCCAAAACGTGGTGAGTTTGCTGCTTTTTTCTTCAAGCACTACATGCCAAAACCCCTTACGAGCATCAACCGTGGAGAAAACTTTAGCTCTGCTCAATTCCGGTAAAATTTCGTCGATTGTTGTAAACTGCAGATGCGGACGCTTCAGAGCCCTGTTCAGCGGAATAGGATCAAGACAAATTCGAAGGCACTCATTTTCAGCACTTCCTCTTTTTACCAACACGATGTTGCTGACCCAATCGGTAGGACTCGTCTCCTTAACAATGATTCCGTCCTTCTCCAGTTTCTTGAGTTCTTTCTTCAGCTTGGGTCTCAAAGCAATTGGAATTCGACGAGGTTGTTGAATTGAAGGAGGAACATTTGGATCAATTTCTAAAGACACACAGCCAGAGAATCTACCATAACCGTCAAAAACCTTCGGATGTTGATCTATTATTGCTTGAGCTCGAATACGATAGATGTTAAGCAAATCCTGATCAGATTGAGGCGAGGTGAACGATACAGAGTTGCAGAATTGAACGAATCCAAGGATCTTACAAACATTGGCAGACAGCAGGGGGCGGTGACTAACATTCACAACTTGTAGCAAAAGGTTGTACTTACGTCCGTTCCTGCGACATGGTATGGTAACTTCACCTTTTACTGGAATCTCTCCACCTCCAAAGCTTTGCAGATTAAATTTCGAAGGATTCAGCTTCGGGTTGGGATTTCCGGTCACCTTCGTCAACCAGTCGAAACTAACTAAGCTAGTATTGGCTCCGGTATCCAGCTCGCATTGATGTGACTGCCATTTGTTGCCGATTTTTAGATCCAAATCTGCAAGAACATGCCCTCCAGCCTTCGAATGGTCGTGTATTTTTCCAATGGTCACTTTTTCTGCATCACTATCTCCATCGCTGCTTTCATCACTTGTTTCACTTTGACTGTCATCAGTGTCATAATCACTATCACTTTTTTCACTTTTCTGTTTTTATTTTTATGTCTCAACTTGCACACAACTTCGTAATGGTTCTTCTTTCCACATTTTCGACACTTTTTACCCAATGCTGGACACGAACCCTTCTGGAAGTTGTGCCAGTTCCCACAAAATTTACACTTTCCCAGTTTGTTTTTCTTTTTAATCACATTAACATCACTCATCGAAAAGCCCACAGTCGCAGAATGCTGCTCGGTAATTTCTTCCGCCCAACACAAATTCACTGCTTTCACTTCCGTTAGCTCTGACATTGTCAGAAATTTTGTACACAATTTTTGCCACTTATTCGATGTAGCAATCTTGTACGTTATAAGTTTTTCCTCTAAATCACCAAACTGGCACAAACGAGCAAGCAATTTCATTCGCGAAACAAACTCGTCGATGCTTTCTATTGGTTGCTGTTGCATTGAGAAAAAGTCTAACCAATCGACAAGCTGGTTCCGTTCACGCACCACTTTAGCTTTAATCGCAGCAAGAGCTTCTTCTGGATTAGCTAATTGTTCCGGTGTAAGATCGAAATTGAAATATATTCCAGAACTTTCCATCGCGACAGGCCTTGCCGATGCACTTGCAGCTTCATTAGCCGCACTCCTGTTATGAACACTTTGCACCAATGTAAGGAGAGCCTTATTTTGCTGCTCCATAAAATACTGGAACTGTTCGGAATTCATTTTGAAAATTGTCTTCTTCACTCCGGCGCACGAAAAGAAATATGGCCGCCAAACAGCAACGAAAACACACTCAACTAACGATGCAAAAAAATGTTCACTGTTCGCGAATGATTCCGTCACGCCCGGAAATGTTTTTTATTTTTCGACACACGAAAACTTCTTGCGATTTAATGACACAAAACGACTTTAAAGACCACGAGAACTTCTGACACCATGTTTCGGATGTTAAAGAAAACTCTAGAATAAACTTTTAGAAGAACTTTATTCACGCGTCTTTCTCTACTGAGGTACAGAACTCGAATGAAGCAAGGAGCAGTGTTGCGTATTTAGATTGGCAGGAGCACGTCCATAAACTACGAAACTAGGTGACTCCTTATATTATGTCACATAATATAACATACATATGTCGTGAGACGGAGTACTATGTAAATAAAATAAAATAAGTGTAGAGCAAAGGCGCTACACGCTCGTTTTTTTATAACCTTTTTTTGTTATAAAATAACAATTTTTCGACTTTTGTTGTAAAACTGCGAACATGGTTAATCACATATTAAAGCTGTTTTCAATAGTAAAATAAGCATCTTACTAAAAATTTTCTGCCCTTATCTCCCCTATGTTTAGGTTCGTGAATCGAAAACAAAGCCACAACTTATTTTTGCCTTCTACAAAAAAATAAGAATATTTTTAATATCATATGAACTAACACTTTTTTCATGAAATAAATCAAAGCTGTAGGATTATAAGGTACTGTTTTTTTAAACCTCCATCGTGATTTCACAATTTCAGCTAAACAAACCAACACACTCAAATTCCAGCCAAACAACACAGTTAACCAAGCCGTGTACAAATCGTAAAATTGCAGGATAGCTCTACCGCCAAATGTGGCAGCTGCCTTGGTTCTCAGATGATTGGCTACCCCATTTATATGATACTTGTGATTGTTAAAATAATGAAGGTGACCACAATCAAAAGCTCTTCGAAGCGAATGGCTAAGCTTGGGTATGAGAGGATTCCGTTTTGGTTGCTGGAAATAAACCAAAATGGTGGAGAGGGATTGGGGAACAGTTGAAAATGCTGTCCGGCCGGATTTAAAATCCAAACCAGTTGGTAACGAACTAATCCTTTGAGCTTCTGTTTTAAAAATTATATTTGGATTTAAAAAATCTTCTTCACTCCTTATTTTTCCTAAAAAAGTCTCAAACTTTAGCCCGGGATAGAGGGGGCCTAAAAAATCCACAAAGATTTGATTTTGGCAAAGAATAGAAGTTGTAATCTCATCAACACTTTGCACATCTTTTGCGTAAGAATCGGTACTCATCAGAACTATAAGTCTACATTCGTAGGCAGATAGCAATAGAAAAATAAAAAACATCATGCTTACTGCTGAGATTTTTTCAAAATTGTTAGTTTTGTTCAAATCATATCTTTCCTCTCCTATCGAAGAGAGTAAAAATATATTGTTCATGAAAATTTGAGGACGTGTATTATTTAAAACAGTGCATCCAACAAATAAACAATCAATCAAAATCCACACTTTCCAGTCGAATGGATTGACAAAAACTTCCCAAATCTTAAGTTTATCTCCTCTACCTAATATGACAATCAATTCGTCGATTGTATCCATAGGTAACAAAGCTCTTTCACTATCATAAAGCCAGTTATGTAACATCTCTCTGTTGACACTTATTTCATAATTAACAATAGAAGGTTCGCTCTCTTCAGAACCTGGAAACACCCACTCGATAGATGCATTCATGTTTAACAATGTATTGACAATGACTCGATTATTTGGATCGTGTCCAAACTGAAGAAGATAAAAATCTATCCGTGTATCCAACTCACTGCGAACCTTGATTGATCTTTGTAGGAAATTATCTAGAGGATCTACGAAAATGGGTTTGATGTCATTGCCGTTTTTGAACACTCTAAGCCGATACGTTGAATCAAAGTGAAAAACTGAAAACTCAAATTTGTTATGAATAGCCAAAAACACGGCGTGAACATTCCAAGATAGTTCCAAATTTTTAGCAATTACAGGAAAAGTAGATTCGCTTCCTCGGTAAATATATATTATCTTCACAGGAAATGGTACGTAGGATCCAGCATCTATCACATTTCTAGCGTTGATATTCTAAAGAATGAAATTGATAGGTATATAATTTTGAAAAAAAAGATCGTACAAACGGCTCACTTTTAGAAAATCCCCCAAATCAACGATCACCAGCACCGGTTTTCTTCGCATTCCCAGAGCTCGAATTTCTTCTCCACGCACAGGGCCTCGAGAAATTAACTTAACAACCGTTAGCTGCTTCGTGAAAAAAGAAAGTAACATTTCCATAAGCGGTTCATTCAACCAATCATTATTTGACCAGCGAATCCAAATTTCCGGAGTTCCTAGCCATTGATCGTTTAAGTGTAGATAAGTTTGAAACACTAATGAACAGACTTCTTCGTACGGGTCATACTGTACACTGAAACTGAATGGAACAACCATTAAGAATAGTATCGTGGCTGGTATATAAACCATGTCTTGGATATACTAGCCTTAAACTGTTTGAATAAATGTTGTTCCGTTCTTTTTTTATTTATACCATTCAAAACTCAACACTTTAACGGAATCCTCACATGCGATGTCTAGCATCCATTTGATTTACAGCTTGAGGTCCCGGACACGTGTCTCAATAATTTGGTTTAATGACTATCCTTTATATCGATTTACGAAAAAAAAGTGCAGTTTAAATACTATGTAAGCACCCCTTTAACCCTCATCCGTACCACGTATCCGAGTTTCAATTTATGACACTCCTGATTTCAATCGCTGTATACTTCTCTTGTGTCTCTACCGATTTCTGTAAAGTTTATTGTTTTGTAAATCTAGCAATGTAGCTCTAGTGTTTATCAGACAATTTTCATAAACAAATGTTGAATGTTCCGTTATTCAAGGACAAAGAAAAAAAAAATCGAAAAACACGCTTCAGAAAGAGACTGTAGATTAGGGTTACCATATCCTTCAACGCTTAAAAAGAGTACGTTGAAATCAAATTTAAAAATATTTGGGAGAAACGGGAGAATCCAAGAAATTTGAATTCAAATAGTGATAATTAGTTGCTAGTTATGTGACTTACCTGGCATTTATGACTTTTCATTAGTACGTTTACGAATTGAAAGTTTTCGTTTTTAGTTTTTGTACTTTTTCTTGCAGATTTTTAGTAAAAAGTCAAAGGGTCGTTGGATTATTCGAAGAGATAGAGATAAGAACATCGCAAACATGAGCAAATGTTACATTGAAAAAAAAAAATCAATTTGCAGTTGTGCTCTTAGACAACTCCTTGTACGCTAATTGCATATTCAAAGGCGCTGATGCCTGCACAGTTTTCGATGCCTGTGAGAAGCCATTTCGGTGCAAATAACAGGCATTTTCAAAATCATCTGTACCGTTGAGCCGTCAACACGTTCGCCGGAACATCGTATCGTTGCTGTGTACTTGCAGAAACATTTTTACATTATTTATTTTTTCCTTACCTGTTTTTCAATCAGCACTTTTCAGTGTGGTGGCGGCTTATAGAATACTACCACTGGGATACTGGTCCACGTCGTAAAAGGCGACTTATCCAGTACTTCCCATATGCGTTAGTCATTCTTCAAATGCGACTATCACATTGGGAGGGGGGGAAACTTGGCTTGGGATTTTGAAGTTCTAAGCCAAGTTTTCTTCAGGGAGGATTCACCAATTGTGCTTATTGCTATTAATGCGCATGCACGAGTTGAATTCTCCTAAATTTTGTAAACACCCGCTTCAGGGTGGTTCTGTGCCTGTGGGCCCCAAAGTGGGGGTAGGAGGGTGTATAATAATCCTACCTTAAGCAGAACGTTGTTAAGGTCTGCACTATAGCCAGGCACTGGTGCAAAGGGCCGTATTTTTCCTGGCAACTCGTGGGATTCAGATTATACACACGATTTTTAAATTTTCATCCTGTATGGGATACCCCGCTTCATGCGTCGATATGAAGGTGCAGGGGTTCTTGTGTGTTATGGAAATATGTGTGGAATTCTTTGATAGAAATGCTTTCTATTAAGGTTGCACAGATAAATCTGCAGCACAAAAGAACCGCTACACTTAACTTATGTCGTTTAATCCTTAATGGAACTGCATCAATCGCCTTGGTGCAAGAACCCTATTTCCGAAATGGAACTTTTTACTTAGGGAATTTGCTCAAACCAAACTTTACTGTGTTCAGTGTAATTGAAATGACTAATGCCCGAATAATGCCTCGTGCATGTATATTGATAAACAATTCTTTAAATGCAACACTTATACCCAATCTAACAACAAGAGATATTTGCGTCGTTCAGGTTTCGCTGCCTGATAGAAAATACGTCTACTGTTCAGCATACTTACCATATGAACAATCATCCCCTACGGATGATTTAAAAAATGTCATTTCATTCTGTGAATCACAAAATACACCTCTTGTAATAGGCTGTGATGCCAATGCTCATCATTTTGTATGGGGTAGCTCAGATATCAATCTGAGAGGCTTAAATTTAATGGAATATTTAAGCAGCACTGATTTAGAAATTCTAAATGTAGGAAATAAACCAACTTTTGTTAGGTGTGACAGAGAAGAGGTGATTGACATCACACTTTGTTCTAGAACAATTTCTCAGGAAATTTCAAATTGGCATGTGCCTAACGAAGAATCGATTTCTGACCACAGGTTTATCTATTTTGAACACTCAGGTGAGTTTTTAGAAACAATTACATTCAGAAACCCAAGAACAACTAATTGGGACCTTTATTTGGAGCATATTGCTATTAAATTTCATGGATATACACCTGAAATTACTACTCCTTCTGAGTTGGATGAAGTGGTTGCAAAAACTACCGAAATTATTTTAAATTCTTATGAAGAAGAGTGTCCCGTACGAACGTTGAAATTCAACAAAAACAGTACACCATGGTGGAACTCAAATCTCAGTAAATTACGAAAAAACTGCAGACGCTCTTGGAACCGAAGGCGCACGGAAGGTTTTGATGCCTTCAAGTTGGCTCGCAGAGCTTACCGGAAAGCAACAAGAGCTGCCGAACGCTCAAGTTGGCAGAACTACTGCACAAACATTTCAAGCTTGCACGAAGCAAGTAGGTTAAATAAAGTCTTAGCCAAATCAAAAGATTATCAGGTTTCATACCTTAAAACCCCTAGTGGTGATTATACATCAAACGACGAAGAAACATTAAGTTGTCTATTCAATACTCACTTTCCAGGATGTGTTGATCAAGATTCATCGATAGAGCCTGAGTTCTTTTCTGGAAGTCTAGATTCCTTGCATTTTGCTCGGAAAATAGTTACTACAGAATCGATCAAATGGGCAATCGATGGTTTCGCTCAATACAAATCTCCTGGAAGTGACGGTTTATTTCCAGTTTTGCTTCAAAAAGGTTTCGATCATTTCAAACACATATTAAGGAAAATAATGATAAGCAGTTTTGCTCATGGATATATTCCTAAACTTTGGCGGCAGATAGCCGTGAAATTCATCCCTAAAGGGGGACGATCATCATACGACGAAGCCAAAAGCTTTCGTCCTATTAGTCTAAGTTCATTTCTATTAAAAGCACTTGAACGTTTAATTGATCATCATATCAGGCAAGAATGCTTTGTCCAACATCCGCTTAATGCGACACAACATGCATACCAAACAGGAAAATCAACATTAACTCTTCTGCACAACGTAGTACATAATATTGAAAATAGTTTTTCACAGAAAGAATCATGTCTAGGAGCATTTCTAGACATAGAAGGAGCATTTGATAATGTCTCGTTTACATCAATAATGGATGCGGCACTACTTCATGGAGTGCCTAGTGTTATAACTAACTGGATTAGCGCAATGCTAAGTAACAGGAATCTTCATTCGTCTTTAAGACAGGCTTCAATAACAAAAGTTAGCACACGTGGTTGCCCACAGGGAGGTGTACTATCACCTCTTTTGTGGAACCTAGTTGCAGACGGTTTGTTGAGAAAACTCAATGACCGTGGAATACCAACCTATGGATTCGCAGATGATTATCTTCTGCTGGTAAGAGGTTTGTGCATAAGCACATTATTTGATATAATGCAACAAGCTCTGCGCTCTGTTGAACGATGGTGTTCTCATGTAGAACTTTCAGTTAATCCTCTAAAAACTTACATTGTTTTATTTACTAAAAAACGTATCACCCGCGGGGTGCGCCCTCTGCTGTTTTATGGTTCCGAAATCACCGTGTCTAATCAAGTTAAATATTTGGGTGTCATTCTTGACTCCAAATTAAACTGGTCTGATCACATCGAATTCAGAATCAAAAAAGCATGCATGGCCTTCGGACAATGCCGACGTGCAATCGGAAAAAACTGGGGACTCAAACCCAAACATATTCACTGGATTTACTCCACAATAGTAAGACCAATTCTGGCCTATGGGTGTCTAGTGTGGTGGCAGAAAGGAGAAGTTGCAACAGTTCGGACTAAACTAAATCACCTTCAAAGAATGTGTCTCTTAGGGATGTCCGGATCGTTCACTACAACTCCTACTGCAGCACTAGAGGCTCTGTTTTCTATCAAACCTCTTCACTTGTTCCTAAAACAGGAAGCCTTCTCATGTGCTTTTCGTCTACAGGCAGTTGGTTTCTGGCTGTCAGGAAATATCGAAAGATCATCGAGTCATACAAATGTGTGGCCTGAATTAGTTAAATTAAACAAGTTTAATCTAGCGCCAAACGATTTAACACTCTCGAGTAGTTTTCCCTACATGGGGTTTAAAGTCAAATTTCCTTCTCCTCAAGAATGGTTATCAGGTTTCGTAGAGGACCAAATGTCCTCTCATATTGTATTCTATACTGACGGTTCATTATCAAACGGCCGTGCAGGTGCAGGAATTTACTGTCACGAGTTGAACTTAGAATATGCTGAACCTCTAGAAAAATATTGTACAGTCTTTCAGGCTGAGCTATATGCTATTATGTATGGAGTGCAAATTGCACTTCAAAAGAAGATTATGTTCAGAACAATTTATTTCTGTTCAAATAGCCAAGCAGCTATCAAATCACTCAGTGCTTCCAGTTCTAGATCAAAACTGGTAATCGCATGCCGGAAAGCAATCGAAGAACTTGCTGAAGGCAATGGATTAAACCTTTTATGGGTACCCGGACATAAGGGAATTTTTGGAAACGAATGCGCCGACGAACTCGCTAGAGCTGGGTCGGAAAAGGAATTTTACGGACCAGAGCCGGCTGTCCCAATATCACCATGTTGGTTCAGAAACCAAATTCAAACTTGGTCCTCTAACCAGCATGAACGATACTGGGAAGAGTTGGACACTTGTCGTCAAACTAAATTATTTTTAGAAAAACCATCTCCAATCATATCGAGTTACTTATTAACTTTAAATAAATCTCATTGCAGCATCTTGATCAGAGCACTCTCCGGTCATTGTAAACTCAACTATCACATGCACAACATTCAGCGTGCTGAATCTCCAGTATGTGGTAGTTGTGAATCAGATGTGGAAGATTCCTTCCATCTTATATGTAACTGCCCCTCATTTGCCAGACTACGTTTTCGTACTCTGGGATCTTACGCTTTAAGCGAATCTGAGTTTAAGAAATTAAACTTGAAAAACATTCTATCATTCCTTACCGAATGTAGAAAAGAGCTTTAATGCTAATAATCCCTAGTGGAAAGGCTTTATGCCATCTTAAATAGATTGAATTTATTTCTTCCTTTTATAGGTTTTTCAGGTTTCTCAGGTAAATGATGAAATCTTGGATAAAAAAAAAAGGCTAGGCACAATTTTCCCGTATGTTTGGATAACGTGCCGCTATTAAGCCTACCCCCATTCTGATACCTGATACCTGAACATTTTTACATTATTTATTTTTTCCTTACCTGTTTTTCAATCAGCACTTTTCAGTGCTAAAATTATTTTTATTTTCTTTTATTTTTTTTTCTCTTTCTTTCCAGCATGGGGAAGTCATCGGCCGGTTCAAGGGCCGGAAGAAAACGGAATGCCGAACCTTATTCAGGTCCATCGCCCAAAAAAGTTGAATTTCCAATTCATCCGATGTCCTTCATAACATTGGTGATGAGGAAATATTCATATTTAATTCTGATAAGAGTACTAAGAAACCTTCTTCTTCTTCTTATACTCTTAAAAACGAAAAAATTCTACCAATAACGGTCACGATTCCTGACTTCAATGCCTTTCGGAAAGAAATCGTCACTTCCGTCAAGGATGTGAAGATTTCTTTTCAGATCGGTCGAAGGGGAACTGCTCGCATTTTGGCGGAATCTCATAATGATTTTCAAAAAATTATAAATTATTTGAATTATAAAAAACATCAATTTTTTACTTACGACACTAGAAGTGATCGTCCATTTAAAGTTGTACTTCGTAGTCTCACCGGCGATCAGACACCGGATGAGATCACATCTGAATTAAATTCTTTGTTAGGTTTTTCTCCAATTCAAGTAATTCAAATGAGGAAAAGAACCAACACGAATAATATCAGTAGTGTTGGTTTTGCTCCTGAGCTTTATTTGATCCATTTTAAAAAGGATCAAGTTAATAATGCAAATTCTTGAAAAGGCTCGTCTTATGTTTCATTGTCGAGTCAAATTCAACCTTTTTGAAAATCTTCAACCAATTTCCTTCAAAATATTACGCAATGTCGTCGTTGTCAAGCTTTTTGTCACGGCACTAAAAATTGTAGAATGAATGCCAGATGCATGCTTTGCGGCTCATTCGATCATGAAAAATCTAAATGCCTTTTTGGTGGTGATAAGCCACAAACAGAATTTTTCAAGTGTGCAAATTGCGCAGGTAATCATTCCTCGAATTCTCTAGACTGTCCCATCAGGGCAAAAATAATTGCTTCTAGAAAAAATCCCAAAGTTGTCAGAAAATTTTCTTCTACTCCTTCCTCTTTTTCGTTTTCACACGTCGGGCCGGCAAACAACCTGCCTGTTCGCGGTCAGCCTCGGCCGACATTGGAATCACGGCTGGGTAATACCCGAAGTGATTTTAATGTTACCTGTGCTGATTCTGCGCCCAGACTCGTTGTTTATCGTTCTCAGAGGTGGTTGAAAATGGGTTTCCCTCTTCAGGTTTAACTAATAAAAATGGGAAAAAACCAAGTCTCAACGTTCATGCGAAGGCTTGGGAAAATCCCCGAAATTCAAATACTTTTTCTTCTCCTTCCTCTTCTGATTCTAACAATTTTGTTGATTTGGGTGAGATTACTGAGGAAAAATTAAAATTTTTGCATCAAAATTTAATGGAAATGATGCAACTTATGTTGAAAGCAAATTCAATGTTTGAAGCTTTCCAAACTTCTTTTAATTATGCTAACAAAATTATTATGACTTTACGATTCCCTCATGGATCCAAATAGATGTTTAAATATTATGAATTGGAACGCTAGATCTTTGCTGGCTAACCAAGACGAGTTCTTTTTATTTTTGAAAACTCAAAACATACATATTGCTGCCATCACTGAAACTTTTTTAAAGCCAGACAATAACTTGAAAAGCAATGCTTTCTTTAAAATTTTGCGAAATGATCGACTTGATCGACAAGGTGGGGGTGTAGCTATTGTCATCAATAGTCGTCTCAAATTTAGACTTCTTTCTTCTTTCAATACAAAAGTCTTAGAAACAATTGGAATTGAATTAGAAACTTCTATGGGGAAAATTATAATTGTTGCCGCATATTTGCCTTTTCAATGTAGCGGTGAACAGAAAAATTTTTTGAAGGGAGATTTACAAAAACTCACCAGAAACAAATCTAAATTTTTTATTATTGGTGACTTTAATGCAAAACACCGATCTTGGAATAATATTTCATCAAATTCAAATGGGAATATTTTATTTAATGACTGCTCTGCAGGTTATTATACTGTTGAATATCCTAATGGGCATACTTGTTTCTCTTCGATTAGAAATCCTTCCACAATTGATTTGGTTCTAACGGATTTAGGTGAGCATTGTAGTCAACTAGTTACTCATGCGGACCTCGATTCAGACCATCTTCCAGTAACTTTTTCTTTATCCCAAAGTCCCATTGAAAACCCTTTAAAATCAACTTTTAACTTTCATAAAGCTGACTGGGAATGATATAGTAATTTTATTGAACGTAATTTGGATGTAAACGTTCCACTGAATTCAACTGAAGATATTGATTTGGCTGTAGAAAATTTGACAACTTCAATTGTCAATGCTAAAGCCGCTTCAATACCTAAAGTTAAACATAAATTTAATCAACCTTTGATCGATGATGATCTTCAGTTTTTGATACGACTGAAAAACATTCGTCGACGTCAATATCAACGTACTAGGGATCCTTATTTGAAATTAATTTATTGCGACCTTCAAAAAGAGATCAAACGTCGTTTAAATTTCATCCCTAATGAAAATTTTGCTAAAGCAGTAGAGGACATGAAACCCTACTCAAAGCCGTTTTGGAAATTAACTAAAATTTTGAAAAAGCCCCAGAAGCCAATTCCTACTTTGAAAGATGGGGATAAACTTCTTTTAACTAACGCAGAAAAAGCTCAAAAATAAGCCCAACAGTTTGAGTCTGCTCATGATTTTAATTTAAACGTCGTTAGTCCAATTGATGCTCAAATTTCCCTTGAATTTGATGATATTTTTTCTAAGCAAAATGTATTTGAAAGTTCCTGTGAGACAAATATTGATGAACTTAAATTGATTTTCAAAAAATTTAAAAATATGAAAGCTCCGGGGGAAGATGGGATTTTCTATATTTTTATTAAAAAGTTGCCTGAAAGCACTTTAAATTTTTTAGTTAAAATCTTCAATAAATGTTTTCACTTGGCTTATTTTCCCAATAAATGGAAAAATGCCAAAGTAACTCCAATTTTGAAACCTGGAAAAAGTGCTTCAGAGCCTTCAAGTTATCGACCAATTAGTTTGCTTCCTTCTTTAAGTAAACTATTTGAGAGAGTTATTTTGAATAGAATGATGATTCACATTAATCAGAATTCTATTTTCCCTGATGAACAATTTGGTTTTCGTCATGGACATTCTACTACACATCAACTTTTTAGTGTAACTAATATGATTAACGCTAACAAATCTGAAGGTTATTCAACTGGTGTTGCTCTTCTAGATATTGAAAAAGCATTTGACAGTGTTTGGCACAAAGGTTTTGTAGCTAAATTGGCTCGATTTGATTTTCCTGTATATCTCACTAAAATTATTCAAAATTTTTGACTAGCCGAACCTTACAAGTAAGCTATCGAAATTCATGCTCTGAAAGGACTCCCATTAGAGCTGTGGTCCCTCAGGGTAGTATACTTGGGCCGATTTTATACAATATTTTTACTTCTGATCTTCCTGATGTACCAGAAGGAAAAGGTAGAAGATTATTTGCTGATGATACTTTGCTTTCAGCCAAAGGTCGAAATTTACGGGTGGTACGCACTAGATTGCAACAAAATTTAAATTCCTTTTTGAATTACTTGAAAATGTGAAAAATTTCTCCTAGCGCTTCCAAAACTCAACTTATTTTATTTCCCCATAAGCTAAGAGCTCAGGGTAAGAGGGTAAGAGTACTATATTCTGAACCAGGCCCGTGCGAAGAACTCGTCCATGGGGGGGTTTCAAAATTCAATATTTATCCAAAAATAATAACAATACCAAAAATATTCCATAAATAAAGTAATTGATTTCTAAACAATTTCCAATTTATGATTAACCCACAAACTTAAAAAATTATAAACTTTACTGTTAAATAAATCAAAATTTCAATACAAATTAGAATGAATGTTTCAAATCAATGCTATTTCCAATAAGTCATTAATTCATCAAAATGATGTTTCTTATTTGGAATTAGAAATTTGCTTTAAAATAATTTCTAAGTAGTTAGGTTTTCAAATTTGAAATCAATATTTCCGAAACACCAGAAAAAGAATGAAAATTGAAATGTCGATTGAAGCTTCAGGCACAAGAATTAATGCACAGAAATAGAATACATAAAATAAAACACCAGATTTAAAAAAAAACATCTAAATTCTCAAATAAATGTTTGATCAGGTTAAAAATCAACGATTATTAAAAATTGTTAGAAAAATGATAATGATTGTTTTTTAAATATTGATTTTATTTTCGATTTTCGGTGGAAGGAAAGATTAAAAATTCCGCTGTACTTTCTTGAATGAAAATAAAAGTCACGATTTGAAATGTGGATTCTCGGTTAGGAAAAAAACAATTTTGAACTTAGGAAAATGTATTCAATAGTTGATAATTGAATTTTATTTGGAAATAGGAGAAAATATTAAATTTTATTTCAAGACTGCCAGAGGTCAAGTCAAAGATAAAACCCTTTTCTATATTAAAATTCTTCCAGTTATAAAATTAAAAAGGTTAAACAAAAATTCTGAAATTCAAAATAATAACTTTATATATTTATAATACAACATGTTCCATTAAACTGACAAATTTCAAATTAGGAAATGCTCAAAAAGAAATCGAATGAAAATTATGAATTCCAAGTATTTTTGTTATTATTGAAAGCACAGAGTTTATACAAATTTAGCTTACATTGGGCATTGGAATATTACTTTAAGTTGCTGCTTCAAATAATTTTCGAACTTTCGAAAAGATAAATTGAAAATTATGATCGATTAGAAAAGTGTTTTCATATTATGAAAATTCAAGAAATTTAATTTATAAATTTAAGAGTTAATAAATTTTCAATCGAAGTTTTAAAGTTTAAAATTTCAAGCTCTGTATATTTTGTCGGTTTCAATTGAGATATTGGGTTTTGAAAAGGACAGAAAGTGGAAACTATATTTTTCTTATCACAAATTTAGTTGGCAGCCTGAAAATAATATTTTCAGAACACAAAAATTTAGAATTAAATAAAAACAATCTTATTAAATATATTTTTTAAAGATTCAATAGTTTTACTTTAAAATTCGTAAATGTATTTTTTTAAAATTAAAACAAAATATGAAGAAATAAAATAAGTTTTTTAACATTTTAAAAACTAATTAATAGAATTTAATGAACTCAACGGAACAGCATTTCGATGCCTATGATTGAATGATTGATTTGGTAGATTTAAGCGCACTATTTGTCAAATTTTGTCTACCACCTTGCGTTTACTGATTTGGAGTTTATAAACTTTGAAATGTTTTTCAGTTATAGGTGAAACAAATCATTGATAACTGATGATATATCAAATCAACGTTAAAGATAAACCAGATTCAGGGGTGAAATTATGTATCCTATTCGATTCGAGTTACCCGTTTCGAGTTGAACTCGAATCGAATTAGAATCAGTATTACGAATCTCGATCGAGTTCTAAATTTTCAAGCAACAAAATTCAAGTAAATCGGGTAGTAGATCATTGCGAAACGTTCCATTCGAATCGAGATCGGTAATGCCAAAGTTGGTCGAAACGAACGAAACTCGATTGTTTCGAGTTCCATAATCCCGCCTCAGATTTTGGTTATTATTTATTTAATTCAATTAAGAAATAATATTTTAAAGATGATGATGCTTGATCCAAAAAAGTTGAATTCTCCAGTTTTGAAAAAGTATTTCTGACATTACTTAATAAAGTTTAGAAAAAAAATGAATTTATTCAGCCAAATTTGTTCAAATCTGCAGAACAATTAGTTTTTTGCTTTGAAAATATCAAAAACTTTATTAATTTAAAACTTCATTCATCGCTTTCGAATGTGATTTGTAATGTAAAATTGAGACTGTAATTGGTTTCTAGAAGAATATTTCATATCGGCACGATGTTTTGTAAATCAAAATGTTTAGTAATTAAGAAGAGGATATTTCATTAAGCTAATTCTGATGACCATCATGAGCCATGATACATGACTGTTAATGTATAAAATTAGTATTCGGTGAATCAATTTTGATGTTAAAAAGGTTGATTTTAAATTTGTTTCGTTACACTTCTCAATAAAAATCAATTCTAAAGACGAAGTAGTGTTTTTGAATGTCAAGTTTAGAGTTTCAATATAAAATGTTGATTGAATTGCAAATCGAATTTTATAATAAAAAATTAATTCAAATTCATAAACGGCTTATATATATAATGTAGTAAAATGAAATGTCTTAGTTCTAGGATGAGTTAAGACTAATTTCAGCCGGAGGCTAGAAAAATTTCTGACTTTCTTGTTAACATTTATTTAACACCTTTTAAAATCAAGTAATTTCCCTTTACTACGTTGAAAATTTTACTTGGAAAAAATCTCTATGGGGGAGGGGGTTAAACCCCTAAACCCCCCCCCCCCGCCCCCCCCCCCCCCGTTCGCACGGCCTTGTACTGAACAGCATCTTTAGGATTCAACGAATTTGTTGCTTATTTATTTATATTATTTACATAGTATTCCATCTCACGACATTTGCGATGATTTCAACCATTTTTTCAATCTAATGCACACAGCAGTTCATCATATAATTAACGAGCTCTTGGTTTGACGGAAGCAGGTTGCTTTTGACACCGTTTTGGCTTCTTCTGATACTGGTTTGTCTATAGATCCAATCTTACTTTGGTACAATGGACGGTGCTAAGAGTTTTTGGCCACACTTACAGCCGTAAGCACGCATAATTTTCCGGTCCAAAGTTTTGTCCACCGAACCCGGTTTCTGCTCAGATTTTTTGTCCAAGAAGTTGATTGCCGATGTCCGTGAGTTCGAGTTCAAGAGTAAATATCGAACACAGTTTTACCTGATAAGTGTTGTGCCACGCAAATGCCACAAAGATGGTAAAACGACAACATAAAAAAAGCTTTTCTAACCGCTTCAATACTTTCTTCTTCCATTTTTGCTTTCTCACTCAGCGAAACGTTGAACAACATTTGTACACGTTATTTTTAATCTTTTGCGGGAAAATGCTTCTGATTTTAACGAAAATTATGAAAACTGGAGCTTACGATATACAGAGTATTAAGTTGTGCTGTAAACAACAACACACAGCAGTAATCAGCTGCTTAAACGGAATGAGCAGGGTTGTATGAAAATCTTGGTTAGACATAATGGGACACTCTTTATATTCTATGCACCTCGGAAAGATGTTTTTTTTTGCCTTGTGTTATAGTTCCTTATTACTTTAAAAAAAAAAATTTCATTTAAGTGTAATGGCCTAGCCACAAAAATAAGATGTGCAAGTTTATTTGAGTTTATTGAGCTCCTTTAGATTGTTCTAGTGTTTCGATATTTCAACTAATCGTGAGAATGATTCAAAATGGTTTCAGGTACCTAATTAACGATCGAATTCCAAGCCTTGAGTGTGTGTTATTGTGGTTTTGGTCTTAATTTTTGGAAAATAAACTCAAATCTGAATTTCAGCCTAGGTATACACTTGAAATATTCGTTTCTCCGAAAAAACAAGCCTGCGGGTCTAAAGGAAAATATTTTTCGAAAACGATATCGTGATTTCATAACCTCAACCAAACAAATTATCAAACTTAACGTCCAACCAACAAACACAGTTATCCAAGCCGTGAATAAATCATCAAATGTCATAATAGTTCTACCCCCATATGTGGCAGCTGCTTTGGTTCTCAGATGGTTGCCTACCCCAACAATATCATATTGGCGTCTATTGAGGTAATGATGGAGACCGCTATCGAAATATCTTCGAAATGATCTGCTAAGCTTGTATATTAGAGGATTCCGTTTTGGTTGCAAAAAATATTCCCGAAAGGTGTAAATGGATTTAGGTATAGTTGCAAACATCGTTCTACCGGATTTTCTATCCAAACTTATTGGTATACTCATAATCAGTTCAGCTTCACTTCTTGGAATTAAATTGGGCTTTTTGAAATCCTCTCTGCTGTATTTTCCTCCGGTCAGGGTTTCAAACATGAGCCCAGGATAAAGTGGCTTTATCAAATCTACAACGAGTTGACTTTGGCATAAAATAGGAGTTGAAATCTCATCCAGATTTTGTACATCTTTCGCGTAAGAATCAGTGCTCATTAGAACTATAAGTCTACATTCGTAGGCAGACAGTAGCAGAAAGATAAAAAATATCATGCTTACAGCCGAGATTTTTTCAAAATTGCTGGTTTCATTTAAATCATACTTTTCTTCTCCTAGCAATGAAAATAAAAATAGATTGTTCATTAAAAGTTTTGGATTGGTATTGTTCAGAAGAGTGCAGCCGATAAATAAAGAAGCAATCAAAATCCAAACTTGCCAATCGAAAGGATTAATGAATATTTCCCAGAGCTTAAGCTTTTCTCCCCTTCGCAAGATGACAATGAATTCATCAGTTGCATCGATAGGTTCCAGAGCTCTTTCAAAATGATAAAACCAGTCCTGTAATATCACTCTTGTAACATCAATCTCATAATCATTCGCGTTTGATACGCACTCTTGAGAACCTGGAAAAACCCACTCGACAGATGCGTTCATGTTTAACAATGTATGGTCGATTATCCTATTATTGGGATCGTGTCCAACATGAAGGAGATAAAAGTCGTGTCGAATATCGGAGGCACTACGAATCTTGATTGATCTTTGTCGAAAATCATCTAGAGGATCTAGAAAAATGGATCCGATTTCCTTGATACTGGTAAAATGTCTAAATCGATTCACCGAAACAAAGTGGATAACTGAAAACTCAAATTCGTTATAAATAGCAAGAAATACTGCTTGAACATTCCACATCATATCCAACTTTCTACCAATAATAGGGAAAGTAGCTGCCCTTCCTCTGTAGATGTATATTTTTTTCACAGGAAAAGGTACGTAAAATCCAGCATCTATTACGTTTAGAGCGTTGATATTCTAGAAAAGTAAAAGGTTTATAATTTACCGAATAACTTAGAATCACATAATTGGCTAACTTTTGCAAAATCACCCAAATCCACAATGACCAGTACCGGTTTTCTTCGTTTTCCCAGAGATTGAATTTCCTCCCTTCGTACTGGACCTCAAGAAACTGTCATCACGACCATAAACTCCTTTGAGAAAACTGATAGCAACAAATTCATAAGCTCTTCATTCATCGGTCCGTTACTTGAGCAACGTATCCAAATCTCCGGGGTTCCTTGCCATTGATGCTCAAAGTGTAAATAAGTTTTGATCACTACCTGAGCGGCTTCTTCGTATGGGCTATACTGTGCACTGAAACTGAATGGAATAGCCACTACTAGGCATAGTATCAATGCTGGTAAATGGATCATTGCTTGGATGCACTAGTCTCTAACAGTTTTAGCAGTATTGTTTCGTCATATGTGTATTTATAGCTTTTGAAGGCTGACAGTTTGAAGTCAATGAAATTATCGTGAAACGCATTAACGGAAACTCCACATTCGTTGTCGATGTAACATGTATTTTAGTTTCCAGTAACAGTTGCATTCGAAGCTATCGGTCTCGGGCACGTGTTTACGATAGAATGTTTTGTGGGCTATTCTATAATTTGGTTGAAAACAACCATAGTGGACGTTGAGGACAATGTTGTACATTTTCACGAGACCAGTTGAAAAAGATTCTCACCAAACAACGCATTGCAAAACTCATGCGTTTGCGTAAAAATAATCAATAACTGAAGATTAATTTTGAATAGAAGTCCCTCATATTGGATAATCGTAAAGTTGAATAACGATCAACAATTGGGAATACATTTTGAAGAGGAATGCTGCTAGACAAGTATTTCGAAAAAGGATTTCCGAAAGATATTTTGCCGAAGGTCCCTTGACCGAATGAGGTATAAAGTCGAAGGTAATTTGGCCGAAAAACGCCGAGCCGCATGATCATAAAGCGAATAGACGATAGGCTGAAAAGACGATAGGCCAAATAAAAATAAGGTCGACAGGATGCTAAGCCGAATGGATTACATTCAATTGCGCAGTTATACATGGAACTATGGCCGTAGGAACGTAGCTGTCGTTTAGCCGAATGGACATTCGGTCGATTAGATTTCAAGCTGTATGAGAATTTCGTCATCCTGTTATTAAATCCATAGTGGAGAATGAGGATACTTATTTTTTAGCTATATCTCGAAAATGGAATGTCTTAAAATTATCAAATGTTTCAGAAAAATGCGCCAAATAGAATAAAACAACAGTGCGATAAACTCTAGAAAATTTAACAAAACAAATTTTTGAGTTTTTTTTTAGCTTTGTTTGAAAAATTTCACAAAATTTGACTTGAAGATATTTTTCCATCACTTTAAAATGTTCCTCTTTTGAAACAATTTAAACAAAAATATTGACTCTAACATATCAATAGTTAGAGTATAATATGAACTGTTGGGGTGCGGACCAAACCCTGCTTAGACCTCGCAGTGGACTGTATGAGGGGAATTTCCGTGGGGGGCAAACTAGGACTCTTGGTTGGGTTGGGTATTCCGTGGGGGTGTTGGGTGTGATGTTCCAATCTCTGCTCCGGTAATGGTAAGAAAAACTCCGATCGTTTCACAAATTAGGTTTATATTTCTTGAAGCAAGAAGTACACGTTTATTTTGGCACAAAACACACTACTTTTAAACGACATTTATTGACTACGAAACTACATTAAACATACATATATTTGACGGCAATGATTTAATCTAAACTGGGTCTAACTGGACCTGTGCCAAATCGCTCTTAATACTACTGGATACAAAACCAGTAAAAACGGTGACCCTTACAAGGGGTTTTTCTTCACTTTTTTTGTTATCTTCTCGAACAACGGTTCGAAAATCAGCTGTTTCGCTCGTCATTAATCAAAATCGATTGAAAAAAATTATTTAATCAAATGAAAATTAATGAAACGTTTATAAATTTTGAATTGACCGTTTTCAAGTTTAGAAATTCAAGCTCTGAATATATTTTCGTTTTCATTTGAAATATTGGGTCCTGGAAAAGACAGAAGGTGAAAACTATGTTTTTCTCATGAAAAATGTAGTTTCAAAGGCTGTATGAATAAGTTTCCAGAACATAAAAATTTAGGATTTAAAACAAAGACAAACTTATAAACAATATTTCATTAAATTCTAACAGTTTGACTTTCAAATTCGGTTAATTGATTTTTTAATTAAAAAAAAAAGATGAAGATGAAAATATAGGTTTTTAACGTTTTAGATGGATTTTTTTTTTCAAAAAACTCGTCCAACCATTTTACAAAATTATTAATAGCATTTAATTGATGACTCAAGGGAACAGCATTTCGGTGCCTATGGTTTAATGATTAATTTGATAGATTTCAGCGTTATGTACTCGAATCTTTTGTTAAAGTTTGTCTATCAACTTTCATTTTGGTGATATGGAGTTTATAAGCTATTAAACAAATGAGTTTTAAGTGAAATCAATCATTGATAACTGTTGAAATAGCAACTCTCGTTAAAGAAAAAATCTGATTCTGAATTTGTTTATTATTTTTATTTCATTCAATTAAAGAGTAACATTTGAAAGTTTATGATCTTAATAAGTTAAGTTCTACAGTTTTTAAAAATTCGGAAATATATCATTAAAAGTGTTTCTGACATTACTGAATAAAGTTTTTTTTTAATTGAATTCATTGAAAAAAAAAGTGCAATCCTGCAAAATGCTTTGATGCTTTTGCAATAAAACATCTTAAATTCTATTTTGTTCAAAACTTCTTTTAAATGGGGAAAACGAAATAAATAAAATACATCTATAACTTTTTTGCAAAACTCAAAACTATTTGAAGTCTTGGGTAAAGTTACTAATTCATTTAAAATCTAAATTTTAAAATGTTGTGTTTTTGTGCTAAAGGTTATTTAAAAAAAAATTCAAAACTGATAGAAATATTGCAAATTTAGATCCATGGCAACCAAATTAGCCAAAATTAGCTAAGAAGAACAAAAAACAGAACATAAAATTTAAACAGAAACTGATGTCTTGAAGAATATTTCTTATCAGCACGATTTTTGTAGATCAAAATTTCAAGTAATACAGTAAGGGGATACTAGGTTTAGATTTTGTTTTGCTAATTCTGATAACCATCGTGATTGGCTTCCAACTTGTTGATGTATAGAATTAGTATTCGATGAATTAATTTTGGGGTAAAAATTGTTGGTTTCAAATTCTGAAATTGTTTAGTTACACTTCTTAGTAAAAATCTTTTCTAAAGACGAGGAAGGGTTTTTGTACGTCAAGTTTAGAGTTTTAATACAAAAGGTTGATTGATTTGAAAATCGAAATTTACAATTAAATATAAGTTTCCATTCGTGAACGGCATAGATGTAGTGTCGTAAATTGAAATGTCTCAAGCCTAGGATGATTAAAGACGGAGGAAAGGAAAATTTTTGACTTGTTGTTAACACCTTTTAAGATCAAGTAAATTCCCGTTACTATGTTCAAAATTTTACATGGGAAAATCTCCATGGGCGGGGGGGTTAAACCCCTAAACCAGCGCTCCCCCCCGGCCTTGTACCCAAGTAACAATTTTTGGTTTATTATGTGAAAAAAATTTCGTTAGGACTATAGCATAAATCTTCATAAACAGCTAAAGCGCATTCTATGCATCATCGGCACTCTAACAAAGCTTAAATCTGGCAATTTGGCTCTCTCCTAGTAACGTCATCATGGCCAATTTTTGAACTTCAATTGAATTTTGATGAATTATGATCACAAAAGCTTTTTTAAAGCTTTTATAAAACATTCGATTTGCAACCAACCTGGCGATAGTCAATTCAATGCTCAATAGCTTTATTATGGTCTGATAACTGGCTTCTTATTTTTATGATGGTTTTATGAGAGCCATTTGAATAGCTTCAAATAACCGTTTTTCAACCAATTACACGCGTAGGATGATATCCTCATTTTTGAGTTGTTAATCATTAGTACAGTAAATGAGGAAAGACTTTTTAAACGAAATAAATAAGGGATTAGTTGTGAATGGCCGGTGGAATCATACCATAAGTTAAAGTCACAATTCGTTGTCTGGCGCCCGCTTGAAATCCACGATGACGGTTTTCGCTTAACTTTAAAATGTTCTAAAGGACTGAAAATCGCTTAAAACCCCCACAATATAGGTACTGGGTAGAAGAACTAAACTAAAAGAAGTTGAATTTTGCTTTCTGACACCATCTTGAACTCCAAAATGGTGGCCTCCACTGAACTTCAAAAACTGACAAAAAAATTGCATGAATCCCTTAAAATATGGGTATTGGAAGAAAGGGCTCTACTAGAAAAATTTTTGCTATCTGATGCTGTCTTAAAATTCAAGCTGGCGGATTCCGCTTAACTGTAAAATTTTGTGTAATCACTCAAAATCACATGAAAGCCGGACAATACGGGTATTGGGTGAATTGGCTTAACTAGAAGAAGTAGAATTTCTCTTTCTGATGCCACCTTGAAATCACAGAAGGCTTCTCCCGTTTAAGTTTAAAATGCTGTTAATCACTGAAAATCCCACGAAACCCCTACAATATCGGTAGTAGGTAAAGTGCTAGACTTTACAAAACGCTATCTGATGCTATCTTAAAATCCAAGATGGCGGCATTCGCCTAATTTTGAATCATTGGAAATCGCAAGAAAGCCCAACAAAACGGGTATTAGGTAAAATCGCTGAACTAGAAGAAGTCGAATTCCGCTACCTAATGTCATCTTTTAATCCAAGATGGCGGCTTTCACTGAACTTTAAAATGCTGTAAATGACTGAAAATTACATGAATTAGGAATTGGGTGAAAGGGCTAAACTAGACGAAGTCAAATTTCGCTTTCTGACGCCATCATGAAATGTAAGATGGCGGCTCCCAATTGAAAATGCTGTAAACGATTAAAAATCACATGAAACCCCTAGATAATGAATATGTCTTGAAAAGACTAAACGAATAGAAGTCAAATTTCTCTTTCTGACGCCACTCAAAATGGTGGACTTTCGCTGATCTTTAAAACGCTGTAAATGGTCGAAAATCTCATTTTAATTTCATACGATTTTCTATGATTTACAGCATTTTCAATTTTAACTTAAGCCAGCACCTTTGAGTTCAATACGGCGTCAGAAAGCGAAATTCGACTTCAACTCGTTCAACCCTTTTACCCAATACTCGGATTATGGGGGGTTTTCATGCGATTTTCAGTGATTTACAACATTTTGATGAGCACTGAAAGCCGCCATATTGAATTTCAAGATGACGTAAAATAGCAAAATTTGACTTCTTCTAGTTAAGCCCTTTCAAATTATACCCATATTATGGTGGTTTCAAGCTATTACCAATAATATACAGGGTTGAAAAGAAAAGTTGAAGCCGCCATCTTGGATTTCAAGATAGCGTCAGAATACCAAATTGGACTTCTTCTTGTATGACGTTTTCACCCAATACCCATATTGTGGTGCTTTCATTTGAGTTTCAGTGATTTACAGCATTCTAGCACCTTCGTCGCCATCGGACCCATATTCGTGTAACGAGTATATTTCCTGGGAGGCCCCGTCACATCAAAAACGTGTGACGCTCTCTTACTCATTTTAGCCGCTAAGTTTTTCCACACGTTGCAAAGCTTAAACTCTCCCCCTTTATTTTCTCGCTCCGAGAATTTCTTTGGCCCAGCGGATAAAACTTCCAAATTGAGCGTGGCGACGAACGTGTTAAACTTAGGCGGGAGCCGTCAATTCGACTTCTTCTTGTTTAGCCTATTACCCAATAGGCTATGGGATAATGGGAGTTTCAAGTTATTGTCAGAAATATACAGGTTTGACAAAAAAGACTTCTAGATGATGCCAGATAGCGAAATTCGACTTGTATCTAGGAAAAAAATTCAATCATTTTTACTTTGAGCTGTCGAAAATGTGTCTGTCTTCCTTCTAAGAAGATGTTAAGTTGTCAAATACGCGGATTTTTGCACACATAAACATTGCTGAACAAAGTGTATGTATTTTTCTTTTGCAATGTGTATAGAGTTGTTAACGATTCAATTATTCAGAATATTTATACGCACCTTCTTGAAAATCAATTCTTATCGAAGAAAAAACACAAAACATTATTAATTATAATTGCAAAAAAAAATTCTACTAAAACATTTTTTTTCGTTCGTTATTGTTTTAAAGTGTAAGTGGATCACTTGGCAAGTAATTTGATTTATTTCTCGCCAAAAAAAGTTGATGAAAACAACAATGAGTAAGAAGGAGATGGAACTGTTTCATCAAATTTTTGAGGTTTTATTATTGCAAATAATATGTGTACAGCATTACAAAAGATTGAAATATGTATTTATTAAATAATATTGGAAGAAGCTAAAAATTATGAAATAAACATGTACCTATGAACTTAAATGGTCAAAATATGTCAGACCCAATTCCTTTTTTAATGTTTCTGGAAAATCTTTTCAAAAAAGCATTCCCATTAGGCATAGGCCTCTTAATATTGCGAAGATTATCGCGCAGGAGTCGAAATTATTTGCAATCCTGCTTTCATCAGTTGAATTCCAATCATACTTCGACTATAAAGCGTAACCGAGAAGCTTATCTTCCTCCCCTTTTTCGTTCCACCTCGACACAGCCCTTAAAATTCCTGCGGTTCCAGAACTGTCCAATGATCCGGAAATGAAACGGGAAAAACAACCACAAAAACCCAACATCCTGAACAGCTGACGCGTTTTTCTTGGTTTTATTTTTACTCTCCCCTTTTCATCTTATAGCAGTTCTTCTTTCACAGTTACTGTATTTGCATTGGCGCTTATTTTTGCTTCAACCTTCTCATCCCAAGGAAAAACCTCCGAGCCGCCATTCGCAGTGAATGTTTGTGTGTTGTTCGCATTTCAATAATTCCTCCTTCGCAATTTATTACCCCGGGCCCATTCCACGTGGCCCTCGAGGGCAGCATGTTTCTTTTCAAGCATCCTGCGTCTGGATTTAAATCTATTTTTTCCTTTCCTTCCCCGGGTGCCTTCCTATTCGTTGCTGGTTCTTCCCATCGAATGGCTTATACCGGAAGCCGGAAGTTGAGCACCCGTGAAGAAGAAGCAGTGGAGTCAGGGATAAATTTCAATTTCTCCCGAAAACCATCGATGCTCTGTTTACTGGGGAGACAGTAATTCTTCTTATCCCTGGCGCAGCATCCAATATTGGGAGCTGATCTGACCAGCTTCGTGTGATTATGATTTTCATCTATTTTGATTTTGGGTTTTTTTTTCTCGCTGTTGTTTTTCGATCGTCAGGTTGTCGTTATTAATCTCCACGTTACCGTATCGAAACGATTGTGAGTTTTTAACCATGAAAAAAGCTAACTTCTATTAATATTCGATCGTTTTAAAAATCAAACTGATATGCATAAATCAAATCGATAAGAAGAATTAAAAAGTTTTTTTCATTTTTTGTTGAGTTTGCAAAACCTTTCGGGCTAAACCCTGCCTGCCATAAGTCACATGGAATCACCCTCTCAAAACATTCAATTTTTGTTCGGTTACATTTCAGTCAACTTATGACATAATGCATTAGACTGAGTCGATTTGGGGTCATTTTAGAATTCCCCAAACCCTGGGGTCTAGAAAGCTTCGTTTCGTTTCAAAACTCATCCATGATTGTTTTCAGAATTTTTAAGTAACGTTTACCTGAGTCACCTGAGTAAATCCACATCATTGCTGTTTCATCTGTTGAACCAAGCCTGCTTATGGTTTTTGTGCCAATTTTTAAATTTTCTCAAGGAAATTTTTCGTTATTTTGTTCACGACCGTAACTTTGAATCTTATAAGGCAAAAAAGTTATAAGCTGTTTAACAGGGGTATGTTTTTTGGCACTGATAAACAATAAATCGATTGACATCACTGCTTGTGCATGAAAAGAAGTCATCCAATACCTCGCTAGACACCCAGCAGTGATGTCAATTGAATTTATTGTTTATCAGTTTCAAAAGATATACCTCTGTTAAACAGCTTATAACTTTCTTGCCTTATAAGAAACAATGTAACGGTCTTTGACAAAGTTGTTCATCAGAAAAATTCCTTTGGAGAGTTTATAAATTGGCACAAAAACCATAAGCAGGCTTGGTTCCACAGAAAAACAAAATGATGTTGATTTTTCAGTACAAAATATTTAATTTTCCCATACAAACCTTAAAGTTCAAATTTACTCATGTAAACGTTATTTTAAAATTCTGCAAAAACTCATGGATGAGTTTAGAATTAGAACGGAGCTTTATAGACCCCAGGGTTTGTGAAATTCACAAATGACCCCAAATCGACTCAGTCGAATATTGCATTTCTTTTGATCTTATTCGAAAAATTATGAGCAAAACCTATTTCGTATGAATATGACCAATAAATTTTTTTTAATAAAGTATACCTTAAACTAAGCTTAAAGTTGGAACATTTCCAAAAATTTTCACCTAAAATTCAAACTCAATCAGCTCAGGGTAGGGTGGACCAGATTTCAAAACTCAACATGCATAAGAATGCTTGAAAAATTCAATTTGCCGGCCAATTTAACGTTCCCTGGAAACGGGAAATCGTTCGATCCTTTTACCCGGAATTCTAGTGAGAACAGAAAAAAAAAATAAAAATAAGATTTCAACAATCTACTGCATACGAAACCGTATCTATATGGCATTTTGAAATTTAAAAGTAGCAGTATTGCAAAAACATTTTTCAATGCCTTAGAAATTTTTTAAGCAATTATAATACTAAATACCCAAAAACTTAGTAATATAAATGTTCAAAACACAGAATCATAAATCTGGATTAAGATGAGATTGAAAATAAAGGAATATTCATGTTTAGAGAATCGCTCAATGAAATTTTATATTCAACTATGAGAGAATTTTTATTAATAATAATAAGAGAGTGGTCATTTAGAAAATGATATACATGCTGATTTCAGAGTATTTCCTCTAGTAGAGGGTAATTTAAAAAAAAAAGTAAAAATCGAAAGTATGACATTTGGGCTAAATCGGGTGGAAAAGTTTTATTTAGAATCTTTTATTTAAGATTCAAATTTCAATCAAATTCAGATTGTGGAACTCAGTTTTGCCGATAGATCCTATATAGTCAACCACAGTTAGCTTTCTATTTTTTCCACATTAAAAAGGGTGCAGAATGTATAAATCATTGCAAATTGTTTTGTATTATTCATACTCATACTTATTCTTATAAACTAAGCATTCCAGATTGTCTAGTTTTATTCATTTGATTTCCAACAAAGCCCGAGAAAATTTACAATTTAAAACAATTTAAAACAATTTATCCCTTTTTTAATTTCTGCAAATTTTCTTTCAATAAATGTTAATTTCTTTTTTTCTTAAATTTTGGCAAATCTGAGTAAAAGTTAATCTGTTAATCCCCTGTAAAAGCCGTTACATTTTTTTAGTGAGGAGAAAATACTTCCTTATCATCACATAATGCTTGAAACGCTGGAAATTTCTGAAATAAATAATTTATTCTATAAATAAGAGAAAGCGATGTATTGTAGGGTATGCATTCCAGATTTCCTGGATTCATTCGGACATGTCCGGGTTTTCAAAGTAAAGTTGACAAATAAAGTAAAAAAAAGTCGAAATCAGTGATTTTCAAACTTTTTACCCTCACAACCCCCTTTTGCTGAATTTTCAACGCCCCCTGAGCAAATTTTGAAAAAAAATCACAAGAAAAAATACTAATCGGAATTGTTGAAAAACCATAAACTTTTGACATTTTTTGTAGTATAATTTGAAATGGTTTAATGAAGAACACATATATAAGTAGTGTTATAATGAACTTGAGAAGACCAAAATGCCAACACATAACCTAATAGGGTAAATGATCTTGAGCGGAACCATTTACTATTCCTAAGATCTAGGCAATGATTGTTTATGAATCTTATCGAAATGTTGACAAAACACTTTTTCAAGATCTTTCCATACAAACCTTGTCATTTTAGCTCAAATTTATGAAAGGAAATAATATGTTTAGAAGATTGAAAAACATACGCATTTCTGCTGCAAATTTCACCAATTTTTGCTGACTTTAAACGTCAATTTATGTAACCTTAGACCGATTCTTTATGACCAAAACGGTAGAAAACCTTTGACTGATTCTTTATGACTAAAATCGTAGAAAAACTCATAAAAAGCACTATTAGAGTTTTTGTAACAAGTTTTCCATCAAAATATCAATTAATCGCGTAGTTTCTAAAAGTAAAATATGATCTTGAGTGGAACCATCTTTGATATTGAGCGGAACTACTAGCTTTCGAAATAAACCGCTAGGTGCGCTGCCTTATGCCTTATGTCTTACACGCGTTTTTTACCCTTGAGTATATGTAGCACCTTTGTATTTTTCTAATTTTATCAGCTTTTATACCTAGCTACATGCTTGTCCAACACCTCGCAAACAGAACAGAGCAGAGAACGAATTACACTTTTATCATTTCGGTTCCCGAGTGCACTGCTCAGCCGATCAACGTTCACTTATCTTTTTGCCGAGTGCGCCCGAATGCGGTTGCTCTGACGGTCGGGTGGACGTCGCTCGCTCTACAGAAAAGAGAAGGAGCTGGCTAGAAAATTGTGCTCTAGCGACGCTGCTGAGTAGCTCAGTGTATCAAGCCAGAAAGATTTCAATGCAGGAATGTTTTCTTCAGAAAAGCCGTTATGCAGAGCGGAACAGAGCATCAGTCGAAGAGGTCCAACGTAGGTTTAGGTATGAACTATTTTTGTAGGTAGCCGGGTAGGGCACTTCCTGGCAAGTTATTTAAAAAACATGGGGAAAACCGGGTCAATAATCTGAAATTTTCCATTCCAAAAACTGAGCAATATCCGTCAAAATCTGAGGAAATTCCAGACATTTATCTAGTGAAGAAAAACGACTTACATTTTTTTGTCGCAACACATCAGCAGTGTTAAATTTAAGTTTAAAGCATACGAAGGAAAGTTTTGGTTTGATTTTTTATGAAACAAACTTTCACAAATCCAATTTTCAACAAACAATTTTAAACTGAATTCGATTTTCTTGTTTCATTTTCCAAATAATCAGGGCAAAATCCAAGTAGTTTTTTCACAATATCCGGGCATCCGCTAATTGCTGTATACTTAGGTTTATGTACTTTAAAATCGTACGTGGGTAGCATTAATTTACAAAAGCAGCGATTCGCAAAGTAACATTTACTAAAATTATCCAAAAATCTTTGTCTATTAAACAAACCGTAATTATGCAGGGATCTGGGACAAATTTTAGTAATAAAATGCAAAACTTTCACAAATCGTAAAAATTTAGGATTTATCTTCCTTTACCGCTACGTTTTTGATATTTTTCGACCGAAGAAAGCTTTCGTAGCTAATCATTGATCCTGGTGCAGAACATCAATCTAGAGGAACTCGCTCAGGAATGACCAGATAGGTGTTTTATAAAATTTAAAGTCGAGAGATTCAAAAATAGCGCGATAATAACAATAACTTTTAGAAAAGCATTTTTCAAGTATTTTTTTTTAATTTAACCGTATCTCCTTGGGTAAAGATTGTAGAACTTTGACATGTTAAACAAAGTTGTGTATTTTATTGAGATAAATAACTTTGTAGAAGAAACATAAGCTCTAAAATGCTTAACAAGAAAGTTATGATTTATATCACGCTATCGGTGGACCTCTAAACTTTATTTTTCATATCAAAATATGCGCTATATTATACAGAGCAATGTTGTCGAAGACACCAGCATTCTATCTTGACTACCATTGGCGTTATTAATTTAGTTCCGTTAGATTTATGTTCTGCATTGTAAATTCCGACGCACTTCGAAACATCGATCCAGACGCAACCGATGAAGACAAACCGAGTTTTCTGGTAAGCGTCTCTTTCGCCCGAGTGCGAACGAATTTATCTGCACTGAGAACGCACTTCATCAGTTTGCTTGCTTCTCTGGCCCACACTTGGGTGGACGCTTGGTCGCTCTGGAGGTAACTGAGCATTTTTTACAGATTCTCCGTTTGGGAAGAGCACAGCGAAAAAAATACACGCTCTTACTCTGAACGGGCTAATCTGAGGAGCGATGCCAAGCATGCCTAGCTATAATAAATAACTTAATAAATATATAAGCTACAGCTTATATTACAGCTAGCTATAATAAATAACTTTAATTGGTGTCACAGCGTACCAAACCAGGCACACAAAAAGTTTAATTTTTGGGGGTACAAGAAATGTTTTTTGAAGAAATGTCTTTCTTCAGAGGGACGACGGGAAGGAGGAGGAAGGTTTTCATACATACTTTTTTTATATAATTCGAGAACTAATGGAACCAATAAAGAGTAAAGTCATTATTTTAGAATAGGAATCAATATGCCATTACTATTCGAACTTTATGAAGCAGCTTTCATTAAAAGAGGTTCCAATTGAAAACGATATACTAATAAACAAAAATTCAAACTATTTTTAACACAAATTCCTTCAGCTCTACAAACTGTAGCGAAGCACAACGGGTTAGCTAATTTATAATACATAACGATTCTATTGGTGGCCTGTACTAAAAACCTATCTGATTTCCTTGTGGTTGATGTTTACACTTGAGCTCGAACTCATGAAAATCTGTTTAGGAAATAAATGTTTTGTCAAGTGAGGTAAATACTTAGTGTTTCCATATTTTTTATAATATAAATATATTTTATCGTGATTCATAAGAAACTGAAATTAATTAAAAATTTTATTCTATGAATGAGTTGTTTAGAGCAAGGTTGCCGAAATCATCGAAAAATCTGTAATTTCACAGAATTTTGAGCAAATTTGTATCACAGAATCTGTGTCACAAAACACAGAATTTTGAAATATTCACCGTTTTAACAGAATTTTGGAAATTAGAATGGATTTCTTTAGTTATAATTTTTTTGGTCAATATAAAATTAAGGTTGCTTACTTCGAATTTGAAAAGTATGATAAGATTTTCAATGTAAACTGATTTTTCTCAACTAAAATATAAAAAAGACCCAATTTATCATACATTTTCAACGAAATTAAAAGAATTGGAATCGAAGGAATCCATCACAGAATTTTTGGATCAAATTAAAAAAAAATGAGAATTTTTATTCTAAAAAAACCCTTGATTTAGTGGTACAGTTTTGTTTTGCTAAATCTGGAATTTAAAGCAGCTTCTTTTTTATAACTGACTTTGTCGTTACCTTCAAAAGTTGTTTTAGGGCAATTTGATCCAAAAGTGCTCATTTAAATAACCAATGAAATATACTTACGAAATAAATTTTTGAGAAAAAGAACCAAAATTTGAGTTTAAGGAATTGATTCTATCAAAATAATATACAGTAAGGTTTTTTTTACACTGATATACGTACCGACCTGAGACCTGAGGCATGAGACATGAGACAAGAGTCATTAGACATGAGGCATGAGACATGAGATATGAGACCTGAGACCTAAGACCTGAGACCTGAGACTCGAGACATAAGACATGAGACCTGAGGTATGAGACAAGAGCCATGAAAGATTAGACCTGAGACATGAGATTTTAGACCTGAGACAAGCTACTAATACTAGCAGCTTGTCTCCGGTCTCAGGTCCAAAGTCTAATGTCTCAGGTCTCATGTTTCATGGCGCTTGTCTCATGCCTCAGGTTTCATGTCTTATATCTTATGTCTTATGCCTCATGTCCCATGTCTTAGGTCTAAAGCATGGGTGGCCAACATTTTCAACTGGTGGGCCAAATTTCTGAAACGAGATTGGCTGGCGGGCCATAAAAAAAACAATTTTTTCGGGAGTATTTAAAAAAAAACAGATTTTTGAAAATGCTATAAAAATATTTGCCTAGGTCACATCTAGTAAATATTAAGCTTGCCAGATTGCCCGGTTTTATCCAGGTTTGCCCGAATATTTAAAACAAAATTTTAGAAAGGCTTGGTCAGGCTCGGAATTCTTCACCTTTTTTGCCAAATCGAACAAAAAAAAAATCAAATTGTATAGATTTTTTTTATTTATGCATCCAAAACGAGAATTTTGATAAGTTTTATAAAAATAATCTTGAACATGATGGACATTTTTTTTTTCAAGTTTAATTGCTAATGATATTTTCTGAAGTTTTGGTCGAATTTTTTTAAATTAATTGCCAGGATTTGTCTCCACTTGAAAAATAGTATAAATACTATGCAATACGAAATAAATTATCCCACCCAACTTATGCATATACGTCAATCTCTTCAAGACATTTAAAATCTCATCAGTTTATTCATTCTAGAAATGTCAAATGTCGTGACTGCAATGGACAATAAAGTAAATTTTATAGTTCCCAAATATAATAAAATGATTGGTCCAAAGTTCGCCGTTTTCCTTAGAATAAATTTTATAGGCAAATAAGAAAAACGCAGATGGCATTGTTGCAAAAAAGAAGCGTTCACAAGCTTTTGACATGTAAAAGAATAATTCTTTCGACGAACTCTAGTTATATCATAATTAATATTGATTTTTCAACCTCAACTAAAACCAACTCTTTCCAAATTTTTCAATATCTCGATTTAACAAAAGAATTTGGAAAGCCTTCTATGAACATTATTGGGATGAATACGAATTTGAGTTTTTTTTTAGTCATTTTTTTTTTAAGTCGTTCTTCTGAGAGAATTGAAGGTACCGAAATTTTGATGTTTTACAACTATATGAGGCCCGCAGAGCCAAATGGGTATAAGTTCGAAAATGATCGATTTTGAGTAAAAATTGTCAAACGATTCTCTATGTTGAATTTCTTAATTTTTAAAAATTATATTCGCATATTTAAACGTTAGAAAAAAATTTGCTTATATTAAAAAAAGGTATGGAAAATGGCCAAACACAACAATTTAAAAGCGTGTTTTCTCAAAATTAGTTTCGATACACTTTTACCCCTTTGACTTATATCACTTCAAAGAAATTATCAGTTTTGAAATTATTTGTTTTGAATTTAGTTTGAGTAAATTGAGATATTTTATTTCCAAATGATATACGCAGACCGAGAAAACCGATCAATTCTTAGAACATGGCTTTTCAAAAAAGAGCTTCGCGGGCCACAAAAAGATGGGCGCGGGCCACATGTGGCCCGCGGGCCATGTTTTGGCCACCCATGGTCTAAAGTCTTATGTTTCATGGTTCTTGTCTCATGCCTCAGGTCTCAGGTCTCAGGTCTCATGTCTCAGGTCTCATGTCCCATCCTGAGGCCTCAAGTCCAATATCCCTTGTCTCAGGTGCCAGGTCTCAGGTCTCATGTCTAATTTCTAATGATTCATGTCTCAGGTCTCATGTCTCACATCTCATATCTCATATCTCATGTCTCATGTCTTATGTCTCATGTCTCAGGTCTCAAGTCTCAGGTCTCAGGTCCCAGGTCTTAAGTCTCAGGTCCCAGGTCTCAGGTCTCATTTATCATGTTCTTAGTCTAAGAGATAAGATTTTCCTAACTTCAAAAAGATTCTAAGTGTTTTCCTTTGAAAAGGACTTAGAATATTTTCTCTCAAAAACCGTGTTAATTCGCGAAAACCGTGTAAAATAAAACCGTGTTAATTCCCGAAAACCGTGTTAAAAAAGCCGTGTAAAAAAAACCGCGTAAAAAAACCGTGTCAAAAAACCTTGGTGTACAGAGAATCAAAGTGAAAATTGGATATCTTTTTTGAAGTAAGAAATAAATTTGAATAGATGTTTTGTGATTAACTTTGGAACGCTAAGTATCAGTTATTAACGTAAAAACATTAATTTTTGAACTTTAAAATCTTCAAAGATGAAATTCAATTGAAGTTTTCACAGTTACACAAAGATAAGGAATGAGAGCAATTAAGGATGTTCACAGTACAGAATGGTTCCGCTCAAGATCAGAATTCTTACTTCAGTAAAACAGCTCTAGACTTATCAGGATTTACTCTGAAAAAAAGGTAATAATAAATTGCGTATCTGGAATTCTTTTCCAATTCAATTTACCATTGTTGTCGGTAAAATAACATAAATAGTATAATAAATAGTTTTATTTTTTGATAAAGTAAATTTCTTTATGAGCCAAGACTCGAATGTACACTAAGTGTTTGAAAAATCTTTGAGTAAATTTCAAACTTTCATTTACGATAATTGTTGACTTAATTTGCTGAGCTGAGGGCATGGGGCAAGTGCCTTGGTCTTGGTCTGAATCCTATGCCAGCGAAATAAATTATTTCTCATTTTCGGCGTTTTAGGAACAAAGTAGGCACTAGCTAACTCACTCTATTTACTTAACGGATAGACAATTTGATGAACGCTATCAGAAAATGATCAAACTTTAGCTAAAATCTTAACAAAGGTTTTTTAGTTTTCGATTGTTTGTTTTGGTACTTTAAATTAACGGCAAATAAGTCCAATTTTCTTAAATCCAAAAACTTTTATTTTTGATCCAACGTTTCGATGTTGGTTAACACCTCATCAGGAATCCTGTGATTAATGTGTAGTTTATTTTAAACAATAAGTGAAGTGTATAAACTGTGTTGATTTCTTAGTTTCTAGCGTTAATTACAAAATAGTTGATTCTGAATTGCTTTAGAAAAAGTTTCACTGTGAATTTGTAAAATTATGTTTTTGGTTGCCTCATACGATAAAAAGTTCGACTGACATTCAAATTGAAATTATAAATTTTCTAACAATAAACACTAATTAAGACATTTGCGTAGAATTGTTTAGAATAGACATTTTTTTCGGGAGAAACATGGAAATCCAGTTTTTCATGAATAACTATGGTCCATTTCGGGAAATTTCTTTTGAAAACGGGTTTTCTTAAAGCCAAATGACAAATATTTCATTCGAAGACTGTATTTCAATTCGAAGTATGATAGAAAAGTTATTAGACTTCAAAAATAGGGTTACTTTTTTCAGGGTGATATTCATCACTGTTAATGCTGCGTCAAAATGTTCGAAGCAGCGTCTGTCATTAATAATGATGAATACCACCCTTAAAAAAGATAGGTATTTTTTTGAAGCCTAATAACTTTTTTTTATTAAATCGAATTGAAATGCAGTCCTCGAATGAAATATTTGTCATAATTTAGGCTTTAAGAAAAACCGTCAAAAGAAATCGGCCAAAGGGAACCACAGTTATTCATGAAAAACTGGATTTCCATGTTTCTCCCGAACAAAATGTCTCAAAATCCCATACAAACTTTAGGCTCGTTGAGCGACCCCTTCCCGTGATAGGATCTGGCCCAAATTTGGCATGAGACCTTGTAATAGGCCTAGGATCAATTTAAGCCTGCAGCGCATAACTTTTTCGAAAGTCGGGGTCGTTTGGGGCACTCAAGTGTACTACATCATGTTACAGTGTGTATTTTTTAGATTAAGATGATTTAACGCTCACAAGAGCTAACAATTATAATATTTTTGTCAACTGAGAACCTCATTTTTTTTTTCAAATATTTCTGTAAAGATGATAAGAAAATTTCATTTTTGCTGCAAAATTAAAACTATAGGAATTACAAAACTGCTCCTAATAAAAATTTAATTGAGAAAATTTGTACTTCCGTGGAAAAGCGAAGAGCTTAATATGCTCCGGGTGCTCGTTATGTCCTTATCTCCTTATAGAACATTTCATCGGAATATATCAAGACTTTGAAATCAATAACATTATCGTTAAAATGATATGTTTTTCTTAAATTTGAACTGCTTTATTCTTCTCATGAAGAAATTAATCAAGTTAGATTTGAAAATGATCTTATCCAAATCTATCCTTATTTAATTCAATAAAGCGAAATGTGAGTTTTCGCGTGATGACTATTTTTTTTTGGGTCCGATTGTTCAATTTTAATCTAAACAAATACCTCCATCCAGTTTGAAAAGAAAAAATCTATGGTTAAAATTTCTCTTGAATGTTTCAGAGTGTTTCACCTAAAAAATTGTGGACAGCAGCAACCGCTAATGCACCAAGTTTCGAAAACGGTAAAAAAGCTGCAGCACCTGCCACAATGTTTAGATATTCAAAGTGTTTCTGCTCCTAAACCAAGACTGCTTACCAACTCAGTAGAGTCCCATTCGCTCAATTACGGTTCACGTGTCACGTCTCGTTTCGAGTGCATCTAAAATTCCATTTCCAGATTCCCGGTAATCGGTTCGGTTTATTCCAGGGCATCGCGCGACGCCACCAAATCATCATCAATTAGCAATGCAACCGATCGGAAACCAATGTGATAATCAAAAGGGTTAATGTTCCGGTTCCGATGTGTAGTTCAGTTCCGAAATGGGGAAAATGGGTGGTTCCGTCTATTTCCAGCTGGTTGATCACCGAAACACAAACACACCCTCGATGGTTGGCCGGCATGGGATAGCATTTCTGGCGAAGTCTAGAAATTTATGCTAAACAGAGGATGTCCAATGCCCATATGTATTGGCTTTGTTCCGGGTCCGGATGTCGGTGGTAAATTATAAATCAAAAGACGCTTCCGGTTCCATTAATCAGGGCTAGAATGCATTCTGGGTGGAACCTTTCGGCGAAACCTTCTGTAATTTAATCACGAATTTCACAATAGTGTTGATTTTTAGAAACATTCAGAAACCTTCCTGTCAAACCGTCCAAGTGGTCAGAACGTAACATCAGCCCTACCATCATTATTATTCTCGATCGTGCGGAAACACGGAACACTGTGTTGAATAAGTATTTTGAAATGTACAGAGAAATGAAGCTTTCAATCCTCGACAGCCGTACCCCACTAGATTACAGGTTCACTCTGAACGAAGTACTTCCAACTTCCATCTTCCGCACACGTAACCTCGCCCTTCGTCTCAAACAGCAGAATCTGATTCAATCTGTTTTCGTTCGGAACTGCAAGATATCTGTTAAGCTTCCTGGACAGCTACGCTTCATCTCGGTCAAGGACTCTAAGCATCTTATTGAGCTCACTAAAGAAAACCCTGAACCAAGTGATCTCAATAATTCATCAATATTTTTTGATGCTGAAACAATACATCTCCCTTGCGAAAGCCCAGCACAGTTAATCGAATCGACGACGACTTCTAATACCAATAACCATAATGTCTAACCTCCGATCGAATCTCCGAATTGGCCACCTCAACATCCGCAGTCTGGAGAAACACATCGATGGAGTTAAACTTCTCCTCGACAGAACTTGTTACCACTTCTTTGGGCTTACCGAAACTATGTTGAAGTTATCTTCCCCAGTTGGTCCTGTTCGGTTGCCTTCCTACAACTTCATTCGACACTCTCTTCCAAATAAGCATGAAAGGCGTTCAAGATCTCACGGTGGTATCGGGCTCTACATTAGGAAGGGAATAAAAGCTACACCTGTTCTAAAATCCACGTTCAATCCCTCAACCCCCACCAATCAACGGGTTGAATATCTAGCGGTACAAGCCAGAATCAATTCGCTTAGCATATGTGTTGCAGTAATCTACAACCCGTGTGGAACAAATCCACTATTCCCGCAACTATACGAAAATCTTATCGACGAGCTCTCAGCTTTCAATTTCGATAGGTTGTATCTAATGGGTGACTTTAATATCAACGTGGCAGCTGAGCAACCTTCGAGTAGTCTCGTTGCACTCAATCGTATCCATACAGCCTTCAACCTCTCTATTCTACCGACTGCTCCTACCAGAATCACTGAACACAGCTCTACGACAATAGATTTGCTCGTGACGGACGCACCCCAATCCATAAAAAAAGCGAAAACATCTTCAGCCAACACGTTATCAGACCACGAGATCGTATTTCTTATTGCCGATCTGCGTATACCCGAACCACCACCTCAGCTCATTACGGTTAGAAATCTACGTTCTATCGATCAAGCTGTACTCCATGTTGACTTCCAAAACCGTGACTTCTCACAGTTTTACAATACGCCCAACGTCGACACGAAAACGCAACTGCTTACGGCCGAATTAAAATCTCTTCTTGACACCCACGCACCAGAGCGCACTACTATCGTTCGAGATAGAAAGACACCATGGATCACATTTGAGATCAAGCGAGCAATTGCGGTCAGGGACCTCGCATATTCCCTCTATGTAAGGAATCCAAACAGATTTAAAGGAGACGCACAGTGGGTGGAATATATAAGAGAACGTAGCAGAGTCAACTCCTTAATCTCAAATGCTAAGAAAAGATATGCAGAGCGCTGCTTTTCGAATGATATCTCTCCCAAACAACTTTGGAGTAATTTAAGAAGAGAAGGAGTTCACAACAACTCCAAAAGATCCTCACCTGATGAAGGATTCGACATAGATCTGCTTAACGCGTTCTTCTCTGACGGCCATCAAACGAACCGGCCTGGCCCAACGCCAGCTCCTGATGTAATCACCGAACCGACGAGAACTACAAGGCGCTTCTCTTTTCACCAGATAACGACAAACGAAGTTTCCAATAAATTATTCGAAATTCAGTCAAACGCAATAGGCTGCGATAATATTCCGGTATCCTTTCTGAAGCTCTTGTGCCCATTCATCCTTCCAGTCATGAAGCACCTGTTCAATACCATTATCTCATCGAACCATTTTCCATCGTGTTGGAAAAAGGCCATCGTCACACCAATACCTAAAGTAACGAGCCCTACTTCAGCTAAGGATTTTAGGCCAATAAGTGTGCTTCCAGCTATATCCAAGGTGTTAGAGAAGATTCTGCTATCCCAAATCACATTACACCTCAATGAAAGCGATCCACCACTTCTAGCAATGAACCAATCCGGCTACCGCAAGGGATACTCTACAACAACTGCGCTCACCAAAGTGGTCCACGACATTGTCACCAACTTCGATAATGACTACTGTACTGTCATGGTTTTGGTTGACTTCTCACTAGCGTTCAATTCTGTTAAACACAACATCCTAAACAGAAAACTAAAAAATGAGTTTGGATTCACATCTCCTGCTTGCGAGATGATATCATCATTTCTGAGCCAACGCTGCCAAACAGTCCGATGCTTCAATCAAGAATCTTCCGTAAGAATCTTAAAAGATGGAACTCCCCAAGGCTCCTGCTTGAGTGCCTTGTTATTTAGCCTCTATATAAATGACCTACCATCCGCGCTAGAGTGTAATTACCAGCTTTACGCTGACGACCTGCAAGTCTACGTCAGTGGTCCTAAATCTAACATCGACTCTCTAGTCAGACAGATCAATAACGACCTTACCGCTATCGAAGAATGGAGCTATCACAATCATTTGTCACCCAACCCAAACAAAACACAAGCGATTGTGTTTTCAAAGAGTGGCACATTGATTCCACGCGATAGAATTACCTTCTGCAATCAAACATTGCCAATTCAAGAAAAAGTTAAAAACCTCGGCCTCATAATGGATAGCCATCTTACATGGAAAAACCAAACCAACGATATTGTCTCCAAAGTATACTTTACATTGAAAACGTTCCGTCGATTCCAATCAGTACTTTCAACTCCGATTCGGCTGAAGCTAGTCCAGGCAGTAATTATTCCAATTTTCTTGTACGGAGATGTCATCTACTTCCCTGGTCTATCGGCAGCACTCAAAGACCAACTGCTGCGCTGCTTTAAATCTGCCTCCAGGTTCATCTATAATCTTAAAAGAAGGGAAAGTACCAGCGCGGTGAGAAAAAGCATCTTAGGTCGAGATCTTTTAGACAACTATCATCTTCGCATTGGGTGCTTTATGCGACAAGGATTCTGCAACCAACTTCCTGACTATCTCACTGAACATCTTCAACATGCCAGAAACAGCAGAACTAAATGTTTTATCCTGCCACACCATACAACCAGCTGTAAGAAGAGTATTCTTCTGTACGGTGCCTCCTACTGGAACAGTCTGCCAATTTCCGTGAAAGAGTCAAGTAACCCACGTAGTTTTAAGGAAGCACTGAATAGTGTACTCTAGAGATATTTGTATTAAGATTAGATCTAGGTTTAATTTCATCTCCATTCGAACATCAACTAGTGAAATCCTTATGTTACATATCCTTAACCTGAACTATAGTTTATAACTGACAGGCTCACGTACTCCTAACAATAAACATTAAACATTAAACATTAAACATTACCAATGACAGAGTAGAACTTACATACATATAAGCTGTAAAAATCACTTTTAATGTTAATTTTTGAACATAACACTGGCAGAGCAACAAGTTTTAAAGCTAAAATTCTAAATCATAAATTTAAAAGAACTATGTTTCATTACTGTGATTAAATAACCGAAAAATATCGGAATCACCAGAAAAATAAATCACTCCGGGAAGACAACCGCAAGCACTTTCCAGACATTCAATAATTCACAAGCCACAACAGCCGTGAAGAATTATACCATATTTTTATCCCAGACATGCGGCGTCGCACAGATTTTTATTGTTTCTATATCTTTCTCGGTGCCTCCTGGGAAAAAGCTTTCGGAAACCAACAACGGATCCGTCCTTCTCTAGACAGTTCTATAGTTTGCCACCTCCACGATGACCTCCCGGCTTGGAAGCTGAATAGAAACCATGACCATGATAGTCTCTCGATTCCAATCATTTGGCTTCCGCTGACTACTAGGGTAACGGACTTATTTTGGACCAGGGGACCTATTTTGAGCCACCTTGTCTAGCTCTCTTATAAACCAACTAATAATGGAAAAAATTAGTGCATTACATTAAGTGCCCGGGCTTCAACAATAATTGCTGAAAACATTCATGATTATTTGGGCTGAAGCTGAGGCTAACGATAATTATGTTTTTTGTATAACTGTTTTCTACATTTGAAATCTGATACTATCATCAAGCTTCAAATAAATGGACAGAACAGCCAAAAAAAGAATTATAATTGATTTGTAAAAGTTGTTTAAATTGCGGAACCTGAAACCGTGAGGGCTAAATGTGTCTTTTGCTGTTTTTAGTTTAAAAATTTAGAATTCAACAAATTTACGCCAACTGTACTCAAAAACTTATACGTAGAAACTAGTAGTTCCTGGCTTAGTTTGTAGTACTTGAATCAAGCCTTAAGATGCGTTATTTTGTTTATAGATCTTTTATATTAGCCTATAAATAAAAAAAACTAACAAAAATTGAGAACTTATGCTATCAAAATTGTATTGGGCCAACTATGTTCCTGCTCACTGGTGCCTCAAATTTTTATTTATTTACATAGTATTCCGTCTCACGACATAACTTGACGAACATAATTCCTAAAATTCACTCGGGTCATAGCAACCGTTCTCCAATTTCTCGGGCACCCCACGTTCGCCAGATCACGCTCCACTTGGTCTAACCACCTCGCTCGTTGCGCCCCCGCTCGTCTTGTTCCTACCGGATTCGTAGCGAACACCTGTTTTGCAGGACAGTCGTCCGGCATTCTCGCAACATGTCCAGCCCAGCGTATCCGGCCAGCTTTCACCACCTTCTGGATACTGGGTTCGCCGAAGAGTCGCGCGAGCTCGTGGTTCATCCTTCGCCTCCACACTCCGTTCTCCTGTACGCCGCCAAAGATGGTTCTTAACACTCGTCGCTCGAATACTCCGAGTGTACGCAGGTCCTCCTCGAGTAATATCCATGTCTCGTGCCCGTAGAGAACAACCGGTCTAATAAGCGTCATATACAGGTTACACTTCGTACGAGGGCAAAGTCTTCTCGACCGCAGTTGCTTGTGGAGTCCATAGTAGGCACGACTTCCACTGATAATTCGCCTCCGGATCTCACGGCTGGTGTCATTGTCTGCGGTCACCAGTGAGCCGAGATAGACAAAGTCTTCGACTATCTCCAGCTCGTCGCCGTCGATCATGACCTTGTTATTACTGGACAAGCGGGTTCGGTCGGTCTCGGATCCGGAGGCCAGCATGTACTTCGTCTTGGACGTATTAATCATCAACCCAATCCTTCCTGCTTCGCGTTTCAGTTTGCGGTAGATCTCCTCCACCGCCGCAGATGATCTGCCGACTATATCAATGTCATCGGCAAAGCAGATAAGTTGACTGGATCTGTTGAAAATCGTGCCCCGCATTTCGCCCACCGCTCGTCGAATAACACCTTCTAGCGCCACGTTGAACATCATGCAGGATAGACCATCACCTTGTCGAAGCCCCCTGCGCGATTCGAATGAACTCGACAATTCACCCGAAATCCACACACAGCACTGCGTTCCATCCATCGTCGCCTTGATCAGTCTGGTGCCTCAAATAATCATAGAATCATATCAAAATAATTTCCCATGTCCTTCCTCCTTCCTCCCTCTATATCGGCAATTTTATGCGTCCATTGCAGGAAAGAAATTGTTTCAAATAATTACAGAAATATTTCTAACATTGAAATACTATCGCAAGCCAAATTTGATCTCATTCGCTTGGTTAAATAGTTGAGTTATGCAAACACATGTTGAAGAGTCCCATTTACCCTTTCTATCTCTCCATTGGATGGAGTGGTGAGTGCTTAATACTCCTCGGGATTTTTCTTGCGCCCAAATACCCTTTGATACCAAATTTGGTTTTAATTGCTCGATTAATTTTCAAGTTATGCTAAATTTTTATGGAAGACCCTTTTTCCCATTTATAACTCTCCGTTGGAAAAAAAAGAGGGGCCTCTATTTACCATACAATCATTTCTCGAATTAAAATACTCTCCCGGGCCAAACTTGATTGTATTTACTCGATAAGTTCTGGAATTATGTGTAAAAATTGTATGGAAGCTTCCCACCTTCCCTTTTTATCTTCGCGCTGGGAGAAGGGAGGTGTCTCAATTAACCATAGAAATATTTCTCGTGTTGAAATATCCTTACATACCAAATTTGGTTTCATTTGCTTGATAAGTTCTCGAATTATGAAGTTTTTTTAAAAGAGCTCCCCACTGAAGAAAAGGAGGGATACCAATCCATCATCGAAACATTCCTCGTACCGAAACACAATCCCATGCCAAATTTGATTCCATTTACATCATCAGTTCTCGAGTATTGAAGACTTTTTTCTTTTATATGAGAGACCCCCTCCCCTCTTCTCGGATGAAGAACGGAACTATTATAGGGACTATTATAAGAACCTTCCCCGGCAGACAGACAGACAGACAGACAGACAAACAGATAGACAGACAGACAGACAGACAGAAATTCATTTCTATATACATATGTGTAGAATGATTTCTTCAACTTTGTTGAATTCAATTTGTCTCTATCTTTTCAAACAAAAAAGTTGCTGTTTTTATTTTTACCGTAGCTGGCTGTGACTTGTTTCTGATGCTTTCACGCTATAAGGAACGTTCTAACAAGTAAATGTTTTTTTTTCTTTATTCACAAAATATGTACATACATTAATGGCTCTTGATTCAGGATCATTTTGAGCCGAAGAATTTTAACAAACTACATTTTTAGTATTTATAAAAATATAACTGATTAACTTTGAGTTATAGGTTTTTCATTTGTAGTTCTAGAATATTCCACGGTATTCCTTCCTTTTTCGTCAGTTTTCAACAAGTAAATGTGCTGAAGTTACCTAACATTGAAAATGACAAAAAAAAAGCACTAGGAAAAAAGTTCCAAAATAACCAAAATCCAAGTAACCATAAGCACTAAAATCTAGCACCAATTCTGCTCTAACGTGAGCTATAGAGCCTGATTCTGTGCATGGTATTAGCTCTGTGAGCCAGGTTTTCGAAATTAACTGCTGCTTTAGAGCAGAAACTGGTATTACCCTATAAAAGCACTGAATTCGCATTGGCTAACGCTATAGCATCAATAGCGTTTCTGGGCAAAATTCTGGGAAAATGCAAATGGCGTTCAAATGATGTTCGACCAAGCGAAAAAAATATTTTTTTGATTTTTGTTTGGTTTTTCTGCCATGATACTATATGACCCATTCCAAGCACCCCTCAACTGGAGAACCGATTTTTATTTTTCATTATCCAAAAATAAATTACATAGCGTTAGAAAGGTTATTTCTTGAGTGGCATTTTCCATCAAAAGATTTTCAGCTACCTTTTTTTAGAATTGAGTATGTTAACGTTGAAATTTAAAAATTTTAGTATGAAATTAAATTGATTTTTGCAAATATTCTTTATTTATAACATAACTTTGTCAAAAATCTAGCTATGTCAAAAAAAAATTACTACAAAATGATGGTACAAAAGCCATCTTTTAAGCATGATATAAGATAAATAACAGTTACTGCAAGTTTACGCTCTAGAATCGTTGATAAAGGTATCTATTTTTAAGCGTTGTGACGTCACGAAAATTCTACTGTTTTTAAATTTATGATTTACTGAAATTTCACATATTGTCGAAAATTGGAGGTCTCTTCAAACTTTTTGAGTGGAATTTAATGCAATTTTTAGATTGAAAATCGGTTTAGCAGGTTGTGAGTTGCACCCGGGTAAAGAATGCGTTGTGACGTCACGAAAATTTATTTACTTTTTTTCGAAAACATTCAAGACTTTTTACTTCAACACTATGATAGTATTTCTTCAATACAAGTTCAACACAACAATGTGCTTCAATAAACGAATTCTATTATCGAGTTTTTAAAAAAACTAAAATTTTTGTTTGCATTAACTTAGTTGTTTTTAAACATTTCTAATAAAACATATAAAACAGCGCTTAAAAACGCTTGATTCAAGAATAAATAAACTATCAAACTATCAAAATGAAATCCTCATCGATTTTGTAAAAGAATATTTGTGAATCATAAAACAAGTAGTTATCTGTGATTTGAATAAAAATCTTGCAAAAGATCAAGTTCTTCATATATCTATGTTGGAATGAAAAACACCTTCTATTTCTTTCTGGCATTATATTCAAACAACATAAGTTCCATGAAACAAATGTAATGAGATTCAAAAAATCTTTGAACATGGTAAACTTAATAGATTAAGTTTTTTATTAAAAAATTCTTAAGATTTTCATAGAAAATTAATTAATAAAATTAATTAAATTATTTTAATAGAAAACTGCTTTTATTGAAATTTCCATCTCAAAGAATGTCACTAGAAAATCCAAATCGCACCCCGTGTTCAAATAAAATCTCACAAAAAAAAAACTTTGAACTGAATTACAAAATTAAATAAATTCAAATATGTACTAGCACAAGGTCTCATGCAAAATTTGGGTCAGATTATTCTAAGGGAAGGGGTATCGCAACGCACCTGAAGTTTGTATGGAAATATGTAGATTTTGTTCGGCATGATAAAAAAACCGTTTTTCATTACAATATTTCATCTGAGGAACGCGTTTCGATTAGAGTTATCATAAAACAGCTATAACGTTCAAAATTAGCGTCGATTAACGATCATTCAGGTATTTTTTGTATTTGACCCATCAGAAGCTAATTTTTGAAATCAAAAAACATTTTTAACTAAACCATTGTCGAAATGGGATCTTGAGATAAACTATTTGTCATAATGAAAGTTTTGTGAATGACTATAATTAATTCAAATCAGCCGATAGGGACTTCAGAAATTGGTGCATAACTTGGTTTTAATGTCCTTCCAAACCCAATTTCTCATTATACCACACAAATTTTAGGCTCATTGTGCCCTCTATTTCCGTGGGCCAATCCCCAAATTTGGCACTGGACTTTGTGTTGGGCCTAGGATCTATTTAAGCTTGCAACTTATAAGATTTTCATTAGATGGCTGATTTAGGCACTCTAGTGTCGATTAACTGTCTTTGAAAAGATCGAAGGCTTTGAAATTATCATTTATTTTTCCTTTCCTCTGCAATTAAAGATTAAAAAGATTCAGGAACACATTTCAACGCTTTTACGAATAAATATTTCCGAGTTTTAGTTTTGTCCTAAATAATATTCACATGATCGCACAAAAAAACTTCGAATAAAATAGATGTGAGCAGTGTTGCAAACCTTATCTGCTTATATGGGCCTTTGAGATTTAATTCCTTTTAATTTTTGGGAATAAATGGATCGATTTTATCACCAAATCACATTATTTATTAAGTTTTTAAGCATTTTAAGTAAATCAAGCATTCATTTTAAGATTATACTTTGATTTATTTCATGTAGCTAACCATAAAATTTCGTGACGTCACAACGCTTTGCAAACCCCTGCTTTAAAAAAATGGTGCGTTGTGACGTCACGAAACTGAATCGCTCTAAAATAAATTGAAATCAAAATTTGAAAAATTCAAAAACAGCGATTTGTTGGTTGTAATGAATCGATACTTTCCTGAAATTTTCATAAAATTTGATCAAATAGAAGAGCAGAAAAATGCGGCGTTGTAAAAAAAACTGAAAAGTGGGAAAAGAGGCGCGTTGTGACGTCACGATTCCTTTTGCTTATATTTTGTTAACTATTTATTCTATACAAATATTTTTGGTTTCAAATTGTAGAGAATTAAATTTTGACCTTATAATGTACAATTTTTAACAATGTGCGATATGACCTGTAAAACTTACATACAATATATCAAAAAATTGTTTTGCAAACGTTGTGACGTCACGCTGGAATGGGTCATATTTGTTTTTTTTTTTCATATATATATTCACTTATGCATATTAAGGTGATCTCTCGGTTTGAAATTTTTCACATGAAATTTTTTTTAATTTTTCACCTGAAAATGATCTGGAATCGAACTCATGACATCTATGGCTCTGACATTTGACATTGACTCTACTTGTGAACCTATCAGGTCCGCGTTGATTCTTTGAAAAAAAGCCCTATTTGACTAAAATTTTTAGCGACTGGTGCCCTAAACTTGCATTAATTCAGCATCAATCAATGCTAATGTGCTTTGGTCTAAAGCCATTGTAGTGCTAACGTAGTGCAAAAAAGCATTGAAGCAAGCTTTTGTGATGCCAATTTAGTGCTTAGAAAATATAGCATTTGTTATTTTGATTTAGAACTATGTTGCATTTCAAAGACATTGTGCAAAGCTGATAAAATGCTGGATGCACTTTAAAAGAGAGGTATAATTTTTATTTGATGCAGCATAGCAAACGAAGGACTGTTGTAATGCATAATTACACTTGGTGTGCTGATATAGTGTAATTTGGCACTTGAATGCTGGTTTAAAGCTAAAAAAGTACAAAGCTTTAGTGCTTATGGTAACTTGGGTAAGATACTATTTTGAAAATATTAAACTCCTTTTCTTCCTTAATCCTATCATATCGCTTTTTGTCATGAAAATTCATTTTATTAAAATTTTCAACGTTACAAAAAATGTGCCTTCACTTTACTGGTAAAACAGACAGTGGGACGAATTTTGATAAATCAGAGTCAGAAATAATAATCATGATTTATTATTGTCCACGCCAAAGTTTAAAGGGAAAATCCTATCACGCTATGACTGTGATGATTATTATCCATACCTACTATCTATTTTTCGAACACAAAAAAAACAATGGAAAATTTACTGTTTATTTATTATTTCATTTCATTACTTTTTTAACACGCTCGTCACCCATATTCGGGTGACGGGTGTATTTCCTGGGAGGCCCCGTCACATCAAAAAGCATGTGACGCTCTCTCACTCAAGTTAGCCGCTCAGTTTAGCCACACGTTACAAATAGTGGAATTCCCCTTGTTGCTTTCTTGCTTCGAGATTTTCTTTGGGCCCGGCAAGTAAAACAACCAAAATGAGCGTGGCGACGAACGTGTTAATTTATTGTAAGTCTTTTTTTTTCAAAAATCTTACATTATATAAATATTTTATTATGTGTATAGCACCAAACCGAATAGCGACAGTAGGACTAACGATGCTTTTGCGGGATTCATGTCATTCGCAGGATTATTTTTCTTTGTTCAGTCCAGTAGGTGATTTCGATATAGTATTGAACATTGTTTATGTTATTTCCTGTACATTTTCCTCAATGTGGAGGAAAGAGAGGTGATGAGAAAAAAACGTTGCAAAAGTAGAAGTAAAGTTTTTTCTCCGTAAACATAGTTACCATGATAGAAGTGACGTCACTACCGACCATTTTAGCGACGCATTTTGCCTACACTCAACCAAATCGACACATTGGGGTTATGTGTGAGCCTATATAGATTTTTGCAATTTGTCTCCCAATTGAAATTTATGTGTCACACATATTTTCTGGAAATATTTCAGGTTTATATGCGACTCATGGAAATGATAAATTCACACATATGGATGTTATATGTGCAATGAAAACGCCTAAAAGTAGGCTTTAAATTAGGTTTTTTTTCGAATCTAGTCTACAAATAAGCAGGAAAATTGTGATTTTGTTTAAAATGATATAATTTTTTTTTATTTTTTTTTCGTATAAATTATTCAAAGCTACTTTTTGTCACTAAACTATTGTCCTTTCCAGTGGCTCATCACCCGAAAAATCCGAGGTTCCTTTTCCGAATCTAGCACTGTATTACACATTGCTTAAGGTCGCAAAAACACCAAAACTTGCTATGAAAGAGAGATAGGATAAAAATATATAAGCTGTGATGTTATCGTAAGAAACACCTTCTTTTAAACTTTTTAATGAAATTTACTAACCTTATTTGCCTTTATTATTCCGAGAAAAAGGTTTTTTTTATCGCGCACCTCGTGTTTCTTTATCAATCTCGGTCACTTTGAAAGGGTGAAATTTTTCAAAGATGATATTCATAAAAGTTATGTGTAAGGTAATGAACATCATATTCCAATCCAATTGAAGCTAAAACTCAAACATAAATATTATTTGAATCATATAGTAGCAGGCATGAGTTAGCTTATGTGCGAAGAAACATAAACGATATGTGTCGATTTTTTGCAGTGTAGGATAAATGAAGCTCCCTGACAACGACGCGTCGCGACGCAGGGCTTGTTTATTTTACTTTTTTTTTCTCCGACGTGCAATAGTGTGCGTTCCTTTGCGCCACCTTAGTAAAAGTTTACCTCATTGCATTTTCCTTATGCCATCAATCGCATGCTTCAGGTCTCCTAGGAAACTCGTGCGGCATCGTTATTATTGTCAACGTCGCGACGTATGTGACGAGTCGCTAGTAGGCAAAGCTGCTATTAGCGCTCATATTATCTCTTCCATTGAAAATTGGATTCCATGCAATGTTTTGCAGTCGCAGTTATCCGAACAAAAGTTGACTGAAAAAAGGTTAGCGTGTAGAACTTCGACAGATTTTACACTGATTTGACAGGTCGCACGAATGCAAAAGTTCGCACAAATGTCGCAGTCATGAATGCGCAGTCCAATTTAGTGCGCTGCGATTTATTTTTTAGATTTTTTCTGCATGCATAATATATCTAGGTCTAGTAAAAGGTAACAATTTATTAAGTACCAAAACAGGAACAGTAGGTTCAAAGTTGGAAAATTGTATCATCTATATCTTGAAAATCTTTAAAAAGTGGCGAATCCTATGTTGAAAATCCTAATTGAAACTTGCTGTTAAGATCATTAATTATAAATGGATTTTCTGGCACATATCAAACTCGCGCCCATTTTTGAGTGAATTTCGTAAAAAGATTACAGAAAAATAGTATTTTTCTAGAAAGTTCCGTGAACCTCAAATTATGTTTTGTATTTATAGTTTGTTTTTAAAACTTTCAATTTTTTTATGCTCAAATGCGTGCGCTCGTCCTATTGCAATTCAGTACTTTGATAAAGTTTAAAAGAAACAGGGAATAATATTTTCAGGAAGAGAAATCACCATAATTTATGTTTATTATTTGATTTATCGGTCTTATCGACGAAAAGTGATGTTCTTTGTAGTGAGAACATCTTGAAAATATTAAATTTTATAAACGAACAGAAAGTTAGAAAAAATGGAAGATGGTTAAAATAAGCGGATGGAGTTTTATTTAAAAGCATTATCAGGACATACGGCACGAGCTAACTACTCGTATTGTTCGCCACGGGCCACGCTCATTTTCGCCATCATTTATTTCTTCTTACTTTCTATCCGTCTATGATTTTTTTTTTCTTTTCACCGATTAGACAGATAAATCAAATAACATAGCGAATAAGATACAATTTTTTTTTGTTTCGATTATAGTCGTTTAAACATCTTTATGTCATTCAAGATTTATATCAACGATACAGTTGGCGGTTTATTGTTTTGATGCCATTTAGCACAGAAGGCTTAAAATATCGATAACAGTATTTTTTGTTTGGACTCGATTGAACTTTTCAACGTTTTCTTTCAAAAACAAATATACTCGAGAGATGGACAATGTTGCTGCATACATTTAGGGGCAAGAATTATAAACATTTCTTTACATTTTTTGGCCTCAAAAACAAATGAAATTTTATCTTCATGCAATTCTCTGAGTTCTCGCACTGTTCCTATGTTTTTTTTTCTTCAAACTTAATCATTTGATAGGGTTTTTAGCCATTTTTTCTATACGAGCTTTTTCATGGAAAATTACCGATTTTTTTCAATATCCAAAAATTATCATCAAATGACCATAAAAATGACACTTAAACTAATTTCAAACCAAGAAAAAAGTGGAACTTTCACATTTGACAACCCATTTGCTTCTAAATGCTTAAATTTGATCAGGAGAGATGTTTGTTTGTGAGCCTTCAAAAACCAAGATATTTTAAGATTTTAAAATTACATTTGAAGTAATATAAAAAAATCTTCTAATGAAAACCAAATTTAGCTTATTTGTAACTTAATTCATAGGCTTTCAAACAGAGTAAATAGTTTTCAGATATTTTAACTTTAAACTTAGTTAGTGATGATTATCTGCAAAAAAATCATGTTGATCAAAGTTACCCCGCTGATCAAAGTTCCCCCAGTTTACAATACATCTTCCAAGGAAATAATGGCTAGCATTTTACTAATGCTAATACCACCAACCCACAGAAGGAGTACTATGTATGCCGTGACCTAGACTCGATCTCATGACCTCTGGCTTAGAAGACTTGAACGCTATCCTCTAGGCCACGGTCGGCGGCCATTGAAAAACATATTCAGTAGAACTTTGATCGATGTTTACTCCGGCTGGGATTCGAACCCAAAATTTTTCTTGCCGATACCGGAAATCGAACCCGGTACGCCTAGCATATCAAAACCAGACTCGCGCCAGCGGTTGTACTCCATTTACCCGAAAACCATTGCCCAGAATGAAGAATCCCCAGAATTACAATCGCCAGAAAGAAAAATTCCCCAGATTTTTTTTCCCCAGACGAAACATTTCCCAGAAAAATTTTCGCCAGAATGTACCATTTCCCAGAAACTGTTTCACCAGAATGAACCATTTACCAGAAATTTTTTCGCCAGAAGAACCATTTCCCAGAAAATTGAAAACATTTATCCTTACTAGAAATTAAAAAAAAAGGAATTGTTACAAAAAAGTGGGGTTTCATAACTTAATGCTTTTGCGGCAAAGCCGCAACCAACAAGGATGAAGGGGCTGAGGCGGCACAAAGCCGCCGAAGCTCCCAAATCCGAGGTGGCCGCTGACCCGCCGTCGGAAGCAGCGGCCCCATTACATTGGTCTAGGTCTGCAGGGGCTTCCTACACACTACCAAAAAAATCTGTAAAATTACATCACATATGACGTAAATAAAAAGAAGCATCATATATGACGGAATATTCAGGGCTAGTTGGAAATTAAACGCCAGTAAAATTTTGCAACGTGTAAAATGAAAAATGATGTAAAATTTAGCAACGTGTAAAATAAAAATGATGTAAATTATAAAATCTCTGAATGTTGGAAGAAAAACTTTACAATTGGAATTTGTTTCGTTTTATTTTTTGTTAATATGATTCAATACTGGAATTTTTACGTCTCTTAGTAAAAATAAAACTCATCTATAATTGATATGATTCATTTTATTAAGCGGCAAAATTTTTTTTTAACACACATTATATTTTATTTCTTTTATTTTTTCCGCGAAGTACCGGATCCAAAGTTGAATACCGTGGATCCGCTTCCAGAACCGCATCCCTGCTTCTCGGATATCTCCGGGAACCATCAACACCGATTAACTTACTCGCGCGAGGGGAAAATACTTTGGCGCACGACTTGACTTAACAGTTTTTGTCACATTTGTCTGGTCCTGTTCTTCACAGTTTATAATTTTATATGACATTATCACGTTCAGTGTATTGTAATATTTTATGTCGTGTAATTTTGAGAAATTTCCCAATTCAATGTTGTTGAGAATTTCGTGTGACCAAAAAAAAATTGTAAAATTACATCACATATGATGTAACGAAAAAGAAGCATCACATATGACGGAATTTTCAGTGCGAGTTGAATATTACACGTCTGTAATCTTCAACAGACGTGTAAAATTTGAAAGACATGTAAAATTTTAAGACGTGTAATATTTAATTCGTACTGAAAATTCCGTCGTATATGATGCTTCTTTTTATTTACATCATATGTGATGTAAATTTACATCAAATAATCGCGTTCCGTGTCAAGTAATATTTGTGTCATTGGAAATCAGTGCTGTTGAGGATTCAACCATTTTTATTTTGTAAATTTACATAAATAAATCGCGTTCCATGTCATGTAATAATAAAGGTTTTCAATTTCAGTGTCGTTAAGGATTCAGATTTTTTTTCTGTGTAGGTCTGCGTGAAAGCTAGGGGTGATCCCTTAGCCCCGTCCGCCACGCGACAGCGTGAAGGACAAACCGTCTTTCAAGTTCAAACGCGCAGCGTGAGGAGTCGGATACCAAAACGGTTTTTTAAAGGACCATGGTGAGCATTGAATCAATTAAAGTACCATAAACCATAAACAAAGCACAATATTGGTTCTAAAATAAATTTAGTTGGAAAATTTCAAAGTTGTAGTTTCATTTTAAAAAATCATTTTGAAAAAATGAATTTCGAATCATATAAAATTTACAAAAATTTCTTAAGAAAAACAAAAAAAAATACAAAAGGAAAAAATCTGGGATTTGTGCCGTTCTTGGAAATGTTCCATTCTGGGGAAAAAAATTCTGGGAAATGGTCCATTCTGGGAAAAAAAAACGTCTGGTAAATGGTGCAATCTGGGGAATTTTTTTCTAGGAAATGGTTCATTCTGGGGTTTGATTTCGGGTATTTGTCATTCTGGGAAAAATTCATTCTGGGCAATGGTTTTCGGGTAAATGGGATACAATCCGCGCCAGCCTATCCACTAAACTACATTGAAGGACAAATAACCATACCTCATGCAAGCTTAACGAAGCCAGCTGGTGTAGTCTATATTTAGTCTAGTTTGATTATGGCGTTTTATAAGTGTTGTTTATTTTGTAGCTTTTAAGTGCTCTTTAAAAATGTCTTTAAACTGTTCATCGAAAAAATATTCATGAAAACTTCAAACTTTTACATTTTGAATTTACCTGAAGCATTGCAGATATTTTTTTCACCGTATCAGCGCAGTCCCGGGAAAACCTAAATTTTAACTAACCAAAAATTCAAATTTTGCTCATAACAATTAAAAAAAAGGTAAGCACTTGAAAACATTCCTTAATCGAGGAACATCAGCGGCATTCAAATCTTGTTTTACAATTCCATAAAATCTTTGGTAGTTTGTTTTGATAAAACAAGCTAATTTTGTTTGCCCTAAAAGTGATGTTAACTAAAATTTAGTTTTTAGTTTGGATTTTGTACATAAAGTGAATAAATCCGGGTACAACCCGGGCTGGGCGTTTCCCATTCTCTTTAAATATTCGAAAATCTGCACAGAAAAAAATCTGAATCCTTAACAACACTGAAATTGAAAACCTGTATCATTACATGACGTGGAACGCGATTTATTGATGTAAATTTACAAATTAAAAAAAGTTGAATCCTTAACAGCACTGAATTCGTAAGACATAAATATTACTTGACACGGAACGCGATTATTTGATGCAAATTTACATCACATATGATGTAAATAAAAAGAAGCATCACATACGACGGAATGTTCAGTGCGAATAAAATATTACACGTCTTTAATATTGTACATTTCTTTAAATTTTACACGTCTTTTGAAGTTTACAGACGTGGAATATTCAACTTGCACTGAAAATTCCATCATATGTGATGCTTCGTTTTTGTTACATCATATGTGATGTAATTTTACAATTTTTTTGGTCCCACAAAACTCTAAATAACACTGAAATAGAAATTTCTTAAAATTACACGACATGGAATGTGATGAGGACATTGAATTTCAATTTAATCAATATTACATTACACTGAACGTGATAATGTCATGTAAAATAATAGACTGTCAAGAACAGGAACAGACAGATGTAAACAAAGTGTTAGTCAAGTCGTGCTCCAATGTATTTCGTTCAAGCAGTTAAAACCGTGAGTAAGAATATCTGTTTTGTTGGTTCCCGGAGATCTTCGAGAAGCGTGGATGCGGTTCTGGAAGCGGCTCCACGTTACTGGATTCGATACTGAAAAAAATAAAAGTATATGAATGTGACTCTTAATAAAATTTGTAAAATAAAATGAATTGCATTAAATACAGAAAGATTTTAATTTTATTAAGAGATCATAAAATTCCCTTGTTGAAACATATTAAAAATAAATGAAACAAAACAAAATCCAATTCAAAAGTTTTCCTTCCAATATCCAGTGATTTAATAATTTATATTATTTTTATTTTTCACGTTGCAAAATTTTACAACATTTTTAATTTTACACGTTGCAAAATATTACTGGCATGTAATTTCCAACTAGCACTGAAAATTACGTCATATATTATGCTTCTTTTTATTTACATCACATATGATGAGATTTTACAGATTTTTTTGTAGTGTGTGGAATGCTTACACAGCAAAAAAAGTATTGCGATATTGCATCAAATACCTGTACTTAACTTGAGTCGCAAATGGTATGGGAGAGTGGGGAATCATGGGCCACTTTTTTTCGTTGTTCCATAACTTCTTATTATAAAAGATAAAATGAAAACAAAAAATGGCATGGTTTTCTACATTTTCAAGGTATCATAATGTATTTTATTAAAAATTTTAATAACTTATTTTCCCCAGATTCTGACTGTTTTTAAAAAGCAATTTTTTTTGGATTTTAAAAAATGGTGAGGAATCGTGGGCCATTAAATCCAAATTAACCAAATAACATGCAAAGTTTATGAGTTGACCCAAAACTGTGATTTCATAATTCATTTCGTTATTTTAAAGCAATTTCAGATGATGAAACAAAAAATAGAGCAGTGTATGATCGATTAGATTCCAAAACCTGGTTCGCGAACGTTTTGGTAAAATTTCTTATATAGGATGGACAAAATTTTTCATAACTATTCATTTGGCATAAAAAACTTTACAGATAGGAAAAACGAATATTAAGTTCTGAATGTGTATAAAAACATAAAAAATATAGGTGGTTTAAGATGTGTGGCCCACGATTCCAACAAGCTATGATTTGCAAATTAGTTGCGTTTGTGTGATTTATTAATGTTTCATCAAAAATTCCTTTTCCACGTGAAAGATCATGACAAAACTAAGATCATATGCGTATGAGCATATTTTTGTTCTGTACTTTAGGTTCTCCATCGATGCAATTAGCAGGTGTTTTTTAAATTATGTAAGTAAATTTTTCTAAATTTTTTAGCTTAATAAATAAAAGAAGCTTATGATGCGTATTTGAATCAACAACATAGAGAAATATATGCTCACGCAAAGCGACGACTATGACAGTTGGTTTGAGATTTTTATCTCAACACACATCTGAGATATTAAAAGTGGCCCACGTTTCCCCATGGCCCACGATACCCCACTCTCCCTTACCTAATTTAACATTGTCTTGATGTACCCGGCTGTTTGAAGACAAAGAATATGTTTCGTACCGCTGATCCATATGGACCGAATTCCCTAAAAAATGAGAAATAATGATATTTGTTTTTGAAGCTGTGGGTTTGCTTAAATTTTTCATTAATTTTGTTAGTACTCACAAGCCAAACAGATACAGCTGAGGTCCGTAATCCGTTTCTTAATTTTTGAAATGGAATCAAATTTGAACGTCAACAGAGGAAAACATTGACTACTTGATGTGATATCACACATAAGGTTGTGATTTTACACTTCACGACATATTCACGTTGTGTCCATCGTTAATATTTTTTTTCTGTGTATAATAGTTTTTCCAAAACATTTGAATTGCGTCAAAGAGTGTTAAAACTCAGTGACTATTTATAAAATCATTATAAAACTTGTAAAGTTTCCGTTTCTATTTCTGAAGGGAAATTTACTACGTCCTCCTGTATTTAGCTGTGCAATGTTATTCGACGGTTTTTACGCCATGATACGAAGCACGACGAGTCGAAACTAGACGACGATCCTCGGCGAGTATGACGACTGGGGAAGGGATGCCACGCTAAATATTTTCAGCCATATATTAAAAAACTGAGAAACATTTCTCTTTAAACACGCCAAAACTGAAAGTTATAGGTTTTGCTTTTCAGTTCAATTCCTTTAAAAGAAATCAAATCTCCGAAAGTGGCATAAACAATCTGGGTATTGCGTGAAAAAGGCTCATTGATTGAATCCAAGATGGCCTCTTTCAATTTCCAAAGCTTCAAACAATCACCCATTGCATGAAATCCCCAAAATATTTTTACTTTATGGAAGCGCTCAACTATTATTTTCATTTTTATTTGTGGAAGTTGAGCCCTTCCACTTGCTTGTGGAAGGGCTCAACTAATGAAGGTAGAATTTTGTTATCAAGTGCCATCTTGAAACCCAAGATGGCGGCTTCCGCTTTTCTTTTCGATGCTTCAAATCGCCATATGTAGCTTGAAACTCACGAATAAGATTAATTTGTTTCAAAAATGAAGTTGCAAATATTTAACCAACTTACCTTTTTGGTATATCGTTTTTCCCTGGTCACATTATTCTTCCTCTAGTTTTCAGGATGTTTGGATGTAACCGAGGGATAGTGAGCTGAAAATGGAAATAAATATATTAATTCTGAGATATGTGGATACTTATTCAAAATCAATAGATTTTTCAGATCAATTTCTTCTTTCTCTTTCTATTTAGAAATGTACATTTTAAATTTCAAGACAGTCACTACAGTCTTGAAATTAAAAATGTACATTTCTAAATACAGTTTATTGATAGATTTTTGAAGAATTCAAATATTTTAAATTTTTTATGAGTATTTTTTTTCATTAGCAAGACAGTTGATCATTTTTCAATCATCATTCACCCTTTTCCTAAATTCATCTGTGAAATTTCACAGATGAATCCTCAATATCCTATTTCACTTTTAATTTTAACCTGTCAGTAAAGTTGTTAGGACGGTAAGTTGACGTTTTATCATCCAGTCATCACCTGACTGGAGCACATCACGCTTTGCATGCAAAACGATTTTCCACTCTCAATAGGGCTATTATCCTGAACGGAAATCTTTGACTTCCTTCCTGTGTGATGTGTGGCGAAACTTGTGCATACACTTACATATATCCTACGAAGTGCACTTGCTTTCAAACCGCTCAAAGCTCTGATCCCGGCCATACTACATCCGGTTACATTCGACATACTCAACGACTCCACGATGTAAGATGGGCTTGAAAGTTATGAAGGCTCTTCTTACTGTCTGCCTAGCAGCTGGATAGCCGTGACGATAATCATGCTAATAGTTTGAGCCATCATCTTCGTTCATTCCTCCAAGCCAGGATCTCAAGCGACCTTCCAAGCTTCAGTTCCTTTCTAGACCGTCTATTTAGGGATGAACCATCTTTCCCAGAAGCTTCTGGTGGCTACTGATTTTATTATTGGTCAGAGAGCCACAGTCCAAAAGTCGTCAGCCAAAGTTGGTTGAATGAGCTTCGTGATTGTTGTGTTTACACACATACTGCACTGGACAAGCTTTGGGTCAAAACCGAGTCACGTTTCATGGTGCTTTCAAACACATTCATTACCCACGAATGGGTAGGTGCTAGGGCATTGAAATCGACGAAAGCTGCAGTGTTGGATTTCTATTTGAGGAATATTCCTCTTCAGTTATGAATAAAAATGTCAAAATTTTTGCTTTATATCAACAGTAAGAAATCTAAATTGATTTATTTTACAATATGAATAATACTGAGGAACTTTTTTTTAAATGGGAACCAAACAAGACTTCATGAGACAGTTAATGTTTCACTCACAATCTTCCTGTACGGAATTTGTGCATTTCGTTGTTTTTCCTACAGCCAAATTTATGTGGAACAGTAAGGTCTGAAAACAACCTCACAAAGCACAGTGGGAATTTTCGTGCAAAAAAGGTACCCATTTCAGGCAAGACATGGTGCTTGTGATATAGCTCAGTTGGCAAGTCTGTTATCTCCTGAGCTGATGTCCGCGAGTTTGAGCCCAAGAGTAAAACATCGAACACAGTTGTACCGGATAAGTTTTTCAATAACGATCCGCCAATTTCAACGTTGATAAAGTCGCAAATGCCATAAAGATGGTAAAACGACTATAATCGAAACAAAAAAAAAATATATTTAAGCTTTAAAACATAAAAATTGAAAGTTCAATCGGTTAATAAGGACCAAAATTATTGGTGAAAAACTGTTTAATAGGTTTTTTGTCCATCTCGAACAAATTCCGCTCAATTCTACACAAACTCAAAGTTTGTTGCGCGACCGCTTTTCGTAATTTAATCTGGCCCTAATTTTGCATGGAACCTTGTTCTAGTACCTTCATATTTTAATTTTGGTATTCAGTTTAAAGTCTCTTCGTGGGATTTAATGCGATTACGGGGTTCGACTTGGATTTTCTAGCTACATTCTATGAGGTGGAAGTTTCAATAAAGGACACTTTTTTTTAAATAATTTTATGAAAAATTTATTTTCCTTCAAAGTCTTTTGAATTTGTACGAAAGAAAATGTTTATTTATAAAATTTACCATGTTCAAATATTTTTTAATCTTATTGCATTACAGATACTTAGTTATTTTGTTTGAACAGAATATTAGCAAATAATTAGCACGTTTTTCTCAATCTTATGTAGAAGAACATGATCTTATTGTAATTTTTTTTTCAAACCTCAGATAACTACCTGCAAGATTTTTATTTAAATCAGAGATCACTATCTGCTGTATAATTCACAAATATTCTTTCAAAAAATCGATGAGAATTTCATGTTTATGATTGTTTATTCTCGAATCAAGAGTTAAACAAGCCGAAATTTGATTTTTTTTAAGACGTTTTAAAATATCCAATTTTTTTCTTAATTTCATTAAAAAATATATAATTGTATTCATTTACTGAAGCGCATTGTTATGTTAAACTAGTTTTGAAGAAATGCTATAATAGTGTTGAAGTAAAAAAATCATGGACGTTTCCTGAAAAAGGAAATCAATTTTCCTGACGTCACAACGCATTCTTTATCCGGGCGCAACTCACAACCTTCTGAAACAGTTTCGTTCAGAAAAAAAGCATTGAGTTCCTCTCAAAATATTTGAAGAGATCTTCAATTTTCGATAGTATGTAATATTTAAAGGAATCATGAACTGAAAAATAGTATAATTTTTGTGACATCACAACGCTTAAAAATAGATACTTTTATTACCGATTCTAGAGCGTCAAGTTGCAGTGATTATTTTGAATCTATTTTCATGCTTAAGAGATGGCTTTTTTTTGAATCATTTAGCAACAATTTGATTTTATATACCTAGTTTTTGGACATAATTATGTTTCAAATAAAGAATAATTCTTAAAATCAGTTTATTTTCGTATTTCGTATTCGTACAAAAATTGTTAAATTTCAACGACAACATACTCAATTCCGAAAAAAAGTAACAGAAATTCTTTTGATGGAAAATGAAGCTCAAGAAATAAACTTTCAAATACTGGGAAAATTATTTTTTAATAATGAAAAATGCAAATCGGTTCTCCAGTTGAGGGCCGCTTGGAATGGGTCTTTTTTGTGGCAACGCTGATATAGAAGATTCAAAGTGTAAACAAAAACACAAATCAGTTAATGGTCTAAACTTGTGAGAGATAGACATGTTAAAGCGAAATTCTAAACATTTAATCGTACGATGAACGCTGATTTAAAAGGCTGCTGCTTAATTTGCTTTAAGATGATACCAGTTCCGGTAAATAAGACGGACTGTAAAAGCGCAGATTTGAAAGATTGCTACTTTGTTTGTTTAAAAATGATGTCATTTCCGGTAAATGAGACGGACTGAAGGAGCGCAGATAAGAAAGGCTGCTACTTTGCTTGGTTTTGAAATGATGACAGTTACAATAAATAAGACGGACTGAAGAAGCGCAGATTGGAATGGCTGCTATATTGTTTGTTTAGAATTGATATAAGTTCCGGTAAATAAGATGGACTGAAGAAGCGCAGATTTGAAAGGCTGCTGCTTTATTTATTTTGAAATGAGGCCAGTTCCGGCAAATAAGACGGACTGAAGAAGCACATATTAGAAAGGTAGCTGCTTATTTTGTTGCCAGTTCCGGTTAAAAAAGACAGACTAACGAAGCGCTGATAGGAAACATTTACATAACAGCATTTACCTACGAAAGTGGAGGCAATATACTTACATAAATTTCATTTATTTCTAAGGCGACGAAAACTACACCAATTGGGCGTTATCCATTACCTTATTCGTACATATCGGAAGAATGCAAGAGAGCGCAAAATTTTGCTCTCATTGCCTTCAAATCGTGACCAGCGTCAATGTTTCCCCGTTCTCTCATTGGCCAATATAACTTAAATCCCATCTGATTTTCAGCCATCTTGATGCACTGCTGGTTTCAGAGAGAAAATGGCAATAATTCTCTCTTTTAACTGTTTTAACACGTTCGTCGCCACGCTCATTTTTGTCGTTAACTAGCCCGGCCTAAAAGAATTCTCTGAGCGAGAAAGTAAAGAAGGAGAACGCCAAGCTTTGCAATGTGTGGCTCAACTTGAGTAGGAGGGCGTCACAAGTTTTTGATGTGACGAGCCCCCCAAGAAATACACCCGTCACCCGAATATGGGTCCTATGGCGACGAACGTGTTAGAATGCAAATGACATTTTATCAGCTTTGCACAATGCCTTTGAAATGCAACATAGCTCTAAATCAGAATCACAAATGCTATATTTTCTAAGCGTTAAATTGGCATCCCACAAGCTTGCGTTAATGCTTTTAAGCACTATGTAAGCACTACAGTGGCATTATGGCCAAGCACTTTGGCATTCATTGATGCGGAATTGATGCAAGTTTTTTTTTCGCCAATGCTATAGCTTCAACCAATGCTTATATAGTGCTTTTATAGGGTTATACCAGTTTCAGTTACTTTTGCTCACAGATGCACAGAATCAAGCTCTACACAGAAAAAAAATCTGAATCCTTAACAACACTGAAATTGAAAACCTTTATTATTACATGACGTGGAACGCGATTCATAATGTAAATTTACGAATTAAAAAAAAGTTGAATCCTTAACAGCACTGAATTCGTATGACACAAATATTACTTGACACGGAACGCGATTATTTAATGTAAATTTACATCACATAAGATGTAAATAAAAAGAAGCATCACATATGATGGAACTTTCAGTGCGAATTAAATATTACAAGTCTTTAATATTTTACATGTCTTCAAATTTTACACGTCTTTCGAAGTTTACAGACGTGGAATATTCAACTCGCACTGAAAGTTCCATCATATGTGATGCTTCTTTTTCGTTACATCATATGTGATGTAATTATACTGATATTTTCGGTCACACAGAACTCTAAACAACACTGAAATAGAAATTTCTTAAAATTACACGACATGGAATGTGATAAGGACATTGAATTTGAATTTAATCAATATTACAATACACTGAACGTGATAATGTCATGTAAAATTAAAGACTGTCAAAAACAGGAACAGACAAATGTAAACAAAGTGTTAGTCTAATCGTGCACCAAAGTATTTCGTTTAAGCAGATTCCCGGCGAATAAGTTTATCGATTTTGTCGATCCCGGAGATCTCCGAGAAGCACGGATGCGGTTCTGGAAGCGGCTCCACGTAACTTAACTTTGGATCCGGTACTATGGGGAAGAAAATAAAAGTATATGAATGTGACTTCTAATGAAATTTGTGAAATAAAATGAATTATATTAAATATTGAAAAATTTCATTTTTATTAAGATATGAGAAAATTCCCTTATTGAATCATATTAACAATAAATAAAACAAAACAAATTCCAATTGGAAAGTTTTTCTTCCAATATTCAGTGATTTTATAATTTACATCCTTTTTATTTTACACGTTGCAAAATTTTACATCATTTTAATTTTACACGTTGCAAAATTTTGCTGGCGTGTAATTTCCAACTACCACTGAAAATTCTATCAGATATGATGCTTCTTTTTATTTACAGATGTGATGTGATTTTACAGATTTTTTTGGTAGTGTGTATAGTTGACTTTACACAGATAAAAATTTTGACTATTAAGTGTCACTGAAAACTGTAACCTTTAAAATAAATCACCTGTAATTAACAAAACCTGTAATTTTAAATTGTTTTCCTTGAAAGTTAACGAAGATTCATTTACTACACACAACCAAAAAAATCTGGAAAATTACATCACATATGATGTAAATAAAAAGAAGCATCATATATGACGGAATTTTCAGTGCGAGTTGAATATTACACGCCTGTAAAATTATGCAACGTGTAATATGAAAGTGATGTAAATTTTAAAGCCACTGAATTTAGGAAAAATATCCTATTGGAATTTGTTTTGTTTACTTTTTTATTGATCCGATTCAATGGAGTTTATTCATCTTTCATGACAAAAACAATCTCTTAATGATGAAATTCATTTTTTTATTTATCGACAAGCAAATTTATGGTTTTACACAATTTTTTTTAAAGTCACTTTCACTTTCCGACCGTACCGACCGACCGTACAGTACCGAATCTTATGTATACTTAAGTACTCTATGGAAAAGCGTGGGGCCGCTTTCAGAACCACTTCCGCTGCCGCTTCTTTTCGGAGATACCCGGAACCAACCATATTGACGGACTTAGAAGCTAAATGTTTCAATAAATGACTTTGGTTCACGACTTGACTGAACACTTTGTTTACATTTTTGTATTCCTGTTTTTGACAGTTTTATTTTTACATGACATTATCACGTTCAGTGTAATTTAATATTAATTTGACTTCATGTCTTTATGATATTCCGTGTCGTGTAATTTTCAGAAATTTCTTATTCAGTGTTGTGAAGAGTTTGTGTGACAAAAAAATTGTAAAATTACATCATATGTGATGTAACGAAAAAGAAGCATCATATATGATTGAGTTTTCAGTGCGAGTTGAATATTAAACGTCTGTAAACTTCGAAAGACGTGTAAAATTTGAAAACATGTAAAATATTCAAGTCGTGTAATATTTTATTCGCACTGAAAATTCCGTCATATGTGATGCTTCTTTTTCTTTACATCATATGTGATGTAAATTTACATCAAATAATCGCGTTCTGTGTCAAGTAATGTTTGTGTCATTGGAATTCCGTGCTTTTAAGGATTCAAGTCTGTAAATTTACATTAATTAATCGCGTTCTACGTCATGTAATATTAAAGGCTTTCAATTTCAGTGTTGTTGAGGATTCAGATTTTTTTTCTGTGTATATTTATATATATTTATATGTCCTGTAAAAAAGTTGTACACTAAAAATTAAATGTCAAGTAATCATGTTTTCGACCTGTAAAATTACGGTAAGTGTCCTGCTCCTTTTTGTTACAGGACATTTGCGTAATTTTACAGGAAATAATTTTTGCTGTGTAGAGCAGAATTGGTGCTTATTTTAGAAGGAGTAGGCGATGCCTGTTGCCGACCGCACGCGTTTTTCTCTTTGTCCGCGAAAATTCTATAAAATACTAAATTTAAAATCGAAATATGGAAATAAAATCGTTTTAAAGTGTATTAAAGTGAAGACTGGGATGATGTGTAAAAGTTTCTACTGGAGAAATCCCGGTAAAATATATTTTATCACATTTAATGACATGAAAAGGGTAGTTCAACGGGTGGGTCGTGGTTTTTCTTATCTGGTTCCAGCCAGGAACGTGTTTTTTTCGTGCTCGTCATATTTTTCCGGAAAATGGGCAGTTTTCAAGTGAAACTATCGGTTGTACACGCGAAAAATACTATCGCCGTGTGACCGGGAACGGGTTGCATTAGTTGTGTTAGGCTAATGTTAAAAATAGTGGTTTTGTGATTATATTTAAAAATTTGAGTGTCCGGATATGAACTGCGGTTGAAAATAATGAATTTTTGGTGACTTTGGGTAGTGCGTTTCTTTGTTTCCTTCCCATAAAATGTGTTTGCCACACGCTTGTCCTTTGGTTGCCAATGGAGGTTAAAGGCATGCTATGTTTTTTTTTCGGCGGTCATGTTCAAACGGCATTTTCTGAAGTACCAATGAAGTTTTGAGGGAGGTAGCTGCACTAAGATAAGTATCATTAAATGTAAAATCATTAAAAACTTTTTTTAAACAAATAATTCTAAGATGCCGTTTATTTAATACTTTTATAATAATTCTGCTTTTCGAATTTGAACGGAATGCTTCTACTTGTTCGTTGTGTTCAGAACACACAATTTATTTGTGATGGGTCTGATTATATTGAATTTACTTTACTAAACTTACAGAAAAATCAATAAGTAAAATACTTTTGTATCTTACCTAAATTATTGTAGTAACCTTTCGAGCTCTCGAAGACCTCGAAAGGTTTTTGGTTCTATTAATGTTTTTTTTTGTTCTTTTTTACTTTCAAGAGCGAGTAAAGGCGCTTTATCCTGGAAATCAATAAATGATATCACCATTTTTAATATTAAATGATTTTTAGTTCTCCAGATGATTAACCTTGTTTGCTGATGATGAACCTTGTTTAAAGATTTCTGTGTACAAAATAACTCATTTCCAGCCGTTGAAGGAAAGGTCATGTTTCATAGGTTCCCTTATCATCAAGAAGCATTTTTTAGCTCGTGCTTCCACCGCAATGCCCCTCGGAGCGTATGGTACTGGTGGTCCACGCTCCTTCCTTTTCTTTGTTTCTGACGTCTCTGCGTTCTCTGCTCCACAGTAGGCCCGACCATTTTATGTTTTAAATTATTTTAATGTTTCTATGTTAACATAATTAAAAGCATAAACAAAGACAAGATGAATAATAACATGTGTTTATTATTCTTCGGGACTCAGACTTAAGTTCTGGCTGTGGAAGTACGATTAGTGAATTAGTGAATTAGTAGAGTAGAATTGGTGCTTATTTTATGTGCTTATGCGAGATTCTTAATTATGATTCAGATTAATCGTCAGTTCACGACACAGATATCTCCAAAAACAACCAAAGGTACTGTCAAAACAAAACTACGGAAAAAAACTGAGTTTTAGTAAGTTTTTATCCGGCCGTATGAGCTACTTGGTATGATTAAAAAAATCGCAGTTGAATTTTCGTAGCACAATCGTCATGCTGCATAAATATTAAAAAGATATCTTAGTACCTATTTGCCCTTTTTCTTCAAACTTGTTAGAAGTACGCCAATAAACATTTTGGCTTCTTAAGAGTGTCAATTTGCTGAACAAAAGCTGAGCTAAAGCGTAATTGCTGCTACAGCTTACTGGCTGAATCAAGACTAACTGTAACCATGTCACATAGAATCAAAGTTTTGGCTGGAGCTCCTACTGTGTATTAAAATACCAAACGTGATTTCAAAATAAACGACGCCATTTTTGCAACTCAGCTAAGAGCCACTCAATGTCTTTACCGGTACATTTTTTTTCATTTTTTCTACACGGTCAGACAATAGTACCTTCAACGAATGAAAAATGCACTCAAAGCAAAATGTGTTTTCAGTCACCCAATCGGGTATGAAAGTAATTGTATGATTTTTCGGTTTTTGGTCTGTATTTGTTTTTGTCAATATAAAAATCACTACATCAAGACAAAATTGAAAAAATAAATCCGATGATGAAAACTCAAAAAAAAAAAAACTAGCTGAACTATGTTTTGGTGCGATGTGAAAGTAAATTTTGGGTTATTTATGTTCTGAGTGTCCTCAACTGTTGACAAACAAAATTGACAACAACAGCTGAGTAACTAAGCTAAGAGCCAATAGATGATGCTGTTTTTAGGCCAATTTTAACGGTTTAAAATCGCCGACGATTTAAATTCTTACACACGGATTCGGCACATATTTGTTCGGAGCCCGTTCTTTGGTTCTCTTTGACCATGTTTCAGCGTTTAAAGAAGTCTTAGTGCAGCCAATGAGAAAAGTTGTAGAGTTGCTTCTTCAACACTTTTTCAGTCTTTGTTCAACCATTCGCTACCATTGGAATTTGACAGACTGTGAACTGTGCAAAAATGCCATATATTATGGTGGCTAGATTGAAATGAAAGGGGAATTTTTGTTTTCCTTAATATTCAATTCCTTTTTTTATAATTTCTCATTCAGCTTAATTTTAAAATGAAAAGTTGATAGGGGAGATGGGGGCATAATGGTCACCTTAAGGAAAACGCTTATTTAATCATAGATAACAGCTGTAATATGAGAATTACATCATTGTTTCGTGTTAAGGCACTCAAATAGTCCATTGCCTAATTGGATGAAACTTGAAAAAGTAGATAAAAACGTTAAAAAATACATTTTAAATTTTTTGCCGAAAGCTTAAAACCAGTCACTGTAGAGACATAATGAGAAACCCCCCGAGGCAGTATGAGCACCATTAATGAAGGCAAGATGAGCATTTTCTTCCGGGGAATCTAGCAGTGAATTCGACTCGATGAAATCTACTGAATAATAGAGCTACAACTTAACTTGACGAATTGGCCTATTGGTTGGATGTCGGAGAGGTAATCAGTAGGCTCGGGTTCGATTCCTGGTCTAGGTGATTTTTTTTTTCATTTATCATTCATGATCATGATTGCACTAAATGGTGAGGAGTAGATTTATCAAACAAAGCAATAACAAAGTAATCTAGGTTTGTTTGTAGAATTCAAAGAATTAACACATGCTCATACATTATGTTTCTGGTTTTTTGTGTGACGGATGATGCTTTGATGCTATTAGTCGTATAATGTAACAATCAAAAAAATCAATCATGAATGGTAGATATGTGCAAAAAAAAAGCTCTCGAACAGGAATCGAACCCGAGTCTACTGATTACCTCTTCGACACCTTACCAATAGGCCAAATCGACGAGTCAAGCTGTAGCTCTATTATTCAGTTGACTTCTTCGAGTTGAATTCGCTGCTAGATTCCCCGGCAGAAAATGCTCATTATGCCTTCATTGATAGTGCTCTGTTCGCCTCTAGTGAACTAATTAAAGTAAAAAAGCGTTTTAAAATTGATTAAAGTGAAAAATCGAAAATTGTATGATGTTGAAAATTGAGAAACAATGTTTAGATCATATTGCAGTGCGTACATTTCAGATCAAGATGATTTAGAGGTCATAAAAGCTTATTTGGTGGTGCTCAAAAATTATAATATTTTCGTCACTTGAGAACCTAGCTGGTTTTTATTTAATATTTCTTAATGATGAAAAGGATATTTCTTTTTTGGTGAAAAATTAATACTATAGGTAGTACGAAACAAGTCCTTATGAAAATTATCATGTCTCGACCAACAAGCCCGAGGTTAAAAGTTTAGGGCAGTTGAAACGAGAAAAAAAACAAAACAGAGGAGAAAACGGGGTGCCAAACATCGGACAGACATTAATTAATTTTTTTGGGTTGATCCGTTTAATGACGTTTGCTGAACAACTTCTCCAAATCAAGATGATTAAAGGCTTAAGACACGTGGATTTTGCAAAAAGATATGGTAAAGATAGTAAAATTGAATCAATTCACCCTACTATTGGTTTGAACATAATACCGGCTGCCAAAGTTAGTCACTTTGCACCACCCTAATTACTGAACTAGCTGATCCCCGCAGCAAGGATTAGGTTTCCTAAAAACGAATCACTGGGACCGAAAGCTTTTGCAAGTCAAGCATTTGTTGCACCTGTAAGGAGAAGCTTTCAAAAGGATGAAACTCAACACAATCAAACCCACCTACCGTATGATAGTTTTGTCTAGAATTTTAGGAAGCCTCAATCCTAACCTATATTTACAAGCGTAGGTGGGCACTTTTCTAATGCTCTGCTCATGTGCCTAGCATGAGTGGCATTTCTGGACCACTTCGAGTGCGCTCTACAATTGCCAAGGGCTTCTCGAGAAATCCATCCATTTGTGGCACACGTAAGATATGTGTACTCTAGGCATGTGGACATAACAGCACATGGAAAGCTCTCGGCAAAAGTCATTTAATTTCGGTCGACTTCTGCCAAGAAAATAGAATCATCTTCGAGAGTCTTGGACTAAAGGACCTGGCAGATTTTGGAACGTTATACGGTGCAACTTGCATGCTGCCGGAGAGGTTTTCAATTATATTTCAACTTTCCAGAGATCAACTTCCGGCTGCTCAACGGGACAGTTTCCGGGTCTTGCTTGATGAAGGCTTTAGAGCCATCCGGAAGCAATGTGTTGGTCGTTCTTTTCGAGAGCTCCGTTTCTGGGGGACATTTGAAGATGGGCAAATTGGTTACAGCTTAATTAATTTGAATAAGAATAGCTTTGATGCTGTCATTATGTGAAGGCTAATTTTCTCAACAATGGCTGCATCTTCAGGAGTGTTTTCAAAGAATTGTTTTCAATCTACTTGAAGACGACCGGATGACATTGGCGAATGTTAAAGAATAAATTCAATTTCAACCCAAATTGTTTAAGGAACCGTGGGTCAAATTATATGATGAACAAGTAAACAGCAATTTTTGATGTCTGCATGTCAATGCAAGTGATTTACAGCCCTCTATCTTGGTGGTAAGTACATTATTTAAAAGATAAAAATGTCTTAAGTTTTGAATAAAATTTATTTATTTATTGCCTTCGAAAACAAATATTTCGCACAGAATTATAATAATAATAGTTGTATTAATCTATTTTTGAATGAAGGGCGAAAAAAATATTATTGCGACACATACAAAAGGGCATAACATTTTTACCATTGGGTAAAAATAAACCTACTTTTGCACACTTTCTTACTGACGTGTATCGTTTACATGCTGTCAAACTCGAAGTCGTGATTTTTGATTCAACGAAAATGGAGGTGAACCACCGCGAGTCGAAAGAATAAATTCATTCCAAATACCTGGAATTCTCTCACCGGTCGCACCGGCAATTGGGAAAAATGTTGTAAATTCTCCACTCAGCCGTCTCCAGAGTGTTGAAGCGGTTCTAGGAGCGGTTGACTTTAGACCACGGCAAAGGAGCTGGAAGAAAACCGGAACCGATGAACGAAAAGACGGTCGGAAAGATGAAGCGGATGATTAAAGCAAATCCCAACGTCTAAAGCCGTTATTTGGCTAAAAAGATCGGCATGTCGCAGAGCTACGTCCAGAACGCATAGAAGAGAGCTGGAATACATACATACAAGGTACAGAACAGGTACAGATGAGCGGCAACAATCGACGGCTAAAACCCGAGCACGGAAGCTCTACGAGAAGTTGCTGACTAAATATGGCTGCTGTGTGATGGACGACGGAACGTGTATAAAAGCCGATTTTAAGCAAATTTCGGAGTAGACGATAAATTTAAGAATTTATCTCTTTTGACAGGCCATCTACTCTTGCGGACCTAGGAGTGATCCTTTCGTGACAAAAGACACAGTAAATGGCGAGATCTACAAATCTGAGTCAAAACACCTTAGTTTTGTAGACTTCATTCTTCTACTAATTGAACACACAATAACCTGATGCTTATTAAACAAATGCGTTTTCAAATCTTTGCTTTAAAACTTCTGACATCGCGCAGAGAAAAGCTTAATGAAAATACACGTGGGTCAATGCGCTATAGTTTCATAGAAATCGTTGTTTTTAATGCAAACATGGAAAAGCAAAATCGATTTATCTCGCTTGGATACAAGAGGATACAGACAGTAGCACCTGCATCTTGTAGACGAAATCTGTGTCTTGATATGCATCTAAAGCAGGCTGCCCGATGTTACCCGGTGTTTGTAAAATTTGAAGTACTATTTTCGGTAATCTTTTTAAAATAGCTTTTCAGTATCTATTACATTTTACAAACTTGAAATATTCAACGGAGTGATGTATTTAAATAAGACAAACAACTTTGTGGTACATATTTTTAAACTTTTAACTGAAAAAAGTTATTATTAATAAACTGAGTTTAAGGGGTTCAGTTTCTTATTCAGTTTATAGCTTGAAGATTCATTTTTTAAGAAACTTTACACGCGAGACAAAGTTGTAGAAAGTTTGATTTTAAACAAGTTTCTCGAAAACATCAAAGGGTTAGAACCTATAATAGAGAAGTTAAAAACTTTATCTCACTTGTGGAGAGATTAATCAGAAAAAATAGTTTTTTAATCATAGAGCTAATTTTACTGACAAACTTCTCCGAAGCCACCAATAATCTAAAATATTAACAAATTTTTCGCATTTTTTACCACTGGCGTGAAATTTAACCTTCAATAATTTCAGTGCAATTATCTGGCAGCCGGCCGACAAACACAGTCGTTTATGAGTATAATGCTTTTTTTTAAATTAAAAAGTGTTGGTGAAACGCCCTGAATTATGACACGAATACTTCTAGCGATAAATAGGACTATTCCACCCTGTCCAGGTGATGTGGAATAGGTGCTTTAATTAATTGATAGCTCGAAGTACCATTTCCTCGCTTGTTGCAAAAACTTCCAGATTCAGTACATCGATAAGAAATCGTATGACAGTTGCCTTAATTCGATAAGCAGTTGGCGATCGAACTTAAAAACCCTGAAGAAGTGCATCAGGCACAGAGGTTGAATTTTGCGGCAGGACACGTTACAATTTTGTCATTTAATGGAAGTAACCAAGGCAGACCGGATTCCTTTCGTTTTGAGTTTCAAAATATCCAGATTTTTTCCTAGTTTCCATGACTTTATGTGCACTCGAATTCTGCATCACCGACAGTTACCCTCGATGGATGCGGTAGATCAAAGCGGAAACTCTAGCAGGCGTCTCCACTACCAGATTCGCCACGATTTTCAAACCAGCAGCCCTCAAACAGCCAGAGCAGCAGTCCACCGGATTCACACAGGAAATAAACAATAACGAGATTGGACCAAATTGATTCCATACATATTTCCGACCATCATAACGATATGACTGGCTGGCTGTCTGGTAACCAGAACACCGCTTAAGGAAAAAAAAAAAGGGGAGAAGGAGCTAAAAAATTGAATAAAAAAGTCGTAATTCGATCTGATTGAGAGTTGATTGGAAAAACGATATTGCACAATGGAAGGAAACCTCTCGGAAAATAAGGTGAAGAATGGAAAATGTATGTAGGTAACTATGCATACTTTTGAATTGAGCAGCAGGTTAACGGATGCGGAGGAGATGGTTGAAAAATACTACTTTGAAGAGTGTTGAAAACAATCTTATCGTCTTCGGGTATTTTTTATAGATTTGCTTATGGAAAATATACATCGAAAGAGAGCTTACAAACAAAATGACACCGGAAAATGACGACACCGAAATCACGGAAAGTCGTTTGATTGGAATCGCTTGGAAAACAAGTCTGCTGCTATTTGGATCGGTGCCAGTGAATTTTTTAGAAATGGAAATATCCAAACTTTTACTTGAACCTATCTCAACAAGATATTTATTGCTCATTCAGGTACATATTTTTATCGATTTTTTTTTTCATTAAAAAAACTATTGTATAGCGTTTTGATACAAACACTTGTTTTTGCTGGTTCGATTTGTTTGCTTAGAGAGCTTTTATTGAAATTTTGAAGTCCTTTTCCAATGCATCAGGAATAGTTCTGAGGTAGCATGCGCACCTCTTAACCGTGAGGTCAAGTTGTTCGAATCTTCTGTAAGTAATTTAAAACGTTTAATAACAAATGGATACGCATGTTTTACAAAACAGTATGAATAACCATAGAAAATGACTCCTCTCAATTTTGAAACGGGAGGGACCCATGCTTTATTAAAAGAAAAAAAAAACACTTAACTCATACAAATTTCGATGACACTCGGTATTCAGTACACATGACAGTTTTGACATGAAAAGATTATTTCTAACCGCTTAGTGAAAATGCACACAGGTTTTTGTCACCCTAGAAATGACGTATATTGACATGAATTTGAGTACAATCAAAGTTCGCGTAGTTATTTATATTTTTATGTAAAGCTTACGTGGATGTAATTATAACGTAAATCGAAAATCTGCTTTGGGATTCTTTCTGTTGCATGCACTTTTAAATAAAATTACAATTCACTTCACTTATAACTTGTTTATTGGAGCCATTTTACCAACGTTTTGGCATTCATTCGTGTCAAAACTTATTTTTTGAGTAAATAATAGCGTCCAGAAAATTGCAATTGAAGTGCTTTTTCAGCGATTTCCAGGCTCCCAAAATTCAACGTCTTTAAATTAAGCATTAAAAGTAACAAAAACCTGGTTCTCCATAACTGATCCAGCTGCCAGCAATAGCTGATAAATCATATTCAGTACTGCATTTGTTTTCCTTACTTTAACGTGTATGAGCTATTCTGAGTTATGTGAAAATCCCTTAGAATGCTTAAAATTCATCTATACTAAAGGTTGCCAGGTTGTTCGGTTTTATCTGGGATAGCCTGGATATTAAATACAAAATATGGACAAAGTTCGGTCTGGCCCGGTTGCCCGGATTTCGATGAAAAACACACGGATTTTGCCCGAATTAATTCACATTATATATCAAATCAAACAGAAAAAGCTTATTAAGTTGTAAATTTTATATTTTAGCGTCCAAAATGAAATTTTCCGATGATGTATAACCTGCTGATGAGTGTTGGTGAACAAAGTATTTCTCAAAGTTTTTTTTTTATATGTTATTTAGTACTTACTGGGTTTTGATTAAAATTCACACGAATTTTCAGTCACCCATTTTGAAATCGATTGCTTGGATTTCGCCAGGTTTTTTTGATGAAATAGCTCGGATATTCTCGGACCAGATACGTTCTGCAAATCTAAGTCAATACTTGGAGGATCAATATATTTTTGCGTCAATCGATGTGTTTTCGTATCAACCACTTAATGCTATGTAAACTTAAATTATAAGGTGATTTTTTTTAAATAATTTTCATAAGCTTTAAATAACATTTAACGTTATGAGCGCCTACGTAAAAATCCAGGTAAATTTCACTTTTCTTCTCCATCAGATTGTAGCATTGAGTGACTTTTTCCATTTTAGTAACAGGAAGTCGAATACAAAATTGTAGGCTATGAATTCAGAAAACATCCAATAGATTTTCATTGATGTTGTATTTTAAAACCAGTATTCAAAAAGACAATCCAATGTATTGAAAGGTTATTTCCTCCTATGAAACAGATGCGTACACTAAAAATGATATTTCTTGAGGCAATTCAAAAACAGCTTGAAATTATATCAAATTTTAAACTCAAATTAACTGAACGATTGATTAAATTAAAACTTCTATCCTTTTATCTAAGGCATGGATGGCTAAACCACGGCCCGCCAAACTTTTTGTACCCCCAAGCTCATTTTGTAAAAGCCATGTTGTGAGAATTGATAAGTTTCCTTGGTCTAGGTACGTATATTATTTGGATAAATCTATCGATGTTTTTTTAACGACTGTTACTTGAATTTAAGGTGATTTTTTCGGCTTTCAGTCAGTTCAAATAGCAAAAACGACTATTTATTTAACGTTCCAACGTTTCAATCCATATAGGATCGTCATCAGGGACTGTAAAATTTATTGTGTGTAAACAAAATTTCAAAAAGTCTTCACAAAATTAACCGATTCTTACCTAAAATGTGTCGTATATCTTGTCAGGTTTGATTCGGCTGATCGGGTAAAGCTGTCATTTGTGTCTGTTACAATATTTTGTGATTAATTTGTGAATCTAGTGTTTTTGTAGTGCTGTTCGACTTACTGTATAAAATCCGTACTTCCTCCTATTTTCTGGATTATATTTCCGCAGCATCGATTTTCCACAGTCACTACTTTTCACTTTTTGTTTAGCTTTGATCTGTTACAACTAGTCTGTGCTATTGTTTTTTGAGTGTTGTTGGATTTGTGTTTCTGTGTTGGTGGTTTTATGTTTTTGGTTTATTTTTCGTATGTGTTGGATGGTTTTAAAAATGTTTGCGTATGATGTATGTATGTTTTCGGTGTCTTTTTTTAGATTTATTGCATGTTTTGTTGTTTTAATGTGGCAACTCTCCAGAATCAACAGTTTGTTTTCGTTGTCACATCTGTCGATGATATCCGCTTTATCGATGTCGAACAGATGATCCATAGCTATTTCATGTTCCAGTAAAGCTGTTTGTTGGCGAAGTTGTTGAATTGCGTAATCCTGTTTCGTGTATCCGATGTTCCATAATCGCTTGAGTTCGTTTGTTTGAACTGACTGAAAGCCGAAAAAATCACCTTAAAGATAAATCTATCTGAATCTACTCTAACTTAATTCAAAACAAAGATCTGAAAATCTCTAAAGTGATATAAGGCAAAGGAGAAAAAATGTATAAAATCAAATTTCGAGAAAACACCCATTTAAATTGTTGTGTTTGGCTTTTTTCCATACATTTTTAAAAAATTGCAATTTTCTATCAAACGTAAAGGTATGCGAATATAAGTTTTAAAATCTTAAAAATCGAACATGGAGAGATATTTAGTATTATTTACTAAAAATCGATCATTTTTTCACTTATACCCCTTTGGCTCTGCGGGTCTCATATAATTTTACCAAAAAGGTTACTGTCACTGTTAAAAAACAATTACAATTAAAATTTAAAAATTATCATAATTGTACAGTACTTGACACATTATCTGTAGATTCCATCACATATTTTTCAATGTTTCCCGATTGTGTTTTGGTGATCATTGATTATAATGAACATTCAAGCAGACTCTAGTTCTTACATTGAGAAGTTTGGATAGCCTCTGAAAGATAGTAAAATCGTATTAAAATTGATTAAAAATCGTAAAAAATCACCTAGGCAAATCAACATCATTATTCAAACTATACTTTTACAACAACTTCAACCATACGTATTCTGAATTCTATTTCAACAACTTCGTTCATCCATTCAAATTTAATAACTTTGCAAATTATGTAAAATATCGAATGTTTGCTTTGTTAATTTTTCCAATTTTTTATTGTTTGCTTAGCTTTGAACGAAAAGGGTACATTTATGAAAATTAAACCTAACCCAAATATATTTCAATTGGCATCTTTCTCTGTATTTATGAATATCAATTATAAGAAAATAGACAAAATTTACAGTTCGGTAGTAAAATTCAACTAGAACCGATTTGGTACTGACAAATCTATCAGAAGACCGATTTTTTAAGCAAAATTTTGACTTGAAAAAGGTGCAATTATTCAAAAAGACTCAAATTAGTATTCAGAGAGTTCGTCGAAAAAAAATATTCTTTCAAATGTCAAAAATTTGTGAACGCAACTTTTTTTGAACAATACCATTCTGAGGTTTATTTATTTGTCTTTCAAATTATTCTAAGGAAAACGTAAACTTGAAAAATAGGCGACCATTTTTTATTACTTTGATTTATTTTTTACTTCTTCTCGACTTCGATCTCTGGAACAAGAGACCCCTCGAGCTGGGTCTGAGGGTCTGCCTGCTACTAGGTAACTGTGAGGACGTCGCGGATTTTCGAATGTTCACCTTACTGATATGGGCTATTGTAATTAATGGAAAACTTTTTATTCAGGATATTTATTAATTTTATTAATGAAAATGAAAAAAACCAAAACTATTCAAATTTAATGTGTTTATTGTAAAGTGTATGTGTGTGGGGTGTGTTTGCGCAAACTTTTGGTACGTACCGCTGCTCCTGATGACTACGATGACGCTGCTTCCATTCAAAATGGCGAGCTCGTCAGCTCCTATGCCACTCTAACGTGCACCGACGGAAATCTGTGCACCGGAACGATGGGTGGGAATGACCAGTCCGATAGTAACGGTCGTATCTGGTCGCGTGGAGTTCTGCTTGCTAGGCGCTTCTCTCATAAACGCAATCGACTGACCCGGGCTGGCCCGATTGGTCAAGCCGAGAGAGGCCCTCCTTGGGAATTAGGACCCTTTTTCGGTCCGAGGGAATCCTCCTTGATAATTATGGCCCGCAGACCAGAGGATGTCGATGATCCTTTACGGGTTAGACGTAACGGAAGCAAAGTCCGTTAGGCCGTGGGAGTGTGACGGGTGAGTTTATTTTATAAAAACAACCAAAAGGTCCTGTGGACGTATAAAAAAACCGTTACCAAATCGCATAAACGCTGCGGCAACTTTCCAGCATACTAATGCTTCTTGCAAGGCCTACCTGAATGCTTTCAACAGCCTGCTACTTCCGATATCACTTCCACCTTACAAAAAACTTTGAAGATTTTCCAACTCACAACTCCACTTGAACGTTTTGTCACACTCGCCGCCTAGATTCAAATGGCCGAGTATAGCCAGGGAAACCGCCAATTTTTAAATCAAAATGGGGAGTTGATAATGCACAGTAAAATGTATTCCACACCCATGTTCCACACCTTTTTCTTACTCCGACAATTTTCCTAAGTCCCACATGTGTTCTTGTGTACAGTGTGTTGACAATTTTCAGTGTGTTGAAGATTAATTAAGATTACAATTCCCAAACTAAACTAATAACAATATTGACATTCTAACTTACAAATTTTAGCAATGTGAACGTTCACTCAATTATTTAAACGGCACCAACAAAAAAAAAACATAAAGATTTTGTAACGAACGGTTACATTTTTTTATATTTGGAAACCATAAAATTGACTTTGACAAAAACGACTTATTAAGATGAATCTATACTAAAGTAGTCAGATTTTTATCAGCACGTATCCAGACCGGAAAAATCTGGAATAATTTAATTTTCAAAAACTGACGAAACCGGGAATTTGATTTAAAAATTGTCGACCAAAATTTCAGGCAATATCAATAGCAAAAAAGAACTTTTTAAAAAGTCCATTCAAAGTTATTAGCAGATTTTAAATCGTATTTTATGCTTCCACAAAACCTTTCATGATTATATTTATAGAACTTACTCAAAAATTTACGTTTTATATGCATAAATAAAATAAATTTTCAAAACAATTTGAATTTTTTGTGCGGTTAGGCAAAAAAGTGAATAAATCCGAGCATTTTCCAATAAAATCCGATCAACCGAGCCGGATCAGTTTTCTCCAAAATTTTGTATTAAATATCCGGGCAAACCCGAATTAAACCGTGCAACTTGGCAAGCTTAATCTTAACACGATGTGAGCTGTATTTTTTTTTTCAAATACTCCAGAAAATTAGTTTTTTTGGCCACCAGCCAATTTGGCTTTTTGTTTTTGGCCCACCATCCAATCTCATTTTTGAAATTTGGCCAGCCTGTTGGAAAGGTTGGCTATCCATGGTCTAAGGGAAGCTAGTATCCCAAAAAAAAAAAATTAAAATAAAATAAGAAAAAATAATTTCTAAGCTTTCATTATGATTATTTTTAAAAGAATTTGGTTTACATTCTGATCGGCCTCACTAAAATTATTGATTTTTTTTAAACTACGGGGGGCAAGGTCCCACTATTTTTTATAACATTGAATAGTTTTCTCTACATTTTCATCATTTGAAAAGGGATAGTTTCACTGGCGTCAATATCATCATTTGAGGTTGCCACTTGCCTTATTGAGAGGGTTCCTTACTAATCAAATATATAATACTACCCTGAATTCATAAAAATAACAGAGTTCAAGCAAGTTTTGACGCTACGAACCGATGTAAAAGTAAAAAAAAGTGGCAGGGAGGGAGAGGTATGTTGTTACGACAGTTCAAACAAATTAAAAGCATTAACTTCAAATTAAGAACACCCCAAATAACACTGTTTGATTTATAAGACTCTTTAAGCCTCCTCTAAAACTTAATCTTGGTCTTGTAGCGGATTATAAAAACTGAAACGTTGCTTGGAATCAGTTTGATGGAACTCGAAGAGATGATGTATTGCAATGAATGACACATAGAAACTCAATTGAGCATTACTTGAACAGTCAAGTCTTTTCCAAAAGCAAATTTAGCGTAAGTCACAATCAGTGACTTTATGGAATAGTTGAAAACATTGTAAGCAACTTGTAATCAACTTCAAACAAAAACAAACAAGTTTTGATATGAAGTGATTGCACTGGAATACCTTTTCCTTTTTCCAAAATGAGAGTGCAGGATGTATGCAAACTCCCTTATTTTTATATGGCTTGATGATTTGTTGTAAAATTAAGTCAAACCGCTAAAAATGCTTATCAACCGTTCATAATTAATTACCCACCCAATGTAGCTTCTTCCCTTCTGAGACGGTTCTCGAATCTTCTTGTTTTGACTTCATTTTGAACTTTAAGAGCATACTTATGTATTAGACTGGCCCATAACAAAAAAAACTTATATTCCACGAGGCATCATCTAAGTTGGTGCTTTTAGGTGAAAAAATGACTTTCTGAAGGTTTCAGGTCATTTGGCAGAAGCCCGAGCTGGCGCAAAGGACTTGAAATTTGTATGGAGATTTTCGGCAAAATGCATGAAAAATCGACATACTTCCTCTCTTTGTGATCTAAAACATGTTTCCAGTATGCCAGAAAGATCAGAATTTCAGGAATTGTATTTCAAACAAATGGCTTAAATAACCGTTCACGATATATCGATGAAATGCGAGAAAAAACCTCACATTCAATTGCAAATAACTCATCACAATCAACTCGTATCGCGTCACAATCTTAAACAAACTTGTTTGTCATTGTTTGAACTACAATTTTTGAAATTCTGAGCTTTCAAGCATATTGGAAACATATTTTAGATCACAAAGAGTGAAAGAATGTCGATTTTTCATACATTTTGCCGAAAATCTTCAGACAAATTTCAAGTCCTTTGTACCAGCTCGTGCTTCTACCAAATAACCTGAAACTTTCAGAAAGTCATTTTTACTCCAAAATGCATCAATCTAAGTGGAGCCACGTTGAAAAATTTCTTTGTAAAAATCATCCCATACAAATTTGTGTCAGTCTAATATGTTTGCATTCCAAAACAAGAGTGGCTCCAGAGATATTTGTTTCGAGCCATCTCTTGGGTATCAATTTGAAATATATTTAGATCAAGTTCACTGGTGTTGAGAAAAAGTAGTAGAAATTTGACATTTTGAAAATTTTACAATGCAAAAATGTTTTCAAGATCTTGGGGTGTTGTATTTTTTTGCAACACTGTTTTTATTTCCGCCGTATGTGATAGAAATATTGCTATTTTTGCATCACAGCATGCGAAAATACAATACGTGTTGCAAAAAAAGGCCACAGATCTTGAAAATGTTTTTGCATGGCAAAATTTTCAAAATGTGCCGTAAGTGTCAAAATTTCTACCACTTTTTCCCAACACCAGTGAACATGCTCTTACAACTTCTAAATATAGAACAGGCTTTGATAAGTAGGCGACATCCTAGGGATTGGCAATGGCTCCAGACAAGTATCTCTGGAGCCACTCTTGTTTTTTAATGATTGTATATGTATGGTCTTAAAGTCCAAAACTAAATTAAACTTTAACCTGTATCAAGCAAAAATTGACCCAGAATAACAGGAATATCATCCAGCAGACAGTTTGATAATTATTCCTGGAGGATTTAACAAGGAAAAGGTATCGTCAAACGGAGCATCATGCAACAGCAGGGCATGATGCAACATTTGTGTACCACAAAAATTTTAATAAAATTTAATAAAGTTATCATTGAATGATAACAAAATGATGACGACATAGTATCTCCTCACATCGTGAGATAGATTTCAAAAGTTTTTTGTTCTCAAAGAAAATTAAAAAAAATTAGCAGCATATGTACAAATTTTTACATTTTTTGGTGCCGTAAAAAACTTTATTCAGTATTGTGAAACCTAGGTCAGGCAAAAAGAAATTTTGTTGAAGCATTTTTGTCGCACTTTTCACTTTTCGACTGAAAAATAAGCACTTTTTGAAACGATTTGTAATGGTTTTTAATAAAAATTCGTGCCAGAACCAAACAAAATCAACAAAGCTGTTGTATCATAGATGAGGCATACTCAGTTTGGTGAAGCTTGTAAACTTATCCAATGCAAAACTCTCTCAACGACTTAAAAAAAGTTTTAAGAATGTTCATTCTAATGAAACAAAATTTGATGCCTGCTCACTGGTCGGTGATTTAATCAGATCAATTTGACATTTGAGTGCTTTTTTTATTTTTTTCTTTTGTTTTCCACCCTGGGGTGAAACCAATAGTTGTTCTGACTGCGTCAATTTGATATCTCATAAACCTTAAAACTTTTGATGTACAATCGGTACGATTATCTGCGGACAGTAAATTTTTGGAAGCCTCTATGTTGCATGATGCCCCAGTTGACGGTATTTTGTAAGGATTGGCTTTGAATAAATTTGTTCAATATTTGCTATGATCAGTTCGATCTAAATTCTTTTTATGTTGGAAGGTTTTTAAAATTGCTGGTCATCAAAATGTATTCTTCGAATGCTACAGCTTATGGAACTGTGTAAGCGCAAATTATCAGAACATAATAGTTTTGTTAAGACTACACAGTAGATAGTTTTAGTAATCGAAAGAAGAAGATTCGTGAACCGTCTCGAAAGAGGGAGAAGCTTAGTTGGATGGGTAATGAATTATGAGCGGTTGTAAAGCAATTCTAGCAGATCGACCCAATTTTCCCCTTTTACCCACCCGCTCTTTTCCAACGAACTCGTGAAAAACGATGCACATTCGGCACCGGAGAAGATTTGCTAGTGCAGATAAATAAGTTTTCATGTGAGTATGGAATTGAGCCGCTCGTTGTTTCCGAGAAGTTTGCGGTTTAATCGGTTTTACGTTTCAGCTTGGAAAAGTTGAATCATCAGCAAGCCTGGCTGACTGTGCATCTATGAGGAATGGGTTTAGCGCTTTATGGATTCAGCTAAAACGAACAAGCCGGCACTGCCGGATTTTACTGTAACTAGAGAGGATATATCTAAGTTTTTATTGTATCGTAATCGATTGCTGGTGGAATTCGTTTCCGATAGAAAGACGTGTGTTGCTATACAATAAGTTCGGAGAGTACTGGTGTGCAATACTAAAGCCTTAAGATAAATCACTGCAAAATTTTTTAGAAAACTTATCCGTTTCAACTGTGATCGATGTTTTTCCTAGGGCTCGAACTCGCGGACATCAGCTCAGGAGACACTTACCAGATTTTCAAAAATTTGAAAGATATGAGTTTTTTGTAGTTGTATGATTTTCAATATATTTTCGAACATTGTAGCAGCAATAATAACAGCTGCCTAGATCTGACTTCTACTGACGCTAAGTAGAAGTAGAAGTGAACATTCCATCTATTGTTGGTGAAATAATACCGTAAGATGAGGTGAATCAGGACAGATTCCGAACTCGTAATATTTTTGTCAAATTCAGCTTTTTCAGTTCACTTTCTTCAGATGGTGTATTTTGTGGACATTTACAAAACTCAATCAAAGAAAAAAATGCACAAAAACCATTATTTAACTTCATCTTTATTCAAAATTATCTCGACACTCAGCTCTGAAACTCTTTGCGTCTCGGAAAAAAGTGAATTTTGTTGCGTTGTGTTATTTTTATTGCATATAACTGTTATTAATCGTATTTGATTTATGGCTACAAAATATCAAATTTAATTAGCGGAAAAATGTGCATGTCAAACCACATGAATCTTTGTCAAAACCTAAAAAAGTTTTAAATTGTTAAACCCTATGGTGAACTCTCTTGTACAAAGCCATCAAAATATTTTGATTGAAAAACAACATTTATTTTAATGTTCGAACTGGTCCAAAATTACGATAGAAGCCCTTCCTGAAATAAAAACCTTTTAAACAATTTAGAAAAGTACGGCTGAGATACGAACGTTAATAATTTACATGTTTTAAGAGGATGATTCCAAACTTTTGGCCAGCAGTGTTGGTACCACAAACTTGCTATCCAATTGAATTGAAATCAACTAGGGTGGGTGTTCCTAATTGGTTACCAGAACTTTTTCAGCACGTATCCGGACTGGATAATCCGGGCAATTTTTTTTTTAAATCTGGCAAAATCCGGGCATTCTATTTTTCAATTGACGACCAAAAATCCGGGCAATATCTGGAAATTTTTTTGTCAAAACCCAAAAATTACTCAAGAAAAATCAAGATAAAAAAAAATTTAAAAAAAAATCATCAAAGTTCATAAACAGATTTTAAATCGTATTTTAGGCTTCGAAAAATCCTATGATGGTTATTTTTACAAAATCTGCTCAAAAAATGTTGGTGGCTAATTAAAAAAAATTTCAACACAATTAATTTTTTTTGTTGTATTTGCCAGATAAAGTGAAAAAATCCGGGCAAAATTCGAGCATTTTTCAATAAAATCCGGGCAACCGGGCCGGGCCAGATTGTTCCCAAATTTTGTATCAAATTATCTGAACTTTAATCAAACATACAATTTAGTTTTCTTATTTCCAATATTGTTAAGGCAAAATCAGATTGTTTCAAAATATGCCCTAATTAAACGGGATTCTTAGCATGTTTCTTAAAAAAACACTTTTTTAGAAATGGAAGAATAAAACTGAATTATTCAACCGATTTTTTGACATTTTTTTTATTGGATTGACCTGAATAAGTCCTGCAAAAAGAAACCATGGCTACAATTGAATTTAAGGAAGCTTTTGATGAAAGCCATGGTACTATTTAGAAAGAGAAACTTAAGAGGCATCCATTAATAACGTAACGCTTCTAGGGAGGAGGGAGTAAGCTCGAGCGTTACGAATTGTGACATAAGGGAGGGGGGAGGTAAACTCATCGTTACCTAACAATTTATTCCTCAAAAATGCAGTTTAATCGCGTTTAATTTGTTACGTCACGTAATCAATAGATGCCGCTTTATCCATATTCATGTTGATGAGCATGAGAATCAAGGCCGTGCGACTGGGGGGGAAAAAGTTTAGGGGTTTAACCCCCCCCCCCCCCCCTACCATGGAGATTTTTTCCAAGTTAAATTTTCACCGTAGTATCGAAAAAATACACATTAAAAGGAGTTTAAAAATAAGTGTTAACACGCAAGTCGGAAATTTGGCTCGCCTCCGGCGGAATTTACTATTAAATCTCAAGACTAGACATTTAATTTTACGACAGAAGTGTAACTAAACAAGAACAGAGTTTAAAACGAACCATTTTAACTTCAAAAATAATTAATCGATCACTAATCTTATACATCGACAAGTTGGAAACCATGCAACAAGCGTTTTACTCTCACAGAATTAGCAAAAAAAATAAAAAATCTTTTATTTTTTACCTTATACCTTATACCTTTAGCTTTTACCTTTACCTTTTACCTTATAAAAATTTGATTGAAATAGAATCATTTATGTCTTCAACAATGTTGTGCTGATATGAAATTTTGTTGAAGAAACCAATTTCAGTCTCAATTATATTTTTTTTTATTTTCTCAGCATCACATTTGAGCAGGTTTTAATAAATTACACAGTCCAAAAATTCAAAACGTAATTTTGACTTATTTGGGTGCCCTGAATCAAAATATGCAATTTTTCTATCAGCTTTTGTTATTGAAATAACTTTTCAAAACAGATCAAAATTATTTTAGAAAGCAAAACTTGAAAACAAAAGCATAAAATCTAGAAAAAAAATATTTGAATTAATCATCGATTTTCATCAAGACTTCAAGTCACTGAGTTCTGCGATAAAAGTTATACAAGTTTTCTATTTGTTTACTTTTTCTCATTTAACCAATTTGTAAAGAAGTTTTACATCAAATGGAATTAGGTTCTGACAAAAATGTCAAAATTACTTGTAATGATATCTTTCCCAAGTTTTAAAAATTGTTGAATATTACTTTTTAAGAACATACATCTTCATCATCAAAATATTATTTCTTATTTGAATGAAATATAATAAACGAAATCTGAATCATATTTCTTCTTAAATGTAGGATTGATAGTTAAACAGTTATCTATTATTGATTTCACTCAAAACTGACACATTTTAAAAGTTCATATAATCAAAACTAAATGTGCTAGTTCAAATTTGAAAAAAAGATTCGAGTTCAAAACGCTAAAATCCACCAAACTTATCTTTAAAACATAACACGAAAATTCTGTTCTCTTGAGTTATCAATTAAATTCTATTAATAAGTTTTTATAATGGTAAATTGTGTTTATTAAAAAAATCCTTCTTTAATGTAAAAAATTTCATCTTTTTAAACTTAATAATTTTTTTAAATTTTCAAATTATTTCACCAAATTTTATAGTACAGATTTTTTAAATTTTGAAAAAAATTCATCGAATTTTAAAGACAAACTATTTAAATTGAAAAAAAATATTTTCGATAAGTTAGTCTATGTTTTTCAATTTTGATTTTTTTTTTAATTCTAAAACCATAAACTTGATTCTCATTTCAAATCGCGATTAATTTTTTTTTTCAAATTCAAAACATCACAGCGGAATTTTTCAATCAACTCTTCAGTTCAAAATGAAGAAAAGAAATGTCAATTAAGATGAACAGTATATAGCGATTATTGTCATTTTCCTAACAATTTATCATGGTTAATGTTTTACCTGATCTGAAATTTATTTGAGGATTCCGATTTTTTAAGTCTTTGTTATGGAAATATTTATTTCAAATTTTCAAATTAAACTGCTTGAAAATTATTTTGAAGCAGATTTCTAGTTCAGCCTAAAGAACACCATTTTGAAAGTTTATCATTGACTTCCCGAAAATATCATTGATTTGAAACTTCCATTGTGATTTGTTTTGGGATTTTTTTTATCAGTGAAATTTATTATTTTTTGAGTTTGTGTGATAATTATGAGTAAAAAAATTGTTATGAATGCATTTTCTTCTTAGTTGTGTAATTTTGGTATTATTATTATTTTTAGCTACGTTTGAATTTCGAAAAACCCCCCATAAACGGGTCCTTCGCACGGGCCGGATGAGCATTGTACAAAAGTTGAAAGAAAATCGTTTTGCACTAGATCGATTTAAACTCATTCTATGTTATGTGTATGAAGAACTTACTGAACTTTTGAAATAACAAATCATGATGCTTAACCTACGAAAGTAGGAGAATATATGCCTATCGAGGCCTACAGCCATTTCACGAAATGGTTGACAAAACAACAAATCTAATCGTCGCATTTTGAGGGTTATTCGCTTTGAACACAAGGCATGAAAGAGTTTTATTAATATACAAACTGGAAATTTGAAAAAAAAAAAAAAACACATGGTTAAGTAAGACTATTGATGCAAAATTTTAAAGTCTTTATGAAGGTTCAGTGATGATTAGAATGTGGTTGTAAACAATGTTTTTGTAAAGCCATGCATGTTTTTTATCAATTAAATTTGAAATCCAAGCTCTAATCTACATCTCAAAAGAGACTTGAAGATCTCAAAACAGTTTTGATAAAGTTTTTCAAAGGTATGAATTGATTTCTAGATATGGCAACCCTTACTTACAACTTTGTCGCATAAAAATTATCAGTTTCATGCGTTTTCAATTAAATTTTACAAAAATATTACCAAAGAAAGTGATTTTTTTAAAAAAAACATCAATAGGTGCATAAAGCTCGAACGGCTTGAGGTTGAACGATTAAGACAACTTTTACATTAAAATAATTTTCTCGAAAATTGCAGATTTGAATGTAATAACCATGGCAATGTATAGAAAACAGATGTTTGTTCATGTGTAGTTGGTTTTTATGCACAAATTGATTATGTCTTCGATAACATCTACAGATTCTGCTTCAAAGGAGCATATAGCCTGCTACTCCCCTATTAGATTAAACGACACGAATTTCAGTTGAAAACCTGTTCGAGCCAGTGCATATTGACATTATTGATCTTCTAATAATTATTGGAAAAAACCACATGAAAACTTCTTAAAGTGTACAACAGGAAAAATCAAAATTCGTTACATATAATGAGCGATGACAGTCCAAAGCTTCTCAATTTGTCCTCATATCGAAGACTAATCTGAAAAATTCCATACGGTAGAAAACTATTCAAAGGTCTTTTATCCAAGCACATGATCTACTTCCGTTTAAAAGGGTTTTTTTTTTAAGTAAATGTGCTGCATAACATTTCTCACTGTTGACTGAATGTTTTTTGAAAAAAAAAGAACATAAAACGAGAGGTGAAATCCTTATTAGATATAAGAAAATGAAATCGAATAAAATTTTTTCATTTTTCAATTCTGGAGTATTCCAGCTAAAGTTCAACTTATGTTAAAAAAAAACTTGAACAAAATTCAATGCCTTACTTCAAGATTTTATTTTTAGACCGAAAATTTATCACTTAATTTGTAACCTCCTCCTCTCTGTACCATCCTCCATGACATACAAATGTTTCGAATACGGGGGCAGCTCTTGATCTTACGACCCTTCCTTTCGGAAAGAGCTGTTTATGGACGATTGAAGGAACCATCTTCCGAACAAGTGGGGGTACATATTGATATGTATAATTCAATTTCCTTGCCATTCAATGTATGCTCGGCAAATAAATTGTTTCACCAATCAAGATTCGAGTCCTCCCCAAGTTGAAGAAAGAATATTTCCCAAATGTAAGCTATAGTGAAATCAAATTTCCGGCATCCCCGGGAAGCTCGAAAACAAAAGGCAAAAGTTTACCGAGATATCATTTGCTTTATGGGTTCCACTCGGTTTGAAAAACATCAAAATGCACCGCAAATAGATAGCGAATTTTTGCACCCAGTCTATCCACACTCTGGTAACTGATAGCAGTCGAAGAGGGTGTGCATTAAGAAAATTTTGCGGTTAAAGTTTACGTTCGTGTGAGGCAAACATTCATTCATCAGACATGCCGCCCCCTTTCCCCTATTTGATGTTGGTCGATTTCCCCATTCGTTCACGGTTTATGTTTTTGTATATGACTAGCCTCTTGCTCCCCTTCAGGAAAATTCGAATGCCAGACGCGCTAGAAACAGTAAGTGAATAAAATTTATGACTTTTCGGCGCGAATTTCCGTTCGATTCCGAGAATTTTTCCTTTTTTGGTAGAAGGTTTGCAACGGATCATTGCATTCGATTTTGTTTCCTGAAACTATAAGTGAACGTTAATTTTTGTTCGGGTGAGTCATGATATTTTGATGCAATGGGGTCGTAATATTGATTATGGGATAACTTGGCACTCGAATCATCAGTATTGAAGCCTTGTTCAGGCGTTTCAGCGTTTGATGTTAATTATTGACTATATTCCGAGGAAAAACTAATGTTTAAAAACCGTATGAAAAATGAAAAGCTCTAATTTTTTTGAAGAGCAGATAGCTTTAAAAAGTTCTGTTATTTGTGATGTCTCTCTTACCATTTATTTAAAAAAAAAGGTTATTTAAGAAACAAAGTAAACTTCTAAAAAAAATGTTTTTTTATTCATTCAATATTAACAGTAGTTAAACTTGCTTCAACATGTAAATTTATAAAATAAAAAGTTTTTAGCGGATTAACGAATCTGATTTTAAACAACTTTGTGGCAGTCTTGAGGAATTAAATAAATCATATATCTATTTAAAAAAAAATCCGAAATCAGAATCTACAATCTCTATTTCAGACATAAGGTTTTTTGATGAAAATCCAAAAAAGATATAGCACTGTTAAATTTTATTGTTTGAATTTCTTTAAAATTAGGGAAGAAACTATAGTTCTATAGAAAATCTGGGAATACCAGTCAAAAGGGGCCTCGTGGAGTTATATCTTTAAAAACTTCGATCTAATTCCAGTCAAGCGGCCTCTCGAATGAGCATTCCAGAATTTTCCTTCCAAATCTAAGGAAATCTGGACATTTTTTTAAAAGTTGGTTAAAGCTTTGGGAAGCTTTCAGCACATCAAACAATTGATTTTCAATTTTTTCGTGAGGGATATTTTTTCCATCTTTAATTACCATATTCGGCCCATGATCATCTTCTGGAATGACGTTTTTGAGCTTAATAAGTTTTTGTAAGAAGACTTGCAGTACTGACAACTTGCTTTAAAACTTTTGACATCGCGCAGGGAAAAGCTAAATGAAAATACACGTAGTAGAATGCGCTATAGTTTTATAGAAATAGTTGTTTGGAAAATGTAAAGTTGATATATCTCGCTTTTATACAAGTGGATATGGATATGGTTGTACCTCCATTTTGTAGACGAAATTTTTGACTTTGATTGGCATCTAAAGCGGGCTGCCCGATGATGCCCGGTGATTGTAAAATTAGACGTAAAAAAGCACTGTTTTAGGTAATATTTTTAAAATAGCTCTGCAGTGTCACATTTTACAAACTTGAAATGTTCAACAAAGTGGTGTATTTAAATAAGAAAAACAACTATGTGCAACATATTTTTAAACTTAAAGTTAACTGAAAAAAATTATTATAAATGAGGCCCTTGGAGCCAAAGGGGTATAAGTGCATAAAAGTTTATTTCGAGAAAACACGCTTTTAAGTTGTTGTGTTAAGCCATTTTCTATATATTTTTCGAAAATATGTTTATGCTCTCGTACGTAAAAGTATGTAAATAAAGTTCGAAAAATCTGAAAAAATCACCAAATATAGTTTGAAATACGAAGAATCGTTTGGCATCATTAACTCAAAATCGACCATTTTGTCACTTATACCCCTTTGGCTCTGAGCGTCTCAAATAAACTGAGTTTTAAAGGTTAAATTTCTTACTAAGCCTTTAGCTATAGAGAATAATTATTTTAGAAACTTGACACCTGAGAAAAAGTTGTATAAAATATGATTTTAAACAAGTTTGTCGAAGACATCGAAGAGCTAGAACCTATAATAGAGAAGCAAGAAATTTTATCTCACTTGTAGGAGGATTAATCAGAAAAAAACAAAGTTTATCATTATAGAGCTAATTTTACTGACAAACTTCTCCGAAGACACCAATGACCTGAAATGTTAACCAAAAAAAGTTATACGCAACGATCACGTTTTTCGCATTTTTTACCATTGTGCAGTCCCAAATAACCAGAAATCGTAAAGTAGTGTTCATTGTAGATTGTATAAGAATCCAGTTTAGATTGGAATTGTATAAACATCATGTTGTAGCTAAACCAAGTTATATTTTACCGTTTAAAGTTTGTATAGTTCATAATATACGATAGCATTTTGTTTATCGTATCGAAAGATCAATAAAGTTGTTTTGAATCGCAGTAGAATTGTGTAAAGCTCAATATTTAACTCCACTGTATAATTAAGCAATCTTTCATGCTTGCGATCTATCATGACATATTATTTCCATGAAAGGTCGTACAGTAATCGTGAGAACATCGTATAATGGAATTTAAAAAAATCAATTCATACTTGTCATTCAAAGTCGCTAATTTAGATAAACTTAATCGGTAAATAATTGTTAATAATGCAATTCCTACGCTGAGTAATATCGTAATCATCTTATGTCAACAATTGCAGATTGTCGAATTGTTTAACAGTACAGTAAATAGCTAGCTGAATGCTATTATTGATTGTATTAGAATCGTCTATGAGATAGGTTGAAGTTGTATATCAAAAAACGGCATCAATAAATAGATTTGGAGTCCGAAACGATGCAGTCAGTGGTATTTTATACGATTAACTGATTTTTAAACAGAACTCTCAACTGTACATGAACAAATTTGCTTGTTTTTATCAACATGAAATGGCGCCGAGGCTTCGATACTTCCTCGATACTTCTAGGGATCGGAACGTTGTGAGTTAGAGAATGAGGGAAGATTGATCAACAACATATGCATTACCAAACCAACAGTTAAAGTTAAGGACGTTCATAAGACGATAATATGCTTACGCAGTATTTGAACATTTGCATTCAGTATGTTTATAACAAGGTTCATCAATTTAATCGAATACACATAAAGTTGTATATGGTTCAATTTTATTCGAAGTAAACACTATATTCAATTGTATTTATGTTCACGGCGATTCATAGTAAAATCGTAATAAGGGAAAAATGTAATTGCTTTGGGATACAGTAACAATAAATTTTATTAAATGGTGAAGAAAGTTGTAAAAACCTCAGGCTACCTGCTAAAGAAAATTGTAATCAAATTGTGCCTGTCTTACAATTTAGAAAGCTGTAAGTTGTACAATTCTAAGATTTTGTGCAAAGTAAAGTTGCTATCAAATTGTTGAAAACGCAATACAAAGTATTATATTTTCAAGGTGAGCAAAATTTGGTCCGTATATTGCCTCCACCTTGGTACGTACAGGCTCATATAGAATATTCTATACAACTTTTTCAGAGTGTACAAAAGTGTGTATATCTCATAAACAACAGAGCTCTACAGTTCAAATTGTTCACTGGGACGTGGGACGCTAGTTAATGTGCGAGAGAAATGCCGAAAACAACTCTATTCCGAAGTGCGGATTGAAACAGCCCAAATAACCAAAAGTTCTATAAAACAGGCTTTTAAAATCTTACTCAGCCCTGCTCGTGGGCTGTATAGCATTCTATTCCAAAGCTGAGTAGAAGGCTATTCGGCTTCTGTATGAAGCCTCGAATCAAAAAATATTTCTGGAAATTAAACATTGCGTTCATATTATTTCTATTTAATTTTTAACATTCTTATCTTTTCTCCTTGATATTGCCTCCACTAAAAATTATTCTTAGTTTAAAATTAGACGCTTTAAGAATGAACCCAATCCCTCAAGATGATAGCTGAGGACGTTACCTCTGTAGCATGGCCATTGGTTGGATTGCTGGTTATTAAAATACCAACATGAAATAATTTTCCATAGACTTCTCAAAGCAGTCCACCTGTGATAAAAAAAACATAAATTGGATCCAACCGAGTTTTGCAAATCACCGCAAGTGAGAAAGTCATATCTTAGTTTGAATTTGCTTTTCTTTTGATAATTTGTTGCGTAACATATTCTTCTTTCAGTTTGAAATAATGAAAGCTTGCATATGCAGCCAGTCAATTAGGTAGTGTTTCAGAAGTAGGTCGTTTGTTAGAAAATGTCGAATTGAACTTGAATCCAAATAACGCTTTTTCTCCTGATTTTTTTTTTAATTTTTTGAAATTTTTTGAGTGAATTCACAATCCTACAAAAACGTTAGAGGCTACTTACTTTTCAGGTGTTCTTGGAAAAAAGAGCTTGGTCGGTACAGATTAAATGATTGTTTTCAGTCCTGCCTGAGACAGCCGCCCACAATTATATCCGGTAGTTTTTTAGGCCCACCGAGAAGAACAAAGTGAAAGATCGTACTCGAATGAGAGTCTAGGATTAAGTGTATGAATTACGAAAAAATAAGTGAAATTTAACTTTAACTCAGAGTAAATTTTAACAAAAAAAAAAAAGAACAGATCGTAAACCAGAATTATTCTTTTTATTTTGAACTGATTGATATTTCCGCGATATATTTGATATTCGAGCGTGAAATGAGGTTCATCAATTACAAATAAATTGATCAAAATTGGCCATAATAGTAAATTAGTGTGAAAACTTTTTTGTGCTTTTTTTTGCTTGTACGGAAAAGTGAAAACCAGTTCTTGTGCGTGGGTACTGGCAATTGCACTTTTGCTGTTTACGTTGCTTGTGTGTATGAGTGAATTTCTCGGAAATAGCAACTAATTCGACACCTGCAATCGCTAGTGTAGTGCCTCCAACATTTGCGTTGGAACCTATTGATAAAATCAAAACAAAGTGAGATTTTTTGTGTTCCAGTGGCCAGTCGAAAAAAACTGATTTTACATTACATGGGCACTGAAACATCTTGTGCGATCACATAGCCCCCACAGAACCAGAGTGCACAACGTATGAGGAAATAGTAACGGTGTTGGGAAAATACTTTGACCCGGAACCACTTGAAATGGTAGAGTTGTGGAAAGCAGCTTGAAAATCAGTCAGTGTTGGAATACGCAACACAACGTGAATCGAAATATTGCAAGTTTGAAGACTACCACCTCCAAAGGGTTTGCGAAATCAGTTTGTGTTCGGTTTGCAAAATGAAAGAATCAAAGCGCGTTTGATTGAATAAAAAAGATTTGACGTTCGAAAAAGAAAAACAGGTGGCCGTTTCCATGAAGAGGCTGATTGAGGATGAAGCTGAACAACAATTACAAGGTCAAGAAGAACGAGATGATATCTGTGTATTTGATGTTTGCGAAATAAATGATGATAAACTGTATTCTAAGATCTTCGTTAACTTGAAAACAGGAGATAGCAAAATCAGATTTGAAGTAGATAGTGGATCACCAGTATCCCTTATGAGCATTGTTGACAAAAACAAATTCCTCTGTGGAGTTCCCCTGTTCGAAACAAGTCTTAAGTTAAAAAGTTATTGTGGGAGCAAAATTCCTGTATACGGTGTGGTCAACGTTAAGGTTAATTATAATGGGCAATCTAAGATCCTACGTTTGTATGTAGTAGAAGGGAATAGACATCTTTTGCTCGGCCGTGAGTGGTTGCATGAGTTATCCCTGGATTGGAACATGGTAATAACTTGTTCGAATGCAACCAATAATAATAATGTCTCTTACTCTTATAATGGTAATGATATAACACAAGTTTTGATGAATATGTTTCTTACGGTGTTTGAAAAAAAAAAAACAATTGGTCTTATGCAAAATGTTCATGCGTCATTGACTTTAAAACCTAATAGTAGACCTGTTTTTCTCAAAGCTCGCACTTTACCATTCTCAATAAGGAGTATCGTTGAAAAGGAAATTTACAATATGGTTCAAAATGGTGTTTTGGTGAAGGTAAACCACAGTGAATGGGCAAAATTATATCTCAGATAGGATTTTGACCACGAAAAATGCATATAAGTTTATATGCGATTTTAGCCTTACACGCATTATGCAATGTTGGACTTCCTCCTGACTTGTACTCAAACCAAGGCGGGTAAAGCTTCAGGTGGGTTCTTATACCAACGCACGGAATCGTCCATCTTGTGACAGGCAATCGTAATCGTAGGCATGGTAGACGAACAATTCGCTGTCAAAATACGCTCCGTCTCCACCCCCCACCAATGAGAAACTTTTTGTACCCCTTGCCTACTTTTCCTCAATATGCACCCACCCTACTGACCCAACCTGACTCAAACATTCTTGCATTGTTTCCAGCTTGAACAAATTCTTGAAAAGTTCGGGTACCAGCCATTGGTGCATTGGAATGAGACCTTCAAACTTTCAATAAAAGTTTTCCAAACATTTGCTTGCCTGGCAGAAAAAAAACAACTGATTGAATCAAAAGAGATATAATCATTTTGTTGATACTAACGGTTTTTCGGATCCAGTTGTACAAATTCGTCGAAAGATTCCTTTCCGGAACGACTTCGTTCCTCCATGGGGAAAACCCAAAACCACATTGGTTTGTTTTGGTTTCTCTTTCCCTTTTGGTCGGACAATTCGCATACTGAGAACAATAGCGTTTTGACAACCAACGATCATCGATGATGATGACCACAATACAAATGTTGTCATAATACACGATCAACTTAGCCAACACAGCATGTGGTTCAGAGTAACCCAGCAGTGTTGGCAGTTTATTCTGAGAGGATATCTCAGAATCTAATAATAAATAAGAACTGATTCTGAGTTTGGGAACCAGTTAGTTTTAAGCGACAAGATGATAATCGCTATAGAATTAAGTTATTGTATAAGGACTCGACGAAGGAAATAAACGATGTTTTAATCAATTCCAACACAAACCTGCGTTTGTTTACTCATATTTCAACACATTTTTTTTCGATACGATCAAAATGAAGAATATTTTATTGAAGCTGTACCTGAATAAGTAAATAATATCTCGTTGAGATGGGTTTGTGTAACAATTTTGATATGCTCTCCTGATCGGGTAAGGTTCGATTATGTGGTAACAACAAACTGACTGAAAATAAATGTCTACTAGTTGATGAATATCCCCTCCCTACCATCGATGAACTATTCACAAATATGGGCAGAAGTGTTGAATTCTCTAAAATAGATTTAGCTCACGCATATTTGCGAATGAAAGTGCGCACAGAAAATCAACCAATTGATATTGATCTTGAATTTTTTCAACCCACTCGTTTAATGTACGGTATTGCCTCTGGTCTCTCTCAGTTTCTGTAACAATACAAGGTATCAGGAGCAGTAGGTTGTTAGCCTAAAGTCCCTATCCCGCGATGGGGCTGCCATCTTGGACTTAGCTGGCGGGAGCCGCATTTCATAAATTCAGCCGCTTGCTGCAAGACAGACGCTGTTTGAGCCGCCCCTGACCTGGAGAACAGACGCTCGGTTGTTGTTGCACGCCGCCCCTGACCTGGGGAACAGACGCGTGCGGCCACCTTCTCAGTCTGCATGCGACCAAAGCATCCACCGGGGTTGGGTACCCGATCTCCGCTTAGGTTACTCGCATCCCAGCCGGCACCACGGGGAGGTAGAGATAGGAGTTGTGAATAAGAGGTGATATGACCACTATGGGGTCTCGTGTTGCACATTATCCACCGTTTACCAGCCAAACTCGACGACCTCACCGAAAGCTCCAAGGCAGCAGGTCTCAAAATCAATGTCGGAAAGACCAAGTCGATGGAAATCAATACAGAAAATCGTTCCAATTTCGTAGGAGCTGGACAACAGGTTGAGACAGTGGAGTGCTTCCAGTATCTTGGTAGCCAGATTACGCCTGATGGTGGTACCAAGAAGGACATCGAAACCCGGATCAGAAAAGCCCGATTTGCGTTTGCGAGTCTCCGAAACATCTGGCGGTCACGCCAGATCTCTCTACGAACTAAGATCCGAATCTTCAACTCAAACGTCAAATCCGTATTGCTGTACGGGTGTGAAACTTGGTGCACATATGCGGTGACGACGCGAAAACTGCAAGTTTTTGTGAATCGCTGCCTGCGGAACATCATCCGCGCTTGGTGGCCTGGCAACTGGATCTCAAACGTTGAACTTCATCGCCGGTGTCATCAAAAGGCGCTAGAAATCGAGATTCGGGAACGTAAGTGGAGATGGATTGGGCACACGCTGCGAAGAGATGAAAACGAGATTTGCAGAGAGGCGCTTGACTGGAATCCAGATGGGCATCGAAGAAGAGGCAGGCCCAAAAGCTCGTGGCGGCGAAGTCTAGCCGCTGAAATCCGCACAGTTGACGAGAACCTTGGCTGGCAGAAAGTGAAGACGCTGGCTCCGGATCGCCAGCAGTGGAGATCTTTTATCTCAGCCCTATGCGCCGGTCAATCGGCGCTGGACCCTTAGTAGTAGCACAGGGCTAGAAGTTGGTCACTTTTTAGTAACTTTGTCACTTTTTTCAGGCTGGTCACTCAAAAGTTACTTTTTTTGAAATTTGGTCCCTAAAGTCACTATTTTGTATATAATTTCCTTACAACTGAGCTTATTTTTTTAAACTTTTTCTACTCATTATTAAAAACATTATATTGTTTCACGTCCAGTGGTATGTATCTATTCATTAGTTTATTATTAGGTTATTTGTTTATCTTTTGTCTGACGGGTTCCTTTTTTTCCTTTCGAGTCCTGTGGGAATTCACACGACCTAAGTTGAGAGAATGGCTCAGATTCAGTAAGGAAGATTATTGTTTTGTTTTCCTTCGATATATCGCTTACACTTAAACATTAACATTATATGGATTACAATTGGAATTCAAACAAAAATAGTTTTTCGCCTAAAAATATTTAGTTTTTTGTTAATTTGTGACACTTTACCAAAGTTTTGGCATTCGTGTCAGGAAAAAATATTTCCTAAAGTGACACTATTACAACATGTTTAACCAAGATTTGAAGTGTTATGACTTTTAAAGCTTGAATTAGTTAAAAATAATTCTCAACTTAATTAAAAAAAATCAATCAAAATCTATACAGTGAACTGAATCACATGGCAGGAAAAATTCCATGCTCTTGGTTGTATTAAATGGAATGTAAACTTGTGTAAAGTGACTCAATTGAATCGAAAATATCAGATATTTAGTTTCTAAGTTCCCTTATTTCTGGACATTTTCGAATCATTTGGAAGATTGGTAGATAAGTAATTTTTGTACCTTTTTAGAGGTTTTCTGATATATTTTCTACAACATTGCAATAAGTGTTTCTTAGATGGATACAATATTTCTGAGGTGTTTCTTGGATCTGTTAATTTTTTAAAGAAATTGTCGTGTTGAATCATTTATGAATATTTTTTTGAACATCAATTTTTTTCTTCCTTTTTGAACATCAATTTTTTTCTAGTAAATCTTTCTAAAGATTGATATATGAATCATGCAATAAAGTCTGCAGTGAATCTCTTAGGAAATGTTCCATTTTTGTAAGTAGGTAAATTCTCTTTGAGTTAGTTTTTAATTTGAAAAATTATATTCTACCTTGAAGATAAGTCTCGTCAAATTATTAAGCCTTTTTGTGTTATTATCATCTTAATTTTAATTTTTTCGCTAAGCTTCTTTAAGTCATTGTCAATCTTCTGTCAACATTTTTGTTCTTTATCTGTTTCTGTGAATCTTAACTCAATTCCAAGTAAATTCTTTAAATTTTTCGTTAAACATGTGCTGGTTTTTTATTTGCGTTTGTAGATCTCTCACATATAACAATTTTGTTGAAAATCTTGGTTTCTGTCAATTTTTTTCGAACTGTTAACTTTTTTCAATATAATTTTAGACTTTTTCAACTGTTTTAGTGTCATTGAAAAAATTCTATAATGTATACACTATAGAATGAATTTTCAAAATTTGAAGGTTTTTTTTAAAAAAAAATGGATAAACTCGAAGATCTTGTCGGGCTCAGTTGTCCTAGTCTTTACAGTACGATCTTTTGGTTCCCTCCCATCGTTTCTTTAGAACTTTAGGATTCTGCGGTCGCTATTCTTTAATTATCTAAACTAATTTAAAATATTCCTCTTTTGTCCAACATATTGCTTTTCTACAAGTGAAGCCAAGAACCTTCCAAACAACGTTTTTCAATTATCAAAATTGTATTTGAAGCGTTTTGTTTTAGTTTTTAATGTCATTTTTTAGTTAGTTTTCGTCTTGATCTGGTCACTAATTTTACCCTAATTTCACTTCAAAGTAACTATTTTGCCCTACTTTTTTACCGCATGGGCGCTTCTAGCCCTGTAGTAGTAGTATTGCCTCTGGTCCAGCTATATTCCAAAGAAAAATTTCTCAGATTTTGAGAGGAATACAGGGGATTTCAGTTTTTATAGATGATGTAAAAGTAACTGGTGTTGATGATGAATTCCATATGAGCTCCATATTTGAGGTTTTACGTAGATTTCAAAAACATTTTTTTCGGGTAAATTTATAAAAATGCGAATTTTTTAATGACAAAATAGAATATTGTGGATGCGTCTTAGACCGCCATGGGGTGCACAAAATGCAGCAGAAAATAGCTGCTATTCCGAAAATGCCCAGGCCTCTAAACCGAGAACAAAGTGCCTCTACAGGATTGGTTAATTACTATGAGAGATTTTTATCCAATCTTAGTAGCCAAATCTACCCAATCTATAATTTGTAGAAAGATAAATCTCCTTTTGTTTGGGATTCTAAATGCGAAGCTGCTTTCAAATGGGTTAAAGTCGAAATGCAATCGCAATGAGTTTGTAACAAAGCACGATAGGCTAATTGGATATCTGGACTTTTGAAGGTACTTAAAACGCACAAATATGTCCTATGCTTCTTTTTTGGACTTTTTATGTTCGTTCAGAAGTCCAAATCAAGCACTTTACGAAAACGGTTTTCATTTCTTTCGAGTACCTTTTATTCAGCCAAATGTGAACTTTAAACATTCATGATTAAGTATCTTTGTGATTTTAAGTTACTCGGGATTGTTGTGCTTTTCTGGTGAAACCACTAACCCACATCTTAAATCAGTCCCTAGAACAGCAGCAATTCCTTGCCTTCTAGAAAGATTGCTTATGAGCTCAGTGATAAGCAAAATATTCTCAATTACCGTGGTGTCACATCACTAGCTGTAACGAGCAAACATCGTTGCATTTGCTTAGCATGTCGGAATATGATCTGTGAATATCAGCACGGATTTTTTGCTAAACGTTTTGTAACCACGAATTTCACCGTTTTCACAACATATTGTTTATCAGAAATAGATGTAGGAAACAATCGATGCAATTTATACCGAGATATCAGCTGCATTAGATTCAGTGTATCACTATATTCTCCTGATAAAATTGCAATTTTTTTTATGTGTTCGGCATCAAACTTATCCAACGAATCGCCGATTAGTTGGTAAAAGTGGTTTTGCAGAATTCCCTGATTTAGTTCCAGTCTGGGTTTGCCCAAGACAGCAACTTGGACCCTCTGTTGTTCACAATGTTCAGTAGATCAATGATGGGGCTGAGTAAGCTTTTTTTGTACCTGTTTTATTGGACTTTGGTTGCTTGCTACTTAAAAACATAAACATTCATGTATATATATATAATACTTACAATTTCTTCTATTTATTCCTATTGGAATACTTGAAATATCATAAGTTTAGATCATTGAAATTAACCAATTTAGTTGTTTTTGAGTATCCAATATGATTTATTCAAAGAAGATTTTTATCATCAATACACTCTTTACACACTCCAAGTATTAACAATATTTATTTTTTATCGCTCACATTATAAAACACTATTTTTAGTTTAATGACTTCTTCATAGCTTAAGGATAATTTGCAATCCACTTAAATGGAATTATTTGTTGAATTCTTTTGGAATTATTACAGCCCATAAAAGTGTCCTTTTGAAGGACTTTGAACGCACTAAATCAAGCCACGGTATGCGTTTCTAAAACTTTGCAAACTGCTCACTTTGAATCAACTCATCATCCATCTAAAAGACCATTAAACCGACCACATTAAATCTTCTTAAGTTTGAACCCACCGCAAATCAGCCGCTCACTAAATCACTTGGTTGATGATAGTTTTCAGAACGCGCATATCATTCGGCTTCCCACCCCCAAACTGGCGAAGGACTTGGGCTGGAAGAAGTCCTTGACAAGCGTGATCTAACCAGTGCACCTCGAAAGCGCGGAACCACACCGGTATGAAAATATTTACGACCGCCAAAAATTTACGTTCCACCAATACCACATACCGATGAACATTTCCCGCTGCGAGCTCGAAAGTTCGTAACGAAATGCGAAACCCACGACGACGACGACGACGACGATAATGACGCTGGTCCAGGTTAGGAACGACGACCGAAAAACAAACAAGATCCCGGAACGACCCTTCCGACGCGCTCTAGAATCGACACGAGACTAAAGACGGCCGGTACTGCCAAACGGTATTCTGGCCAGCCACCACGCCGTCTAAAAACCGCCCTACCGCGCGATATTCTTGTTGATGTCGGTCTTCGTCCGTGTCGGGCTTGAAGGGCTTGAAGTTCAGCTGGAGGATTCTACTATAGTGGGTGACTCACAACAACACTGGAGGGCGACGCAAACAGTCGAAGGGACCGGAACTCGGCGGTGGCCTGGGCTGAAATTGGCAAACCGAAGCCAAAGCGTGTGCTCACCCTAGAGAAGAGGGTGCGACGAAGCAACGAAGATGGAAGCTGGTATAAGAGCAAATCCGCATGTGTGGTTATAGTAAACATTACACGATTCATTCATCCGACCGCGTGTCGAAAAATCGGGCGAAAATCGGTTGGAGTTATGTTCTCTTACCATTTTCCTCAAAACTCTCAATCGATACAACTCCAGCAAAAATCCGAAGACAACTCTCGCAATCTCACAGATGTTAACCATCGAATTCCAAATTTCGCCGCCTCAACGGGAAAGAGTTTTCTCTAGCGAACAAACTCTCTCGCTTCATGGCCGAATGAATTGCTCCAGGATGAATTGCTGTTTTCATCGCTTCCACCCTCACTGATTGCCATGCTTGTTATGTGCAAAACATGTTTATGTTCTTCTGCTCCAAGTGAGAGAGTTTACAATTGGTTTTGTTTTGATTCTCGTTCGTAACATAGGATTCACAACAGAGATAGTTTAATGTGGGTGCTATCTCTCACAGTTCTCCGAGGATGTCGCTTGGCGAATGAGTGCTTAGATGAGATTAATAAAAATGAGAGTCACGGTTTATGCTGGCAGTTTATAGGCCTACAATCTGTAATCATTCAAACAAAAGGTGATAATGGTTATAACCATTACCCAGCAAGAAAAATATTCATTATAGTTCATTTTCCGCTTCGCAGCGAAATAAATCCGAAGCGGCCCGCCGCGAATTTATTTCGCTGCGAAGCGGAAAATGAACTTAAAAATCACTGGGTATCACCGACTGACACTAATCCAAGCTTGGATTTCCGCAATTCAAAAAGAATATAGAATAAGAAAAAGAGTTTGTTAGAGGCATTAAACAGTTCTATGAAGCTCGATAAAGGAATTAATCGACTGACAGCAAAGTTGCCAGAGAACTACTACAATATCTTAACTGTTGTGTCACAGTTTTTAACATAAAAATACCAAAGTTTAGTAACAGTAGGTACTAAAAATTGTAAGACTAGCTGTGAACCCCTAACGATCTCTAGGGTCGGCACGCTTATCACTCAAATAATATGTTGAGGGAAGTTCGGAAAGGCTAAGGTAGAGCTTCCCAAGCTTAGAAATTGGTACCTTTGTTTATGTTTGTAGTTATTTTAAAATTTAAAATATGTGAATAAGTCAATACTGATGTTATGAAATCGCTTGGTACATCTTTGTACCTGAAAATGATCACATTTTCATATGTGATGAAAGAAATTAGAGAAACATGAACTATCAAAGAACGAAAGAACATAAGCCGTAAATATCATGAACATTTCGAAAAAGATACAACGGCCTGTCGGTGAGCCGTTGTATCTTTTTCGAAATGTTCATGATTGTCGTACTTTTCCAATTCATTTCACTTTATTTTTGCTAACCTTTCTTCAAAACCAACCTTACTTGCAAAGAATCGTTAATAGACTGAAGCACGATGTACAACTTTTTCTTTTCCTAAGAAAATATACGGTTCTCTCGCTCTTACAAAAGTTTCGTCAAATTCTACACGTTAAATTGGGTATGGTGATTTATTTCTACAATATATTCAACGTGTAAATATAAATTAAACATTTCCTGCATTCCAATCTATCTATAAGCTCCTATACTCACTACATTACTACCCGTCTCTACTCTTGAATTTTGTTAGTGAACTACCTGTCTTAAAATTTCTATCCGATTCTAATCAAAGAGATCAGAGATAATATGTACTGAATCTTCCACATTTTTTGAAATTATCTTCATATTTTTTTTTTTTGATTTATTATTGGTCTATTCTTTTTTTTAACCAGCTTATCTTGCCCTTTTTTATCTCCTTCTTTTTGATATATTTATTTTTTTTTTAAATTATTTTTTTGTTCACAACTTTACTGTTTTATCACTCTATTTTCTAATTAATCACTTAGATCTGTTTGATTTTCTTTGCATATTTATTATTCTAATATTTTCTCTGTTATCTCTTAACCTGTTTCACATACTCTCTTGTCATTCTGCTTTTTTTTTCTCTTCTTCTTATTTTTTATTTATCAAACCGATTTATTCTTTCTATCATTGTTCATATTCATATTCAAATTTCATCTAACACAGTTGGATTCATTTCTCTACAAAAAAAAATTGTTCATATTGTTCACGCTTTTATCGTTTTTATAATTCTTTTTACTTTTTTTTAAGTTTATTGCTTATTTTTCTTCTTTATTATTTCTTTTTTTGCCACTCTTCTTTCTTGAACCATTTCTTATAATATCTGGGTTTAATTTTTTACATCTATTTTCTCATCTCCATCTTACTTCGCTTCTTCATTTCCCTGCTGTTTTATTTTCTCTGCTTTAGTCTTTCCTTCCTCGTTTCTGATAAGCTCTTTTTTTTGCTGTTTTCTTCACAACTATTTCTCTCTTCCTTTTTCTCATATTTTTTTTTTTTACTTCTAGTCATTAGTAGATCGTTTATCCTATCGTATCCTCTTTTTCATCATATTATTTCAGTTAGCTTTATATTTTTTCTATTTTTTTCATTCTAGCTGTTATCGGACCTATTTTAATTCATTCAATACTTTTTTTGTTCTTCTCTCTTTTCTTTTCTTAATCATTTCCATGTTTTCTTTTTTTTTTCTCTCCTATTACGCTCTTATAATTTGCTACTTTTTTACTCGTTGTTTCTACCATCTTTTTGACAATTTTCTCTTTCTCATCCTCTCAATTTCAAATTTTGTTTCTATCCAATTCTGTAATCGGATGACAACTCCAAAGAGGTATGATTCTTTCATTCAATCTTCCAATTAGTACGGGAACAACATTAGAATATCCGAGTTCGTCAATCTGAAATTCTAATAGTTTAAATCCAGGTCTTTATCGCCATTTTAGAACTTGCCAATTCTCTCAATAAATTTGATCACATCAACTAATAAGTATTCTTAGTCTTGGATAAGTGGGGACAATATAAAAAAATATCCAAGAATTCCATCGGAACGTTAACCAATGATCAAGTGAACCAAGTCGTCTATCGGATTTTCCTAATCTTTCGTCGGATTTTCCTTGTCTTTCATAGGATTTTCCAATAATGATAAGAATCTTCCATCGAAAATGATTGGAGCCTACCGACTGCGTCATTGTCGTACTTTTCCATTTCATTTCACTTTATTTTTGCTAACCTTTCTTCAAAACCAACCTTACTTGCAAAGAATCGTTAATAGACTGAAGCACGATGTACAACTTTTTCTTTTCCTAAGAAAATATACGGTTCTCTCGCTCTTACAAAAGTTTCGTCAAATTCTACACGTTAAATTGGGTATGGTGATTTATTTCTACAATATATTCAACGTGTAAATATAAATTAAACATTTCCTGCATTCCAATCTATCTATAAGCTCCTATACTCACTACAATGATATTTACGGCTTATGTTCTTTCGTTCTTTGATAGTTCATGTTTCTCTAATTTCTTTCATCACATATGAAAATGTGAAAATGTTAATAAGGCCGTTTACTTTTAAGCTAACGTTTTTTTTGGCCGAAGGTCAGGGGTTTTCTTATGACAAGGGGGAGATTGGGAGGGGTAAGGAGAGGGAAGAGGGTGATGAGAGCCCGAATAGCAAAGACTGTGGATTTACAGTAAACTAACAATGATTATTATTGTAACATTGATTTTCAATGTGAATTGATATTTTTTCTTGAAGTAAAATTTGAAGATGAAGGGTTTTTTTTTTTTAAATATGTCTTTATTTGTATCAAATCATGATTACACTTATATTACATTATTGCATTAAACTAGGTGTTCAGCTCAATAATGAACTGTTCATAGCCCTATAAGTAACTAGATTATAAAAATTTATTTATAAGATTTAAATTTGCTGAGCGCAATCAATTTTTTTTATGTAGGAGAACATCCTGTAATAGCAAAAATATTTTATACTTAAAACTAAACACTATCTTAAAATTAAACTAAACATAAAGAGAACGAATCTCTGCGATGGAAGACTGCATCGATTTGCCTCTGAAGTTGGAGATGATTTTGTTGGCCATCTCTTCGATCGATTCAATGCCCGCAATCCGATGAAGATCTTCGGTGCTGTGCCAAGGTGGAAGCCGCAAAATCATTTTCAGAACCTTGTTCTGAATCCTCTGGATGGCCTTCTTCCTCGTCGCGCAGCAGCTAGGGTAAATGTACCCGACCTTGGCACCTAAGGCATGGTTTACCCTTTTTTTCAACATTCCAACCTTCCTGTTGAGTGCACCATATAACATCCTTTGAAGAATTTACTTGCTAACTTGCTTAGAGTTCAACAAAAATATGTTTTCTCCATGGAACTTTCATAAATGTGAGTAAAATACATGCAAAGTACTCACTGCGGTGCTCCAATTACTTGGCCACCGTACCAATTGTTTGCCGTTTCGATGATCCGATTCTTGGCCTCCAGCAAAGTGCAATAGATCTTTACCAATAATGCTCAATTGACAGTTAACAGAATCGTTGGCTATTCTGAATATAAGGCCACTGACAGAATGACGTCAGCTGAGCGTAAAGTTCTATGCGACGTTGGAACACCAGGCGCCACTCATACAACAAAAAGGCTTTTGAAAACATTGATGAAATTTGGTTGAAAGGGAAGCACAAAATAAGCTTTCATTTCAAAAAGTCGGAAGTCCAGAAATTCCGCAACTTGATTGCGACACATAGGGTTAATTTCACTACCAAACAACTGTCTTCATATTGTGGAGTTTGGTTTCATAAAGTAAGAAATTGAAAAATTCCTTGAATGGTATTTTAAAAATTTGCCCTTTTGAATTTGTTGGCTGAGATTATGAGCTTCTAGCAAGAGCCATCTCGAATGCCGGGGAGTTGCGCAGTGGTTTGATACGCCAAATAGATGTTAGAATGTAAACCTTGCTAAAACATTTTTTTTAATTCGACTCACATCAAATATTTTAAGAAATAATTGGAAACCAAACGAAATTTTCCTGAACTTCCAACTTCTGTTTCCATGAACAAAATTAGAACAAAAATACAAAAAATTAAATCTGAGTAGGTATATGGTTCCCAAGCAATAGAAAACGATTCCAAAACTCAATTAATTATGAATTTTATATACTAAAGTCATAAATTGCCATCAATCTAACAATTTTTAGATAAGAAAAACATCTTAAGTCTTGTGAGATGCTTAATTTAATTTTTTTTTTTTTTTTAATATTTCGAACCACTGTGTTCTGTGGGAGACCACGTGGCTTTTGCTCGGCTAACTGCAATGCAAATGCTGTTCGCATGCATACCAATGTACCCTCGATTCATGGTTCCCAAATAGCGATTTTTGCATTTTCAATGCTCGGATATGACTTTAAGTTAGTCGAATCACTTATGTTCTCTAACTTATTTCGAAACTAAAGTTGATAGAAACGATCTTATCATACAACCCAATTAGTATGAAAACATTTGTGCGTAGTTTTAAATGAAGTTTAAGGGAAAACATCAGCCCAAAAATACCTCTTTAATGAACATGTATTTTTTCCAACTTCCAACACTGGTGGTGTATTTCGATTGAAGTTGCATGCCAAGAAAAGGAACAAAATTAGTTTTAAATTTTTATTCAAAACCTAAATAAATATTCTCTCTTTAGTCTTTCTAGTATTTTTTTTATTTTTGCCGAGTTTAACTGTAAGCATGAGTTTTTATTGCAAATTTTTCAAATGAATGTCCGCGTTTGAAATCGCATGTGAATTTAACAGTTGCACTAGAAAGGTTAGTTCATCTGATTTTCATACGGTGATTTCCAACATAATTTCCTCGGATGCAGATCGAAAAAAATTAACTTCTTTATTAAAGTACAAACAATCAAAAAATTCGGTATGCAGAGATTTGAAACAAATTAGTCTCTTCGCAATGAAAATATATTCAAAAATTTTCAAGCTCAATTTGGACCTGAAAAACATGAAAAGACATATTGGCATGCCAAGAAAAGGACCATGCCAAAATAGGGCTCACTTACCCTAGACCAAATCGGAACTGCATACATTATCGCTGGTCGGAATATCTGTTTGTAGATTAACATCTTATTTCGCAGACACAACCTGGATTTCCTGTTGATGAGAGAATAAAGAGATTTAGTATATTTATTACACTTAGATTGAATATCTTCAATGTGATTTTTAAAAGTAAGATTCCGATCAAGTGTAAGTCCCAAGTACTTCACGTGATCAGACCATTCTAATGAAACCCCATTAAAAGTTATGGAATGATTTTCATTAGGTTTTAAAAATTTGCTCTTGGCTTATGGGGAAATAAAATAAGTTGAGTTTTGGAAGCGTTAGGAGAAATTTTCCACATTTTCAAGTAATTCAAAAAGGAATTTAAATTTTGTTGCAATCTACTGCGTACCACCCGTAAATTTCGACCTTTGGCTGAAAGCAAAGTATCGTCAGCAAATAATCTTCTACCTTTTCCTTCTGGGACATCAGGAATATCAGAAGTAAAAATATTGTATAAGATTGGCCCAAGTATACTACCCTGAGGGACACCAGCTCTAATGGGTGTCCTTTCAGAGCATGAATTTTGATAGCTTACTTGTAAGGTTCGGCTAGTCAAATAATTTTGAATAATTTTGGTGAGATATACAGGAAAATCAAATCGAGCTAATTTAGCTACTAAACCTTTGTGCCAAACACTGTCAAAAGCTTTTTCAATATCAAGAAGAGCAACACCAGTTGAATAACCTTCAGATTTGCTAGCGTTAATCATATTAGTTACACTCAAAAGTTGATGTGTAGTAGAATGTCCATGACGAAAACCAAATTGTTCATCAGGGAAAATAGAATTCTGATTAATGTGAATCATCATTCTATTCAAAATAACTCTCTAAAATAGTTTACTTGAAGAAGGGAGCAAACTAATTGGTCGATAACTCGAAGGCTCTGAAGCATTTTTTCCAGGTTTTTTAAAATTGGAGTTACTTTGGCATTTTTCCATTTATTTGGAAAATAAGCCAAGTGAAAACATTTATTGAAGATTTTAACTAAAAAATTTAAAGTGCTTTCAGGCAATTTTTTAATAAGAATATAGAAAATCCCATCTTCCCCTGGGGCTTTAATATTTTTAAATTTTTTGCAAATCAATTTAAGTTCATCAATATTTGTCTCATGAGAACTTTCAAATACATTTTGTTTAGAAAGAATATCATCAAATTCTAGGGAAATTTGAGCATCAATTGGACTTACAACGTTTAAATTAAAATCATGAGCAGATTCAAATTGTTGGGCTAATTTTTGAGCTTTTTCTGCATTCGTTAAAAGAAGTTTATCCCCGTCTTTCAAAGTAGGAATTGGCTTCTGGGGCTTTTTCAGAATTTTAGTTAATTTCCAAAAAGGCTTTGAGTAGGGTTTTATGTCCTCTACTTCTTGGCAAAATTTTCATTACGAATGAAATTTAAACGACGTTTGATCTCTTTTTGAAGGTCGCAATAAATAAATTTCAAATAAGGATCCCTAGTACGTTGATATTGGCGTCGACGAATGTTTTTCAGTCGTATCAAAAACTGAAGATCATCATCAATTAAAGGTTGATTAAATTTATGTTTAACTTTAGGTATTGAAGCGGCTTTAGCATTGACTATTGAAGTTGTCAAATTTTCTACAGCCAGATCAATATCTTCTATTGAATTCAGTGGAACGTGCACATCTAAATTACGTTCAATGAAATTTCTATATCGCTCCCAGTCAGCTTTTTGAAAGTTAAAAGTTGATTTTAAAGGGTTTTCAATGGGACTTTGGGATAAAGAAAAAGTTACTGGAAGGTGGTCTGAATCGAGGTCCGCATGAGTAACTAATTGACTACAATGCTCGCCTAAATCCGTTAGAACCAAATCAATTGTGGAAGGATTTCTAATCGAAGAGAAACAAGTATGTCCATTAGACCGCTGCAAAAAATGACTGTTTGCTCCCATATGTTTTTTCGATGCCTTTTGGGTCACCAAGCATCAGTGTAAAATTTGAGATGATTTGGTTGATTCCTGAGTTAGCGCAACGCGTTTCAATTTTGTATGGAAATTTGTATGGAAGAAGAAATTTTTGCGCATTAAATCATCCAGAAAATTCAAATAAGCTTGAAATGAAGTCGGTCTTTGATTTTTGGTTTCGACTATTCTTAAGCTTCATTTTTTGCTAACATGACATGCAGCTGAGAATTTCATGAAAAAAGTTATAACCATTTCAAAATAAAAAATCTGATTCCATTGAAAAATATCTAAAAATTGCGGATTTTGCTTGCTAGAGCTGTTAATGATAGCATGAAATGTTTTTGCAAAGGTTATATAAATCAATAAAATCTCTGGCAATGCAAAACAGTTTTTTGATTTTTTTTATTTCCATCCTACGGTTACACAGCTTGCAAATAAGCAGAAAAAAACGCAAAAATTAAATAAAAATATTTTGAAACATATTTTTTTTATAACATCGAATAACTTTTCTGGGGTATAAGTAAGGTTTTTGCTTTGTTCACATAAGTAATACTGCAAGAATCAAGGAATATTTTTCATCCAAAGTTGAATTTTTTGGAGCTCTCAGTACATGTGTGGCGATTTTTGAATGAAAAATTTTGTTTTCCCATACAAATTTCCATACAAAATTAAAACTCGTTGCGCTAATTCAGTACTGAATGGATCGCTTCCAAAATTTTTATTGCTATTTCTGGCAGCAAAAACAACCAAAAAAAGTTATGGGAGGTGTAAAAATTAAAGAATTTGAAATTTCCATACAAAGCTTGCAGCGGTCTAATGTCCATTAGGATATTCAACAGTGTAATAACCTGCAGAGCAGTCATTAAATAAAATATTTCCATTTGAATTTGATGAAATATTATTCCAAGATCGGTGTTTTGCATTAAAGTCACCAATAACAAAAAAATTAGATTTGTTTCTGGTGAGTTTTTGTAAATCTCCCTTCAAAAAATTTTTCTGTTCACCGCTGCATTGAAAAGGCAAATATGCGGCAATAATTATAATTTCCCCATAGACGTTTCTAAATCTACTCCAATTGTTTCTAAGACTTTGGTATTGAAAGAAGGAAGAAGTCTAAATTTGAGACGACTATTGATGACAATAGCTACACCCTCACCTTGTCGATCAAGTCAATCATTTCGCAAAATTTTAAAGAAAGCATTGCTTTTCAAGTTATTGTCTGGCTTTCAAAAAGTTTCAGTGATGGCAGCAATATGTATGTTTTGAGTTTTCAAAAATAAAAAGAACTCGTCTTGGTTAGCCAGCAAAGATCTAGCGTTCCAAATCATAATATTTAAACATCTATTTGGATCCATGAGGGAATCGTAAAGTCATAATAATTTTGTTAGCATAATTAAAAGAAGTTTGGAAAGCTTCAAACATTGAATTTGCTTTCAACATAAGTTGCATCATTTCCATTAAATTTTGATGCAAAAATTTTAATTTTTCCTCAGTAATTTCACCCAAATCAACAAAATTGTTAGGATCAGAAAATGAAGGAGAAGAACAAGTATTTGAATTTCGGGGATTTTCCCAAGCCTTCGCGTAAACGTTGAGACTTGATTTTTTCCCATTTTTATTAGTTAAACCTGAAGAGGGAAACCCATTTTCAACCACCTCTGAGAACGATAAACAACGAGTCTGGGGCGCAGATTCAGCACAGGTAACATTAAAATCACTTCGGGTATTACCCAGCCGTGATTCCAATGTCGGCCGAGGCTGACCGCGAACAGGCAGGTTATTTGCCGGCCCGACGTGTGAAGACGAAAAAGAGGAAGGAGGAGAAGAAACTTTTCTGGAAACTTTGGGATTTTTCCTAGAAGCAATAATTTTTGCCCTGATGGGACAGTCTAGCGAACTCGAGGAATGATTACCTGCGCAATTTGCACACTTGAAAAATTCTGCTTGTGGCTTATCACCACCAAAAAGGCATTTAGATTTTTCATGATCGAATGAGCCGCAAAGCATGCATCTGGCGTTCATTCTACAATTTTTAGTGCCGTGACAAAAAGCTTGACAACGACGACATTGCGTAATATTTTGAAGGAAAATTGTTGAAGATTTTCGAAAAGGTTCGAATTTGACACGACAATGAAACATAAGACGAGCCTTTTCAAGAATTTGCAAAATATTAACTTGATCCTTTTTAAAATGGATCAAATAAAGCTCAGGAGCAAAACCAACACTACTGATATTATTCGTGTTGGTTCTTTTCCTCATTTGAATTACTTGAATCGGAGAAAAACCTAACAAAGAATTTAATTCAGTTGTGATCTCATCCGGTGTCTGATCGCCGGTGAGACCACGAAGTACAACTTTAAAAGGACGATCACTTCTAGTATCGTACGTAAAAAATTGGTGTTTTTTATTATTCAAATAATTTAAAATTTTTTGAAAATCATTAAAAGATTCCGTCAAAATACGAGCAGTTCCCCTTCGACCGATCTGAAAAGAAATCTTCACATCCTTGACGGAAGTGACGATTTCTTTTCGAAAGGCATTGAAGTCAGGAATCGTGACCGTAATTGGTGGAACCTTTTCGTTTTTAAGAGTATAAGGTTTCTTAGTACTCTTATCAGAATTAAATATGAATATTTCCTCATCACCGATGTTATGAAGGACATCGAATGAATTGGAAATTTCAACTTTTTTGGGCGATGGACCTGAATTAGGTTCGGCAATCCGTTTTCTTCCGGCCCTTGAACCGGCCGATGACTTCCCCATGCTGGAAAGAAAAGAGAAAAATATGAATAAAAGAAAATAAAAATAATTTTAGCACTGAAAAGTGCTGATTGAAAAACAGGTAAGGAAAAAATAAATAATGTAAAAATGTTCCTGCAGGTACACAGCAACGATACGATGCTCCGGCGTACGTGTTGACGGCTCAACGGTACAGATGGAAGTGAGTTGTTTCGTCTGTCATAAATCTCTTAGCCCGTGGGAATCGTTATGCTTAATCATTCGCATAACATTCCGATGCTAAGCAATAAAAGGGCAGTCAGGAGAAAATACGCCGTTCAGTCCGTCGTATAATCGTTCTCGTTTAGTTCGTTTAGTTTAGACCGCAATAAGTGCAAATCCTAGAAGAATAAAAGTGTTAAGCAGAACTTTCTCATTGCGTACAACAAGTATAAACCCTTGAAGAACAAAAGTGTTAAGCAGGACTTTCCAATTGCTTTTAATAAGTGTAAACCCTAGAACTCTAGAATAATAAACTCTCTAATTGTGTTGTGCTTGTGATAAAACATCCGAAAGTCAAAGTATCAAAGTCGATGTCCATAGTAGACATCAACATTTAAGGAACATTCCTAACTTATATACTTCTAACTCATAATTCCACTAGACTAATCGATTCGTCTTACCTCAAAAAATCCTCGTGTTGTAATTTTTTAAATGTATATAAGACCGGAACAAATAATAAATTATTAATATTATCTTGTGTAAACCACTCTTTGAAATTTCCAAAAAAACCCGAGAGGGAAATAAATAAAGCTTGAAGTATTTTACGGGAATAGCGGAAATTTTTTTCAATATTTGAAAGATTAGAAGAGCAAAAAACAAATTGTAGAAGTAGAGAGTTTCATCACCTTTTCTTTGGTTTAATTGAATTTTTCGATAAAAAATTACTTGATTTATACGTTTTGTGCAATGATATAGTACACCATTTTTTGCATACTAGCTTTCGTGCAATTTATTTCAAATTATTAGCTTTTTGCATTATTTTTTGATATCCCCATACCTCCTTTTTACAAAAATATAATCAAAATCGTGTTTTTATCATATTATTTCTTTTTGATAAGAAGTTAATCTTATCCCTAATTCGTCGTTAACTTTCAATGTGGTTCTCAGATGATTGGTATCGCTGGAAACAGTTTTCCCTTATCACCTTTGGTATCTTAGAATTTTTCAAATGTTCAAACTAAGATAACTCGTATTTCCGGCTAAGTTCATTGTGGATTGTTTGCAAGTTTGTTGCATGGAAGCTTGTGTTCAATTTTCTCCGATTTATTGGAATTTTGAATTATTCTTTAACATCCCCCTCGTGATGTTTCAACTCCAAGAGACAAAAGAAAGATTTCAATTTTGTTCCGCCTTTATTGGAAGGATTCCTCAAAAATTATTATTTTTTCTAAACACTTTGCATTATCACATCAATCTTCAATGAGTTAATTGAAGTTTATCTTAAACACAATGCTCTCATAACCATGTAGACAAAAGTGCTAAATTGTGACTTATAGAAAAACTCATTGCTGAGCTTCTGTACAGATTTTTCATGAATTTTTCGAAAAGCTGAAACCACTATCTGTTCAATGAAAAAATTATGAAGATCTACATGAAATTGTCATATTAAACTTAAAGCTAAGAGTGGCTCCAATTGGACAAATTATTAGAAAATATTATTATTGTTAGTATTTTCTTCCAAAAATCTATAATTTGCATCAAATGACTAAAAAATGTCCTCTGTCCCGTATATCGGCATGTCAAAAGCTGGTTTTGTTGTTGTTTGCCTATCGGTTTTGTTGTTGTTTGTTAGTATTTTGTTTCGTAAATTTACCCTAGACACTTTAGCACCTGTCAAATCAGGAGCCGGTATTCAAATTTAGCTCCTGGCTAGCTTTTTTAACACCCAGAAGCAAGATAATACCTTGTTTGAAACCGTGCGTTGTCGAGGTGTCAAGATAAGGTGCTAAGTATTATAGCTTTGACACCTGACCGCTGCAAATACTTTTAATGATCAGTGATTAGTGGTTTTTCAAAACAGATATACCTCTTTTTTTAGGTTTCGTATATTCCAATTTTATTGAAATGAATTACAGTTCGATTGAACTACTCAGTTTTTTCTGTTTAGTTTTAAACCAAATTGTTTCTATCGTTCAGATGTTTTTTCCTGTAAGTAGATAAGTTAGCTGTGATATTTTCAAAGGATCCGATCAGGATTGAATCGTTGTTCGAACAGCACCGTCCTCAACATCCCAGTCCATTGCCTGTTCCTCCGTCACATTGACGCTGACACAATCAGGCTCTGAATCTTCGGAATGTCTTAATTGAAAAAGTTGTCGCTTTGTTATAATTCTTTCGCTCGTTTTCCGACTTTCCCTCCGCCTTTCTTGGACTTCCGGCTCGAAACAACGACACAACACTATCGATTTTTTTTTCGCTTGCTCTTATTCCATCGAAATATCTTCTCATCCCAAGCATCGGCAATTCGTCACATCCGGAATCCAGGATTTCTACTCGTGTCGGACATATTACTTTCTTAGTTGGGGAACGGGGAGCCACTTTGTTTCAAAACATTGCAGGCAAGAAAAGGAAAAAAAGGACTCGACTTCAAATCGGAAAATGAATCCAACTTATCTACGCGTGAGTAAAAAGTTGCCAACAATCAGATTATATTCATTTGTTCGTCATCGGCAATAGAATTGACCGAAAGTAAAATCTTCGATACGAGACCAACATCGAGCTTCAGAAATCTCAGTTGTAAAGGTTGAATATCCAATTCTTTTTTTTGTTTAATGAAAAAATAAATGTAATCATTTTATTGATAAAAACCTGTTCAAGAAAAAAGCAACATCGCTTATTCTTATTTTAAAAGAAATTGCTCAGGCTTTGTTTTTCTTTATAACAAACTTGATTCTTCTTGAGTGAGTCCCAAGAGTTAATCAAATGAGTTCAAATTATTAAAGCAGTTTTCTTATAGTTTAGTTAACTGTGAACCAAATTGATTTTTTATGACTCCTTTTAGCATGTTTTATATTTAATTTTTTGCTTTTTCTTTTGCATCCTAAATATCTCAAAAGCGCGTTAATTTTAAATATTGGAAAAAATAGATCTAATAGTTTTTTTCATAGGCAGCAAAATGCTGTACAAATTTTGAATGTGTGATTTCTAGTAAATGAGCTATTAGCAAAAGAAAGTGTCCCATTTCTAAAAGAACTACGCTTTATTTGTTTTTACATGTTATGGAAAGCACCACGCCATCCTCCAATATTGAAATGGGAGGGTCCATTATATGTAATCAATAATCACAAATTCCAAATTCAATATTCGTTGAAAATTAAGTTTTTTTTCTGGCTAATGTTGTATCTTGTATTCTTTACATTGAAATAGCAGACCCGGTGTGCTTTGCTACTTCTTTCACGGAAAAAATAAGTTCGTTTAATCACAGTCGTCACTTTGGTTTCGTTGCGATAACACGTGTTATATACGCCGCAGTGGTTTTTCGCGAATACCGTGTGATTACGAAACGTTTCTACGGAGTGATATTGAAAATTTTCTTTACAAGTGACAATTTTACTATGAACATTGGATTCTCGTTGTTATCTCTATGAAGTAAGATTGATAACGTGATTTAAGATTTCCCCAATCGCGGGAAGACGCTTTGAAGGACACCATTTTCTCTCTAGAGAATTGAGTGAGTGATCATAAGAGGTGAATCGTCCCAACTCACAGTGAGGGACACATGAGTGAACGATAGTGAACACTAGTAAGTGACAGTTGAGAAGATCAAAACAAACCGAATCACGTGCGTAGTTCAACACAGTAGTTCTCAACCTTTCGTGCCGCGAGTGTTTCTTTTGTGAAATATAGAAATTAAAAAGAAGATCCACGTATACTTCCCGGCATAATGTCGGGGGGTTACGACCCCGGTTCTTACAGTGATCCAGGAGATCCTGGATTGAACAGCAGAATAGATGGAGTATTTGCTGGACGAAATGTTCCCGAATGGTGCGATCTTAACGGAGACTATGGACAAATGCATGTTCTACAATTAGAGGCAGTGGACACAGTCTTACCGAAGCGGCCATTTGAAATCAGGAAGGCAGTCGAGGCATATCTTGGCACTAAAATCAAAGAAGCATACCCACAAAACAAGGGAACATCTTACGTTATCAAATTGAGAAATAGAAAGCAGATCGATCAACTTAAAAAGATGAACAAGTTGGCTGATAACACTCCAATCAGAATAATTGACCATCCTACCCGCAACCACTGTAGATGTGTGGTTTACTGCCCAGAATCCATGGAATATACAGCAGAAGAACTCAAGGAGGAGCTTAAGGATCAGGGAGTTAAGGACCTACGGCAGATAACACGCAAGGAAGGAGGCAAAAACGTTCCGACTCCAACTATCATCCTTACTATTGAAGGCACGGTAAGACCACAAAGCGTCAATTTCGGATGGATAAGAGCACGCACCCGGCCATATTACCCTACGCCAATGCTGTGCTACGAATGTTTCGAGTACGGACATCCAAGAAAAAGATGTACAACGATTGTTCCAGTATGCGGCGTATGCTGTGGAAAACACGATAACACACCGGAGAAACCATGCCAGGAAAAAACTTACTGCAAGCACTGTGATGATTATTCACATCCAGTCGCTAGCAAAAAGTCTCCAGTTTACCTTAAGGAGACCGATATTCAGCACCTGATGGTGGACCAGGGAGTTGGGTACCCTGCAGCTCGAAGGATGTATGAAGCCAATCACAGATCCAAGACTGCTGCCATGATAGTTACGGAAAGCTACGATGCCCGATTTGAGGAACTTCACAATAAATTCGATCAACTCCTGATCGAAACCGCAAAGAAGGACGAAGCGCTTAACGCTATGAGAATGGAAGCTGAGAAACGAGATCGTCAAATTGAAAAACTCTTCAAAGGACTCTGGAACAAAGATAAACTTCTCAAAGAGAAGGACGCTGAAATTGCATCTCTGAAAGCCGTCTTGGCTGCTGCGAACATTGCTGTTGCACCGATTGTCTATGATAATGTCACTGAACGAGATATCACTGGTGCCACAGCAACAGAAAAAGGAACCTCAAACACCAAAACTATTGTCAAAAAAACACAGAATGTTGGTAACCAAAAAGTAAGATCAAGATCTCGTTCTCCCCAAGAATCCAATCAACTTGAGGACAATAGAAATGGACGTCAAAGTCGTGGCTTCTCAAGTCAAAACAGACGTCTTGAGTTACGGTCTCACACCAGACAGAAAGAAAAGAGTAATTCACCAAAGAACATGAGACAAAATAAGAAGGTCATCTCAGTGGACACTCAGTCTACTTGTTTCATATCAGATGAAGAAAGTTACCATTCCTCGAAAGATATCTCAAACTCCAAACAAAAAAACACTTCGGAAATGGACATTTCTTCAGATGAATCGAATCGTTTCGGTCTTCTGGAATTGGAAGAGCTGCCATGAACGTTACCTCCAGTTACAAGCGAGTCCTCTCTGATCACAAATAACCGACAAGACAATTCTGAACATACACCAATGGCTTCAACAAACTCTCATGTGGATAGCTCAAAGCGACTCAACAGAGAGGACAACTGCACATCCAAATCTAAAAACCCACTATTAAAAAACCTAACTACTACCTCGGGTAGCCGGGGCCCTGTCAGTGCGGAAGTCTTTGGAGGACCGGAACTGACAGACTACGGACAAGCGGGTTTTACCCCCGTATTCCTCGCAGGACACCGAGGGAATCGTTATACCTGACCACCAGCGACCAGGCATATGTTTCAGACGATCCGCGAGGCTAGCAACACGTAAAGCCATGCCACAAAATACTAGAACATGTGCTGAACAGTACGACCAATGGAATGCGAAACTTTTTAATATTAAGCAACCTATTGCTGGCCCTTCGTCCATATCACTTGCGTATCCTTCATCTGTGCCAGTAGCGGGGTCCATACAGACTGCTTCTGCTGGTGCAGCTCTGTCGAGTTTCGCCACCCGATCAATACAAGAAGTTAATGACTCATCAAGCACTACATCTTTCAGTTCTATCGGAAGCTCAAAAAATACTATTAAAAGTAGAACACTTAATGCTTCAATACCGAAACAGCAACCTAGCATAAGTAAGAATCACTCTACGAGCGCTACGCTAGCTATCCAGTGGAACCTCAACGGATTCTACAACAACCTCGGTGACATCGAACTGATGATTCAGGAATACACTTCAATAGTTCTAGCGTTCCAAGAAGTACACAGAGTCGACAGTGCAAGAATGGACAAATCGCTTGGTGGTCAATATCAATGGACTGTGAACACACAACCAAATATTTATCATTCGGTGGCAATTGGTGTACGCCGCCCGTTCCTGTTCACGGTAGTTGATCTAGACACAGATCTACCTATGGTTGCAGTTGAAGTCTCTTACCCGTTTTTGGTGACAATTGTTTCGATCTACTTGCCTAACCAGAAAATTCTGAACCTGCGGAACAAACTAACCAACGTTCTTCAGCAGATCATCGGCCCGATTTTACTCCTAGGTGACTTCAATGGACACAATCAAGAATGGGGCAGTCCGAATCAAAATCGCCGTGGAATTGACGTACTAGAGACTGCGGATAAAGTAGGGCTCGTAATTCTGAATAACGGATCTCCTACTTTCATTCGTGGCCAAACGGAAACTGCAATCGATCTTAGTTTTACCAGTCGAAATTTGCTTCGTCGACTCCTATGGTTCACTCACCATGACCCAATGGGTAGCGACCATTATCCCATTATCGTCCGCTGTAATGATAAACCTAAGGAGCTTACTCGGCGACCTCGATGGCTCTATGATCAGGCGAACTGGGAATTATACCAGCATAAGATAACCGAATTGATGAATCGTTTCGAAGAGGATCCAGATTCTTTAACTATACAAAAATTCACAGAAGGTATTTATGACACAGCAATCGAAGCAATTCCCAGAACTAGTTCAAAACCAGGCCGAAAAGCAACGCGATGGTGGTGCCCAGAAGTCAAGGTCGCTGTTAAGGCGAGAAGGAAGGCATTGCGCGCAGTCAAGCGGCTCCCCGATTGCCATCCCGACAAAGAAGTAACAGCAGAGATATACCGCAAACTAAGGAACAAATGTAGGCAGACAATACGAGACGCTAAGACAAACAGTTGGCAGGAATTCATCGACGGAGTAAACAACAACAATACTTCGGCAGAACTCTGGAGACGAGTAAACGCCCTCTCAGGGAAACGAAGATCACAGGGCATTGCCTTTACTACTCCGAACGGCACAGTAACGGATACAGCAACCATAGCTGACATGCTAGGCCAATACTTCTACTCCCTTTCGGCACTGGATGGTTATGCTGACGAATTCATTAGAAGAAATTCTGCAACATGCAACTCGATATCTAATTTCAGAATACCGAACAGCAACCCTAATCCACATCTATGTCAGCCATTTCAACTACGAGAATTGACAACTGCCCTGGCTATTGCTAAAGGAAAATCTGCAGCAAAAAACTCCAGGAAACTCCAAGCGGCAAAATAAAACTACTAAATATTTTTAATAGTATCTGGACCAAACGCGAGTTTCCACAGGAATGGTCTGAAAGCCTTGTAGTCCCTATCAAAAAACCCGATAAAACCGGGCGGAACCCTGAAGACTATCGACCCATCTCCCTCACATGCTGCGCCTGCAAACTGATGGAAAGAATGGTCAACCGTAGACTTACACAACACCTTTATAATAACGGTTTACTAGATCCCCGACAACACGCATTTCGACCAGGCTGTGGAACCAATACCTATCTTGGAACACTCAGCGATGCATTAAACGAGGCAAGAAGGGATGAACTTCATGTTGAGATGGCAGCCTTAGACATAGCAAAAGCCTACAATCGAGCATGGACGCCATCAGTATTAAGACAACTTGTAAATTGGGGTGTGGGTGGACACATGCTCTACTTCATCAAAAACTTTTTAAATTCACGATCCTTCCGAGTAATGATTGGTAACCATAAATCAAGAGCTTTCGATGAAGAGACTGGTGTTCCTTAAGGCTCTGTACTGGCCGTGACACTATTTCTTGTGAAAATGAATAGTATCTTTGATAACCTTCCCAGCGGAATTCGTATATTTGTTTACGCTGATGACGTGGTTTTGATGGTTGTTGGCGCCACCGTTAAGGCCATTCGACGAAAACTAGCCCAAGCTGTCACGTGGGTGGCACGTTGGGCCTCATTTGTGGGTTTCCAGCTATCAGCAAACGAAAGTGAATACACACACATATGCAACTCCAACCATTGGATACTTAATACACCAATTACCATCAATGGAACCAATGTACCAAGACGTAAATCACTAAAAACAATCGGCGTTTTAATCGATAGAAAACTATCCTTCGCTTCGCATTTAGATAAAATAAAGGGAGACTGTCGAAGCCGTATCAACATCTTAAAAACTTTGGCTGGACAACACGGGAACAGCAACAGGGAATCAAGATTAAATATGGGAAATGCGATCGTAAATTCCAGAATTACATACGGCCTTGAGTTAACAGTATTAGGTTTCCAAACCTTGTTGAAAAAGCTAGCTCCTACTTATAACCGGGTCATCAAGACAACATCAGGACTTCTACCTTCCACTCCTTGCGACGCGGCTTGTGCGGAAAGTGGTAAACTTCCATTTCGACACTTTATAAACAGAGCGGTGTGCCACCGAGCACTTGGTTTTGCTTCGAGGACATCCGAATCGAACGGGGAGGGGTTCCTCCTGACCGAGGCAGATCGCCTCCTTAGAGAATCCACTGGCCAGAAGCTCCCGCCAGTGTCCACAGTCCATTGGTGTGGAACCAGAGGCTGGAACCTTCCTAAACACTCACTGACCTGACAATCAAGAAGCAGTTCAAAGCAGGCTCCAATCCAACAGCTATCCAAAAAGCAGTAATAGAACTGACCAGGACTCGGTACTCAAACCACACAGTTCGTTACTCGGACGGCTCACTAGCATCAGGAAGGGTCGGGATAGGTATCTCGGGACCAGACCTTGCCACCTGTTATCGACCCCCAGACCAATGTAAAGTCTTCTCAACAGAAGCAGCAGCAGCCCTTATCGCAGCAACAACACCCTCAGATCGTCCCATCGCCGTCTTTACAGATTCGGCCAGTGTGGTTTCTGCCCTAGAATCAGAGTCAGTTAAGCACCCATGGCTTCAGAAAATCTTACTGGAAGCTCCATCAAATACAACTTTTGTCTGGATCCCAGGTCACTTCGGCATCCCTGAGAACGAAAAAGCTGATGAACTCGCAAGATCAGGTCGTCGGCAAGCACTCTATACCAATCTTGTCCCAGCAGAAGATACAAAGTCATGGGTATCTAAAGTGATAACCGGAAAATGGGCTGAGGAATGGTACTGTTATGGAAAAGAAGAAACCAGGGATTTCTTCCTTCGCAAGATTAAAAGCGTGGTAACTAAGTGGGATGATCCTAAAAAACACAGAGAACAACGAAAATTATCTAGACTAAGGACGGGGCATGTAGCTTTTGCATACAACATGAGCGGTGGCAGTGATTTCCGGACCCAGTGTACAGTATGTCGTGTACACCAGACGGTAGAGCACGTTTTTTACGAATGCCCACAATACGAAGTTGCTAGACTGACGTATAATATCCCAAAGGATATAGGAAAGGCGCTAGGAAATGATCCAACCATGACAGAGGTCGTTTTTTCGTTCTTGAAGGATGCTGGTTTGTTCGATCAAGTATATAGACCATATGTTCAATTTATAGTATGTAGTCCCCAATTGTAGGGGATGTCGTAATAATATACTTCCCACCTCTTGAGAGAGTCCCTTATGGTCTCTTTCTCGTATCTCTTATCTCATAAAAGAGATGAACCAGCTGAAAGCTGAAATTCTCTATAATAAAGACATTAAAAAAAAAAGTTCGTTTAAACTATTTCAAATAAACTTCTAACTTTTTTTTTAATAAAATTTCAACATTATTCAAAGGCAAACTATTTTTCATGGCATCTGAGCTTCTATATTGTCTTGAGTCTCAACGTAACTTGAAGATTTTTAGGTTGAAGGAGTAACCATTCAGAAAAAAACGTAGGAAAATTCAATAAAATAAAAAAAATAAACCATTTTAAAAAAAAACGCCCCTTTTTTAAGTGGAGTATTTAGTTATAGTCAAATTTGAAAATAAATGAAAAAAATCCAAATTTTATTGTTGAAACCCCTGGTTTCTGCTATAAAAAAGGAACCCACCTAAAATTTCTTCTCCCGAACGCACATGCATTTTGACAAGTGAAACTTGAAGACAGGCAACCACGTTTTGTACTCTAATTGATCGCGAGCAAAAAGTTAAATAGGTATTTTTACCTTTATCTAAAAGTTTGTGAATTTCTTATATTGTTCTAATTAGAGGATTGTGAGGAACAATTATACGAAAAGCCGTGAGTTAACATGCATATCTTAGGCTAAAAATTTGTTATCCTAATTTCATACTTTTCCTACTTAGAACTAACTAGCTACTTAGAAACATAACCACGTTATTCTCCAAGTCACTACCTTCCAAATACTTAGAGCAGTGGAAATCTAACGAGTCCGGATACCCGGAATATGTAAGTTTCTAATAAGGGTTTGTAGCAATCCGTTACATTAAATATATTGTATAATTACCTACTAGGAAACTGCTCAAAGTAACGAACACGCACTGAACACAGAAAAATTTGTACACAGGAAAGGAAAACTAAAATTGTGAGTATTAATTATTCTAAAAATATTTACAAAAGCTGATTATATACAATAAATTACAGTTTGAGCTGCTGCATAAAAACCGACCTGCTTCGAGAAATAGTTTTTTCGCCTACAATTCCGAACATTTCTCAAAAATTTTAACCTCACTTTTTGAGATGGCATCATCGAGCTGTGGGAAGTGCGATCGTTTGGATACGGATGAGATGGTAGCTTGCAAATCATGTTCGGCCCGGTTCCACTGTGACTGTGTGGAAGAGTCCCCAGGAGCGACTGGCCGAAAATTTAAGTGCGATGTTTGTCTTTCCAAGAAGACACGGAAAACCACAACTAAAAAGCCTATCAAAGTTGGTGATTCGAGTGCTAATCTTCCGCCCACTCAATCACTGGGCGCTATCCAAGAAGTCTGTGGTAATTTAGCTGTGCTAGTGGATCCTGTTTTACCAATCCCTCCCGTGTTGAGTGGAAATTATCCCCGAACACCCGACTGTGATCAAGCCACGATCATCTCCCAAGGTCGTCATACTACTGGCCTAATGGAACTCGATTTTGATCAGGAGCTACAGAAAATGAGGGACGAAATGGAACGCAACGAGAGGAAATTGGAGCAGGAACGGGTACTACGTGAGAAGCAGCTGGAATTCGAGCGTCAGTATGCCGAAAAGCGCCAAAAACAGGAGAAGCAGCTCCAACAAAAACAACTCGAGATGGGGAAGTCCATATTAGCGAAGAAATTAGCTGATGAAATGGAATTCCAACAGCAGCAACGTGCACTCCGGGAAGATTACGAGCGCGCCCGTAGTGAAATGCTGTCGGTCAGCCAAGAAGAAGCTATCGGTGGATACGATCCGATCAAGGAACGAGATGATCTGTCTGGTGTCGAGAAAGTGAAAAAGTGGCTCCGTGATGACGAACCGAAACAAATCAACGATGCGATCAACCCGCATTCGGGTTGTAAATTCGAACGTCCAACATACCCGAAGCCTTTTGCGGAAAAAGAACAGCAACGAATTGTATCTGACGAACAGTCCAGCGCCAGTGAAATTGATGATTACCCCCCGAGAGCTGGTGTCGTGCAATCCGTCGTTGATCGCGAGCCGCAGCCAGGGCCAACAAAGGCACAGCTCGCTGCTCGTTCGGCTCTATTCCGAAATTTGCCGACTTTCAGCGGCAAGCCAGAGGAATGGCCGCTTTTTATTAGCTCCTACAAAAATTCAACCGAAGCTTGCGGTTTGTCAAACCAGGAGAATTTAGTCCGGCTTCAAGAATGCCTCAAAGGTCCCGCGCTTGAATCCGTCCGAAGTCGACTGATGCTGCCGTCGTCAGTACCGAAGATTATAGAAATGCTCCGTGAAGTGTATGGCCGGCCGGAGCAGCTTATACACTCACTGCTTAGCAAAGTTAAACGAGCTGCTGCACCGAGGGCTGATCGCCTAGACACTTTTATCCAGTTTGGAATGGTTGTCCAGGAATTATGTGACCATCTAGAAGCAGCTGAGCTCCACGATCACCTGGTGAATCCCACCCTGATCCAAGAGCTGGTCGAGAAGCTGCCAGCAGCCACCAAGAGAGAGTGGGTCCAATTCAAACGCGCCGAAGGGAGGACTACCCTCAGAACGTTCGCCGATTTTACTTCAAAAATCATGTCTGAAGCTAGCGAAGTAACTTTGGTGGTGGACCAGAAGTTTTCTGACTTCCGACTCAGTGAAAAGCCTAGATCAAAAGAAAAAGGTTTCCTTCAGGCACATTCCAGTGGAGCTGTGGGGAATCCATTTCCGGTACCATCGATTTGTCGATTCTGCAGAAATGATAATCACAGAATCCGAAACTGTGATGATTTCCGATCACGTCCTCTGAAGGAAAGAATCAGACTGATGACCCAGTGGAAGCTTTGTGAACGATGTCTGAATGAGCACGACGGATGGTGCCGATTCAAAATTACGTGCAACGTGGGTTCCTGCCGTCAACATCTTCATCCACTAGTACATCGTGATTCCCGAGAACCCCTACCAGCAAGGCAACATTCTGTGCGATCAATGGATGATTCTCCCGCTCAATCTCCCATGCCAATGAACGCCCATCATGACACGAAATTTCCCGTTATTTTCCGAATGGCTCCAGTCACTATACACAACGGTAACCATTCAATAAAAACGATAGCATACATTGACGAGGGTTCGTCAATCACATTGATCGAAGACAACCTAGCACGAGAGTTAAAACTGAGAGGCATTCCCCAACCGCTGACTTTGCAGTGGACCGCAAATGTAGTTCGGCACGAAGCCCTCTCCGAGTGTGTCTGCGTAGAAATTTCCGGAGATGGAGGTGATCGTTTCCAGCTGAGTGATGCGCATACAGTTAAGAAGATGCACCTACCGCGTCAGCTGATCGACTTTCAACAAATTTCGCACCAGTATCCACACCTGCGTGGTCTGTTTGCTGCTACCCACACAGGGGAAGAGCCACGAATATTAATCGGCCTGAATAATGTTTTCCTGTTTGCGCCGCTCGAATCACGAGTCGGTGATCCGTCGGAGCCGATCGCTGTTCGCTCGCATCTGGGGTGGACAATCTACGGGCCGCGAAAGCCACAATGTTCTTCTGTGTTTGTTGGCTGCCATGACGAGATGCGTGTTACGAATCTAGACCTGCACGATCAGATTCGTACTTATTTCCAAGCCGATGATTCGGGTTTTCTGGTGAAAGAGTTGCCGGAGTCCGAGGATTTGAAGCGAGCTCGTTCCATCTTGAACCGCACTACCGTTCGAGTTGATGGACGCTACGAGGTTGGTCTTTTGTGGGCAAAGGACGATATTAAGCTCCCAGACAGTTTTGCCATGGCTTTACAGCGAGAGAAACATTTTGAGCGCCGTTTGAAAAAGAATCCACACATCGAGCAAATTGTTCGCCAGCAAGTTGAGGCGTACTTATCGAAGCGCTATGCGCATAAAGCTACGCCCGAAGAATTAGATTCTGCAGTACCGGGACGAATTTGGTACCTCCCGTTAAATTATGTCGAGAACCCGAAAAAGCCAGGTAAAGTGAGGTTGGTGTGGGACGCCGCCGCTCAAGCGCATGGAATATCGCTCAATTCCGTACTACTACCGGGGCCCGATTTCCTCACATCCCTCCCAGCTGTCATTCAACGATTCCGGGAGCGAAAGGTTGCTTTCGGAGCGGACCTCCGCGAAATGTATCATCAGATACGCGTGCGGGAGCAGGACCGCCAAGCCCAACGGTTTCTCTTCCGAAGTAATCCCAACGTCGAGCCCGAAATTTATATTATGGATGTCTGCACGTTCGGGTCGGCGTGTTCCCCTGCCGTGGCTCAGTTCGTGAAGAAACTGAATGCTACTCAATTTGTCGACAAGTTTCCCGAAGCCGTTGGCGTTATTGACAGGCGTCATTACGTTGACGACTATTATGACTGTACCGATACCGAGGAACAAGCGATTACCCGAGCGCAGCAAGTGCGATACATACACCAGCAAGCAGGCTTCGAATTCCATGGCTGGGTTTCGAACCGCAAGTCTGTTCTTCAAGCTCTCGGTGCCCCTTCGACTCCGGAAGTGGCGTTAAGCGACCCCAAAACCAATGGCACTCAGCGTGTTTTGGGAATAATTTGGAAACCGGAAGAAGATGTTTTTGTTTTTTCTACCGATGTCCGAACTGATCTACAACCATATTTCTACAACCAAATCAGACCAACGAAACGCATCGCGCTCAGCGGAATCATGAGCCTTTTTGATCCGCTAGGATTCTTGGCGCCATTCACTATTCTCGGGAAGCTCCTACTCCAGACCCTTTGGCGGACCGGGTGTGAATGGGACCAGTTGATTGAAGACGATAGCTTCGCAAAATGGCAACAATTTACTTCCTTCATGCCAGCTGTTGGGTCTGTGAAAATCGAACGCTGTTATCTGCAAACTTTTTCCCCGGAAGCATACCGCACTTTAGAATTGCATACGTTTGTGGATGCCTCCGAACAGGCGTATGGGGCAACATCTTTCTTTCGCATTACCGAGGGAAATAGCTACCGATGTTCACTAGTCATGGCGAAAACTAAAGTGAGCCCGCTTAAGCAGTTGTCAATTCCCAGGATGGAACTGTGTGCTGCAGTTCTCGGCTCTGCACTTGCTAACAAAATCGAATGCGAACACGATCTGAAGGTGACGAAGCGAGTGTTCTGGTCCGATTCCCGGACAGTGCTATCTTGGATTCGCTCCGACCAACGTAAATATAAACCGTTCGTTGGGTTTCGTATCGGAACAATTTTGCAGAACACAAAAATCGACGAATGGCGATGGGTGCCAACCAAACACAACATCGCTGACATCGTGACGAAACCGAGTGCTAGTCTGTTCTTAGGAACTGACAGTCCCTGGTTTCTAGGCCCAGATTTTTTGCGAAAAGATGAGAGCGAGTGGCCAGAGCAACATTTACCTTCTCCGAACACCACTGAAGAACTTCGTGTTTGCCATCAACATCATACTACGATATCTTCTTTTTCCCTTATTGATGTCACACGAATTTCGAAATGGAATATTCTCCTGCGTACCATATGCTGTGTGTTTCGTTTCGCTTCAAATTGTCGACGTAAAGCGAAAAAAGAACCGATTGAGACAGTTGAAGCTCCAGATTCTACGAAAAGGTTGGTTGTTCGTTTTGTGCCTGGAGTGGTGGTTCCGCTGCAGCAAAGCGAGTATGAGCGCGCCGAGACGATGTTGTGGAAAATGGCTCAACATCAACACTACTTCGATGAATTAGCAACTCTGAAAAAGAACGAGGGACTGCCGAAAGAAAAGTGGCTAAGTATCGAGAAAACAAGTCCGTTGCATCGTTTATTGCCGTTCTTGATGACTTGGGTGTACTTCGCGTCGACGGGAGAATTAGAGAAGCCACTTTTATTCCGTTTGACACCCGTTTCCCCATCATTCTGCCAAGAGAGCATGCCGTCACATATCATCTTATCAACTTCTACCATCAGCGATACGGCCATGCTAATAAGGAGACGGTTTTTAACGAAATGCGCCAACGATTCCACATCTCTAAACTTCGTCCAGTAATCGATCGTGTGGGGAAGCAGTGCCAGTGGTGTGCAGTTCGAAAATCCCGACCGAGACCAGCAAGAATGGCCCCACTCCCTGTCGAACGTATCACACCTTATTTGAAGCCGTTTAGCTATGTTGGTGTGGACTATTTTGGGCCGATCGAGGTGACTGTCGGACGTCGATCAGAAAAACGTTGGATTGTGTTATTCACATGTCTCTCTGTACGAGCAATCCATCTCGAAGTGGCCTATCGACTGAACACTGATTCTTGCATCATGGCAATCCGAAGATTCGTCCTGCGCCGTGGGCCTCCTGTTACGTTTTTCTCCGATAACGGAACTAATCTGAAGGCCGCCAGTAAGGAACTGCAGGAGCAAATTAAACACATCGACACCGCTTCTGCAAATGTGTTCACAAATGCGAGGACTCGTTGGAGCTTCAATCCGCCATCCGCCCCACACATGGGGGGCATATGGGAGCGCATGGTGCGCTCAACGAAAGCTGCTATGACCACGCTGACATCCGGAAGCCGAATGACCGACGAGATTTTGCTCACAGTAATAACAGAAGCCGAAGAGATCGTCAATACTCGTCCCTTAGTCTATCTGCCGCAGGACTCGGATGTGCCCGAATCATTGACCCCGAACCATTTTCTGCGAGGTAGCTCTTCGGGCCAACTGGATCTACCTATACCTCCGACTGGGGAGGCTGCTGCCTTGAGAAGCACGTACCGCCGATCGCAGCTGCTTTCCGATGAACTTTGGAAAAGGTAGCTGAAAGAATACTTGCCGTCTCTCAACGTCCGAAGCAAATGGATTGAGTCGAACGAGCCGCTGAAGAAGGATGACTTGGTTTTCGTTACCGATGACCTATGCCGTAACGGTTGGATCCGGGGACAAATCGTGGACGTTATTCCAGGAAAGGACAACCAAGTGCGCCAGGTGTTGGTTCGTACGTCTTCAGGAGTCTTTCGACGACCGGTAACAAAACTAGCAGTAATCGAGGTAGGTTCATCTAGTAAATCTGACTCGGAAGCAGGTTCCGGACAAGTTTTACGGGCCGGGGAGTGTTGAAACCCCTGGTTTCTGCTATAAAAAAGGAACCCACCTAAAATTTCTTCTCCCGAACGCACATGCATTTTGACAAGTGAAACTTGAAGACAGGCAACCACGTTTTGTACTCTAATTGATCGCGAGCAAAAAGTTAAATAGGTATTTTTACCTTTATCTAAAAGTTTGTGAATTTCTTATATTGTTCTAATTAGAGGATTGTGAGGAACAATTATACGAAAAGCCGTGAGTTAACATGCATATCTTAGGCTAAAAATTTGTTATCCTAATTTCATACTTTTCCTACTTAGAACTAACTAGCCACTTAGAAACATAACCACGTTATTCTCCAAGTCACTACCTTCCAAATACTTAGAGCAGTGGAAATCTAACGAGTCCGGATACCCGGAATATGTAAGTTTCTAATAAGGGTTTGTAGCAATCCGTTACTTTGAATAAATTGTATAATTACCTACTAGGAAACTGCTCAAAGTAACGAACACGCACTGAACACAGAAAAATTTGTACACAGGAAAGGAAAACTAAAATTGTGAGTATTAATTATTCTAAAAATATTTACAAAAGCTGATTATATACAATAAATAACAGTTTGAGCTGCTGCATAAAAACCGACCTGCTTCTAGAAATAGTTTTTTCGCCTACAATTCCGAACATTTTATGAAAGCAATAGGATATTGGTTTCAATAATAATATGTAAATATGTTATATTTAATGAATATGAGAGTCTTCATTCATTAAAATCGGAAGCGTCAATCAATTCAATATATCATCTTATTTTGTTAAACTTATTTGTGAATTTAACAAATCATCTTATTTTGTCAGAACGCTTATGTTCATGAATTTTGAACAAAAATACTTCAGGAGATTTTCAAATTAAGTCAATTTCTTGTTAATTTTGTATAGGAGTCCCTCCTCCCCTCTGTTCTAATTCGGAGGGGTTTGAAAGTGTTATAAAAACCGTTCCCGGTTTTGAAAACGGTTTCACCCCATATTTTATGTGAGATCTGTTCAATAGTTTCCGAAAACTGATCGAATTGGGCCAAATTTTTCATAATTAAGGAGGCATGAAGCGGTTGAGTTTAACGTCGATTTTCATGCTGATATCCACAAGTTTAGGGCTTGGATTGGATCCTGCTCCAGTACCAGTGAATTCCAAACTTGTAGATTTCATTTTCAAAGTTTACGAACGTACGGTGCAAGAGTAATAATATAGGAGCCCCCCTTTTTAGATTCGGCGGTGTTGGTTATTATTAAACAAACCATTTCCGGTCTTGAAAACTAAAAACCGAATTTCCCGTTGATTGGCTCAGAAGTTTCCGAAAATTGTTCGAATTGTGTCATATTTTACTAATTTTGTATCGAAGCCCTGCCCTCCTCTTATAAGTCAGAGCGGATTTTCACATTGATCGATTAGTAGTTTTCGAGTCTATAGGGAACAGACAGACAGACAGGCAGACAAACATTAACATGTAATAACTCTCCCCTCCCCTTCTTTCCTACAGAAATATTTGTTAATTCAATTATTGGCCCTAATACATCAGAACCTGTCACTATCATTTAATTATGTCAAAATACGATTGTGTGGGAAATTTGATGAAAATTACTGCAATCATTGTCATATTGTAACAGCTGACCCAGTTTGCTTTGCTACACCCTGTAAAATAGATGGAAATTTCAATAATAATTTTTATTTAAATTAGTTTGTACATAGTTTTGTATTTGAATGTCAACATCATTATATATCAATCTCTTGAAGTAAGTTTCGGATTACAATACAATAAGATGGATTCTAATTTTCTTAAATATTCTTCTCTGTTCTCAAATCTTGGCATGAAATTTATTTCCAATCATTATTATGTATGTAATATTAAGACTCTGGCAGAATTTAGGTACTTATGAATTATTCATTCATTCATAAGTTCCAAAATTCTGCCAACATAAATGTATAACTTTTTTAAAATTCCTATCCCATACCAAGTTTGATTCCATTTGCTTGATCAGTTTTCAAGTCATTAAACAAAAATTATGAGAGTCCTCATGTTTAGTAATCAAGTAAAACTTTTTTGTACATCAATCCCTTCTATGCTTAATTTTCTTAACCATTTCTCGAGTTATAAAAAAAAGGATGGGTGTACCCCTCTCCCGTCCTAGCTACCCACTGAAAAGAAAGGAGAAGTCTGAAATTTTTATTTTTATATACTTTTCTATAAAAGATTTGGCCCCATTTTTTAAAAATGTTATCGAATTATTCTTTAACCACCCCCTCCCCACTTCCCCACTGGAGGTTTCTCGAATCAAGTTTTCTCCATCCCAATACAAAGTTGATTTATTTCGTATGACTAATTCTATAAATACTCCACAAAAATGTGTGGGGCTCTCATTTTCTCTTCCTACCTTATTCAATGGAAGAATGGAAGAGTTCCAAATAATGGAAGGAACATAACTCGTATCTAAATACAATCCCATACATAATTTGTTGCCTATCGACTGATTAATTCTCGATATCTTGATAAAAATTGTAGAGGCCCTCTCCTATCTTCCTATTTGCTAACTAATCCTATGCCAACCTTTTCCCACATCCAAATAAATTCCAAAGCCAATTTTTTTTCCATTTGTTCGAATAGTTATCGATCTATTCAATTAAAAATGTATGAAAGCCTCCCCCCCCCAATCCTTTCTTCTCAATAAAAGAAGGGAGGCGTTTCAAACAATTATTGAAATAATTCTCGTATTCAAATACCCTTGCATGGTGGATCTTTAGGCACAATTTTCCCGTTTGTTTGGATAACGTGCCGCTATTAAGCCTACCCCTTTTCTGATACCCTTGCATGGTGGATCTGAATCCATTTGCTTGACTAATTCTAGAGCCACCCTCCTCCTTCAATATCCCCTTACTGGAAGAAAGGAGGAGTATCAAATATTCATTTTATGCCAAATTTTGTACCATTTGCTTGAGCGGTTCTAAAGTATGCAAACATTTTACTTTTGTTTGGGAGACCCCCTCTCCCTTCAAGTAAGAGGGAGGGGTCTCAAACTGACATTATGTGAACCCGTGCTAGTCTAATATGAACATTACTTCATCCTTCATTAAACATTTTGTGTTTAAACAACGCACTATTGGAAAATCATCTTAAAGTGTTGTGAAATACAATGCAAATTGTTTTCTTGTACAAAGTCATGAAATCACATCTGTTCATTGAAATGGAGTGCACCAATCAAAGCCAAAAACAAATGAAGCATACATTATTCATTGAATATTAAATTTAAGTTCTGAGTGAATTTACTTCTGCAAATCAAGCCATTCAGTTGATTGCCCGGCATGAAGCGGTTGAGTTTAACGTCGATTTTCATGCTGATATCCACAAGTTTAGGGCTTGGATTGGATCCTGCTCCAGTACCAGTGAATTCCAAACTTGTAGATTTCATTTTCAAAGTTTACGAACGTACGGTGCAAGAGTATTCTGGCATTCCGGAAGTATGGTGGCATTGGCCACACTATACTGGGGAAAACTACCCCTTATTTGAAGCACTTTATGCAAAACTACATGCAGAAGGATCCTCTGTTCATCGCGTATATCAGCGAGTGTACTTAAAACGTGGTTACGGCCTCATACAAACTATTAGAAAGCCTTCTTTAGCAATCGTCGATCCACTATACGTAAGCAATTTTTCAGTCAGTTGCTTAAGCAATCGTTGACGTACCTTATACTTTTCAGAATACCTACGTTACAGCAGATTTTGGGTTCATCGTTCCATATCCCGTCAAAATAATTTACATCCTGAGCTGCAATTACACAGAACTTACACCAATAGTAAAGCAGTTGAATCTCAGAAGAAATCTCTACTCAACTTTTATAGTTCCTAAAGAAAATCAAGATTTTCATATGGTAAAATTTTTGTTACCATATCGTCTCATACGGTTTAACGATGAGCCTCGCTGGAAAAAGGTGTTTTTCGATCCTTTGAGCGATTTACAAGGAAAAGGTTTAACAATGTATAAGGCTAATGTTGGTAAAAATGGAAAGCGTATGCTTAGAGTTGAGCCAGATTACAGAACGTTCAACGTAATATTAGACAAGTTGAATGGAACGATTAGATTCATATATATCCGGGAGGATATTTATCTTGACAAAAACTACCGGATTAACCAACTTTCCAACAGCTCACTTACATTTGAAAGACACGTTTATTACGCAACTCCAATCAATGACCAGTTTTTAGAAGCAATTGAGCCGATGATGAAAGTAGTAGTGCTTGTAGGCAGGAGCAAAAAGCTTATGGTTTGGGAAGTGTTTACTAACCCTTTCAGTTGGGAAGTTTGGGTCTTGATCGGAATTCTCTTCACCGGTTTCACATCAATGCACCATTTGTTACCGGATGTATTTCAGAACAATCTGTTTTTCTTGGCACTTCTAGGAATCGAACGGTATGACCTTAACAAGACAAAAAAAATTGAACAAATTGCTGCTATCAGTATGATCGTAATTGTGTTTCTACTGCTCACGGCATACGAATCGAAGCTGATAGCTCTCATGTCAACCGATTCATTCGAAAAAGAACCAGAAACTTTGAGCGATTTGACCGGTCCTATTCATACGCCAATAGAATTGGTATACAATTTTGTCGTTAATAATTACAAAGATATCAACATTATAATGGTGGAGGAATTCAATTTGGATGGATCAAACCCAATAACCGTAACTATGCGGGATGGCGAAAAAGTACTTGTGACACATCTGGATCCAAAGACAGGACGCACTCTGTTGCGAATACTGCCGCAATGTCTTTTTGAACATTTGGAGTTCTTCATTTTTCCTGATCGGGATCCATTCATCCACAAGTATCATCATTTTCAGAGGATCATATTCTCATCTGGGATCTATCAGTATTACAAATCCCATTTCTACAGACGCTGGTTTGGGGTGTACAATTACTGGAAATCAATGGAAGGAGCCTTCGTGGGTGGCGATGAGGTCATTCAATTTTACGACCTCAAAACGGCATGGATTGTGATTCCTATAGGAATGGGGATGAGCATCGTTGTTTTCGTTGGTGAGTTCGTTCAATTTTATCAGTCTCAACGCATTCGTCGTGCTTTTCAACGTTTACTAACCAGAAGATTGTCGTTCGAGAATTAGAATAAATACACCTTTCTGTCAGAAATTCAAAAATGTTGTGAGATGTAAACAATGCAAGCTGCTTGATGACTAACCCCATGTTTTTCTTATAAATGGATGGGTGTTTTGTGGTTTTTATAAAACCCATTCGTTGTTAATGGTGTTATCTGTAACTTTCAATGAACATTTTTAACCTAAGTTTTGCCGTTTTTCATAAATTTATGCACAAAGATATGGATGATCAAAGTTCCCAAATTTGTATCTACTGTTCCTGTTTTATTTTTTTTTGTTATTAAGTGTTTATTCAGTTTGGTTTAAAATGCATGAGACGTGAATCTACACTCCGATTTAAGTGAGACATTCCGATTCCATTTTTGAGCGCTACCGCAGTACCAGATGTTGCAAACAATATTGTATCCTGGTATGTGTAGAACTTCGGTCACTACCTCTTGCATGCAGAGAATGTCTACATCAAAAGTGTAAACAAACGACGTCAACGATCGTAGTTTGTTTGTGTTTGTTATACCGTTTATGTTGAGTGTGGCGAGAGTGTAAGGAGACTAGGAGTTACATTTATTTGAGCCATTGGTAGGTTACTTGCCGTTGTTGATTTTTTTCCGAAGTCGTGAGCTGAGTTTCTCGTTCTCATCTTACGACGTATCCATAGTGATGCTGATGGGTGAGATAGATACATTGCTTGCGTTGCTGGTGTTGCTCAGTGTTCTGACGCGAGTGGTCGTGGTTCGTTGTCTCCGGTTATTTTTGCTGTTTTTTCGCGATTTTTGCTGGTTTTCTCCACAGATAACGAAGCCAATGGTCGTTTAAAAGCCGATGCTGCCAGTTGTGAATCGATCACAGCTGTTGTAGCTGTTTTAGATCCGATTGCTGTTGAGTTGCTGGAATCAGGGGTGTTATACTCCTCAAAACAGCACAATGTGTTCTAAAAGCACAATGTGAACGCAAGCTTTCTAGAACTGCGCGCACGGCGATAGAACATCTACTGCTCGCTCTCTTACTGCGCGCCGATAACCGGATTTTATGAGAGGTTTCTCACAATGCTGAAAAACACAATGAGCTGATCCACTCTGCTCAATGTGATGCTCAATGTGAACTCTGGCTTTAGAAATTTACCAAGCACGCTTCTTCGTTTTATTTTTTCTTCTCGTCAGTAGAAAACAAAAACGATCATCGTTCGTCCAGTCCGGCGCGAAGACACACCGTCTGCTTGCAAGGAAGAAAATAACTCATAAACAAGCAACAGCAACAACACAAAAGAAATTCGGTTGGGCTCGGCCTGCCGGCTGCCGAGCAGCGATGTCACGAAAATCTGTTCATAATTCTGTTAAATTGTACACGTATGGACGAAGATCAGACTCATTTATGATACAGATTTTTTTTGTGGCAACGGTGTTCGGCAGCCGGCAGGCCGAGCCCGCCCAAATTTCGGCTTTGTTGTTGCTGTTGCTTGTTTATTGGGAAAGAATTCGCTTTCGTTTGTTGAATTCAGCGTTGTGGTGGTATACTGGTACACATTGTGCAGCTCAATGTGCTGAGGGCTATCGTTGCGTAGCACAGTGATTTGCTTCGATGTGGCACATTGATGGACAGCTAGCTCAGTCAGTGCTCGGTTTTGCTCTCTCAATGTGCTATGGAAAAAATGCACATTGAGCTCATTGTGTGAGCGAATGACACCCCTGGCTGGAATCCGCTACTAGTGTCGCCGATCCCCGTGATTCCGTTGCTGAGGTTGCAGATGCCGGTGTTGTTACAGTTGAGGTTGATGCTTAAAGTGTTGTTGATGATGATGCTGCTACTGTCGTCGATGATGTTGTTTTTTTTTTTTTTTTTTAGTTGGTAACCACAGGTGGTAAATCCCGGTTTACGGATTGTATTCCAAGGCACGGCGAGCCACCGCGTCCCCCAGTTTGCTACTCTGGGTCCATGGGTACAATGGGAAGACTCATGATATACTCCGTATATACCCCCTACTCCCTAAACTCCACCTGGGGCCGCAGACCTGGTTCCCACCTCGAACTGTTTAGTACACTATACTTCAATAGTGGGAGGTCTATTCGCGCTAATGCGCTCCAAGGCAATACCTCTCATCCTTACGACTCGACGCCTGAACTCTCTTCTAACGACTTGAGAACCGACATCTCCTCGCAATGACTCGAGATTCCCACACAAACCTCTCCTCTTCGCGACTTGAGGCCTGATCTCTCCTCTAACGACTTGAGATCCGACCCCTCCTCGCATCGACTCGAGGTTTACCTCTCCTCTGCACGATTCAAGGCTCGATCTCTCCTCTAACGACTTGAAATCTGACCTCTCCTCGTAATGACTCGAGGTGACCACTTGTACCCCTCCTCTTGTTGGTAAGGGGCCTGGTCCCTCCTCTTACGACTCGAGACCCGACCCCTTATAAAGACTCGGGGTTTACCACACAAATCTCTCTGCCTGATGGTTTGAGGCCTGACCTCTCCTCTAACGACTCGAGGACCGACCTCTTATCTTCAGGGTTCGAGGTTTGCCACCTTGCCCGTCGTGTGCCTGATCGAGAGCAGCTTATCCTAGACTCGCGCCTGTCACGGCACACGCGCGGGACTTAACGCAACGACTCAGATGATTCTCGACGAAGACGTCATCCTACACCGACTCGAATGGCTCGCCCGGCGTGTCGGTGTAGGATGACGTCTTCGTCGATGATGTTGTTGGTTTTTGCGATCCGGTAAGTACATTAGAATAGGAGGCTGCAGACTTAGCCCGATTTTCGGCACAGCTTTCTCCCGAATGCACTTCATGATTACAGTTTCGGCATGTTTGGAGCTGATTTGTATAGGTAACATAAGTGCTGTATCCTTTAATACTTACGAAAAAGGGTATTGAGCTCCTCAAACGTGAGCAAATTACTCTTATACCGCTGGGCACTTGCGATAAAAATTCGGTTCGGCAAATCTGGTGTTTGATGCCAATGACCACTTCGTATGCCGAGAAGTACTCGATGACTGGGACGGCATTCTTGGTGGTAGATGGTGCAATTTTACAATCAGTGTCTCCATCTTCGATGTGTAGTCGTACTTTGTGTACAGTACCATTACAGCTGAGTTCTAGGGTATTGTCGAATTTCTGAACAAGTGCTGCTGCTGCTTCTTGGGATTCCACTTCAACGTACTCTTTACCCTCGATTCTGTCGATTTGAATTGCTAGTACTTTGGTCGGTGTGAGTTTCAGACTTTTTGCAATAAAACTATAGATTATATCATCTTTGATTTTGCGAATATCGCGAATACCGATGAAGAAAGTGCGAACCCTTAGCGAATTCATCGCGGGTGGAAACTTGTTTTAGAACAAGCGCAAACCACGAATCAAGAAATTGCTACTGTAAGCGTGATCGATTGAAAAATAGCTAGGTGTTGTCGTGTCGAGATCTCAAGACAAACTGGTAGGAGAATTGATCAGGATAAAATTGGTAATAAAATATGCGCATTTTAAAATTATGAAATATTGTAGAACAAACTATAAAGCTATTTTGACATTAAAACCTTCAAAAAGTTCATAATCACGTTTTTCGAGTTTTAAACCACTGTGGGTTGGTGGCATTGGTCACCACAACACAATGATGCAAATTAAAGAACATATAAGATCACTGTAATGTAATGTAAAAATGTAAACTTTGTGGTCGTCGAAAAAGCGTAAAATGGAAGATGATTGTCAGCAACTTTGAAGAAAGCAAGCGACTAAATAGTGCCATCATAAGCATTTCCAATGTTTTAAGAGGCTCTTTTTAAAAACAAAGAACAGCTTGCTGCTTGATTATTATAATGGTGGGTGATTTATTCAAATCTTTCCAGGAACTATAAGACTTCCGATGCCGTTTATCCGTCAGAGACTATGAAAAGGGGGGGAAAATTAAAACTTGCATTTGTGAATTAATGGAACGGCTGCTCTGTCAGTGATTTATGATAGAAATTAAGCCAACGGAATGGGAATCGATATATATTCGCTAACTTCTAGTGGTTATTTTCTTCCACTTTTTCTTCAAATGTTTATCATTGATGGTCTAGAATTCCAAAGTGACGTTAATTAAATCTTGATTATATTTAATTCTAGAAACATGTAATCCATTATTGTTGTCCTCTTTTTATATTTGAAGGACCTTGATGTAATATGATCAACGATATTTTGATCAGAACAAAACACGACAGCACTGTTTGAAAGTAATCTCTGGTAGGGCGGAAAAACGATACGCAAAACCAGATTAAACTCATTGAAATTCAAATTAAATTTATCGAAAGCTCTCCGACTTTGTCTCATAGCAGAATCAAAACAACAACAGCAACAGAAGGAAAAAAAAATACTAACTGCCACTCACAGCTTCCTATAAATCTGATTTCAAATGACAGATGATTTATCGAATGAGAAATGGCAAATGGGGCTTGCTGAACGACTTTTTTTGAGAAGTCCATCAGGCCGGAAACAATATCAATTTTTTTATGTCACTCTCCTTCGATTTTTCAAAAAATGCTGAAGGGGGGAATGAACAAATTTTAAAGCAAATATTTGATATAATTTTTTTGGAATTATTTAAATTTGGGAATATTTTCACCTTTTGTATTCAAAATTTTGTTAGTTTTCTATCTAAAATAACTCGATTTTTCGAATTTGACACCAGTTTCCCCGCATAGCACTACATCAAGTCTTACAAAGTTTATTTTCTGTTTTGGTTAGATCTAGAATAGTACCACTAAGAGTAAACTGTGGTGGAGTTATGATAGGTCAAATACAGTGAATCCCCGATTTTCTCACGTCCCGATTATGTCTGCCCCCGATGTTGTCTACTCCCAATTTTGTTTTCTTTTATCCCGAATTTGTCACTATATTTGTGTTGATTTTTTATTGATATCGCGTGAATTGACATCATTTTTAAGGAACATTGCTATACACGATGACATCAATGATGGTCAATGATAGTGAAGATGACTTATGAATGATACAAAGAGAAGATGTTCCATTTTTACAAGTGTTTATTGAGATGATATTTTTTATTATTTGATGATGAAGAGGCTGTAGTCATTTATCGAGAGATCTTAACCCTCAACAATAAAGTCGAACATCCGTATAGCTTCGTTATTACAGTTTCTGTTTCCACAGCACGTGGAAATTTCATAGCCGAGGGTCCCATATGACTGGGATACGCGTGGAGAAGAGCAGATTTCGCTGGAGGAACTACGGGACAGCTGAACAAAGCTCCTGGTCCGGATGGCATCCCTAACGTGAAGGCCGCGCTAATGGAACATCGCGAAATGTTCCGATCATCACTGCAACAATACGTGGATGAGAGGGTATTCCCAGACGTGTGGAAGCGACAGCGATTGGTGCTTCTGCCAAAACCGGGTAAGCCACCCGATGAGCCACAGATGACCCATTAGATTATCGCCCGATATGTCTCCTGGATACCGCTGGAAAGGTGCTATAGAAGGTAGTCCAGAGCAGGATACAGCTTTACACCGAAGGGGTGAACGGCCTATCCGATAAACAGTTTGGTTTTCGGAAAGGCAGGATTATGTTGGATGCCATTCGGCGTGTCATCGAAAGGGCAGACGAAGCCAGACTTAAGAAAAGGAGCGAGACCGGTTTAGCTCTTGACGTGAAGAACGTCTTCAACAGCGTCAGTTGGACAGCGATTGCGTTGTCGCTCATTCGTATGAGGATTCCGGCATATATGTGTAGGATGGTGGAGTGTTACTCCCGTAATCGCCAACAACAATATATGACCAGTGAGGGACTGGAAACAGTGAGTGTCTTGGCAGGGGTTCCACAAGGATCGATACTTGGCCCGGTATTGTGGAACATCGTTTACGATGTACTGATGAGACCGCGTCTCCCCACGGGAGTGAGACTTGTGGGATTGCCCGACGAGATGGTTCTCCTGACATCGGGTCCATAAACAGGAGAGGTCCAGCTTCTCGCCACAGTAGCAATTGAGAAGGTGGAAAGTGAGATGCGCCCCAAGAGCTTGCGTCTGGCTCACTACAAGACCGAGATGGTACTGATCACCAACCTGATTTCAGCACAATCAGGGACGATTGCAGCTGGACTGTGCGCAATCTAATCCAAGCGCGCGATCAAGTACCTGGGGGTGATGATCGGCGAAAACAGCCCTCTCATGGGCCATGCCGAACAACTCGGTGATCCGCTGCAGCAGAACGAGGGTCCTGGCGAATGTGACCTCGTCCGGTACGGTACGTTGCGGTGCGGTACGGAGCGGCAAACTGCAAGGCAGCCTTGAGCAGGCAGTGTAATCTGCAAAAGCTCTGCAGTGTGCAGCGGCTGATGTACCTGAGAGTTATCAGCGCATGCCGAACCGTGTCCTCGGTAGCTACTGATGTTGTGGCGGGGGTCATGCACATCTCTGTCTTGCTAGAAGAAGATATCTTATGCTACGAACACAGGCACATACCCGATGTGCGGAAACATGCCAGAGAAGCCTTGGTGAACAGCTGGCAGCACCAGTGGGACAGCTCAAAACGTGGCCGGTGGACTCATCGCTTGATCCCTAACGTCGGATTTTGGATGGATCGAAGACATGGAGAGGTGGATTTCTGCATGATACAGCTCTTGACTAGTCACGGATGTTTCATGCAGTACCACCATCGGTTTGGACACGTGACCTTGGCATTCCGGGGTTCGAAGGGGTACGCACTGATATGCTTGCCGCCTGCGAACTAGACACCACAGCCGACAACATCGTGCGGAGGATGTGTGAGGATGCCAATACTTGGACCGTGGTCAGCAATGGGTTCACTCGGATCATGAATACCCTGCAGAGGAGTTGAGATCAGCATCAGTCCGCGACCGGTGGACTTGAAACTGAGTAAGCCGATGAGCGCTTAAGCGCGGACTTGGTCTTCCATCTCGGGAACATCTTTCGATTTAGGTCCGAATGGGCATTATGACCAGAGGCCCCAGGTGGACTTTATGGCGTTGGGATACATAGTATCTAGAGTCGACCAATTGCACCCTTGGACCCAGAGTAGCATACTGGGGGGACGCGGTGGCTCGTTGTGCCTTGGAATGCAATCCGTAAAAAGGAATTACCACCTGGATGATCAACTAATAAAAAAATAGTTTCTGGAGAGCTTTTTGAATCATTTCGGAACGATTTAACGACGCCAATGCTTCGAGGTCCTCGTCCATTTTTGACTGATAATTTATTATTTTTCATTAAATAAAATGAGCCAAGGAAACTTCCTCTTTGTGTACAAATTTGTTTTTGAAAGTTATTCCAATTTTTTTCATCGATCTTATAATTACTAATCGTTGTACCGACTTCATCCCATGCATTGTGCATCCAAATGCATACGTCCTTTAATGAAATGTTCTTCGAGCTCTGATCTATATCGGTTTCATGAGCAGCACAAGTTTTTGACGATATTTTATTTTACAGTTCTGTATAATGTTCTGATCTATAAGTTGAATCTTAGCTGTAACATTTGGATGCAAAAATAAAACAGTGATCAAATCATCATCGCGTTTATGCGTATCATTCATATGATGGTGCACAGCAATTATCCAGTAACAATATATACGAAATTCTTATAGAACCAGCTTTGGAAAATCACTCTGGACATTTTTTGAGACGAAATATTTGTTTGGAACCTATACTTTTTATGTAAATTTTCTAGGGCAGTGATGACAACGCGCGGCCCGCGAGTCTTTTCTCTATGCGAATTGCGAATTGATTTCTCCAATTTTCCTACTATTGATTGTGAGTTATTATAAAATACCATTCAAAAGTTTTGACTAATATTATTGACGTTTTTTTAATTAAGAATATATTTTTCCTAATGCTTCTCAAAAACTAGAAACTTCGAAAAAGCAGAAGCAGACGATTATTATTTTTTTCACTTCCGTCAAAGATGAAGCTAAATTTCGTACAAAAATTTATTTTTTTAAATCAAATTAAATAGTTAAAAGCCGCTAATTTCGCGACACTTTAGTCTGGATAAAAATGAATCCTTTACAACTAAAATATATTTGTTACAAGACATTTAATCTTTTCACTTTGAAAATAATAAATTCAAAAAGTTCTCATTCAAAGCGATACAAATCATATCCCAGTATTGTTTTCCTTTATAATAAAATACAAAGACTTTTGAAATTTTATCACTTTGAGCCGCACATTTTTTTAAATTTATTTCAAGTATTTATATATAAAGCAGAAGAAAATATATTCAATTTTATACAATGTATGCATTCTATAAAACAGAATACATTTTCTACTGCTTTTGTTTTAAGTTCGTTCTATAATTTCTAGATTTTGCAGTTCATTCTACAATTTTTTAGTCTTGAATTTTGCAGTTCCCAATCCAATCTCCAATCGTTGTAGGTTCATCCCGAAGTGCATGATTTCTCTTCCGGATATTCAGAGTAGTGAGCCAACATTATTTAAAATTCAAAATACTTAATCCTATGCGTTTCCCAGTAGCATGAAAATTTGGTTAAGAAAATCTTTTAGAATCTTTAGAAACAATTAACCAATCAGGAATGTAAACTGTAATCAAGGTTCTTTGTCAAAATTTGTTTAAAATTCTGTGAAAATATAGTTTTTCTCGGATATCGACAGCTTTTGCTCATCGTCTTATTTCGAATTTCATGACAGAAAATGTTTCTTTCACCGATTAATGAAAAACACAGCTTAGAATGCAATTTTTATTTTTTAGACAACGAATCAACGTCCAACTTTGGAAAAAATCGGTTTATGAGAAAAATGCAGCTAACCAAAAAAATCAATAGCCCATTTGAAAAAAAATTATCTTAAAATGATCAAAAAAACTTACTTTTATTTATCTACCCTACCAATTTCGGCTGATTTAGCCTGTTAAAATTAGTTAAATGATGTTAAATGCATTCTTTGAATTTTTTTATTGCCAGATATTTGATGGTCTTTTGTTCCTAGGAACTGCTGATTATCTGCTGAGTTAATTCAAATGCGGCCCGCCGACAAAATTGGCCCATTAGCTCAAAAGGTTGCTCACCCCTGTTCTAAGGCTTTTAGATTTCCCGATGATAACCATGCATTTGTGGTTTCCTTTTACATTACTGCAAGTCATGAAAGTTATACGCTTTTGGGATCACGGATCATGAGTGATACCTGTTAAAAAAAGAGTGTATTAAGAAGTATGGCAAAAAATATTAATGATATATTGATGTAAAAAGACACTTTACCCAATAATTATCAACTAACAGCACACACAAATCACCCTACACTCTTTGAAACGACGCATTTATTATGTTTTATGATTAATTTCATTAATATTATTAAAAAATATGCTAATTTCAAACTAGCCGATTTCATCACTGTCCTCAATTTGTCACCCTTAAATGCATTATAGGGGTGACAAAATCGGGGATTTACTGTATGTTGTTTTGTGCAGAAGAAGAACAATCGGCTCAAAGTTTCATAACTCTGACCAAATAAAATTTGTATTCATTCTAAAGGCAAACAGGAAACGTTATATACGTTATGATGGCATTGATTTAATAAAGGGTGGTTCTTTGTATACATTATAGATGGAGCACATGGTGCCCAAAAATTATACAAAAAAATGCTCGACTTTCTACAAAAAAAATTCACTCCGTGGAAAAATTTTAAGACTCAAGAGTTAAAAATAAGTCGGTCCACCAAACACAAGCAGTTTTAACTTGTGATTTCCTGGACCTTAAACAATTTCGTTGAGCTACTTAGAGTGTTGATTACGAATTTTCTGACCATTTATGTACAATATATTTGAGCTATTTAGTTAATGAAATGTAGGGACAACTTTATTTTATTGAATTGTCACTAATTTCCTTCATATTCCTTAATTTACTAGAGCGAATGGTAATGAAATATTTAATTGTTTTAAATTCTGAGCTTCTAACTAAACTCTTCATTTTGATTTGAATGACGAAAGTCAAATTCGGAGGTGAATATGGATATAACACTGAAAAACATGAAAAAAAAAATTCTGCTGACGTCATACTTTTATTGCCTTTACCATACAGTTTCTTTTTTATTCACTCAAATTGAAAAAAAAAATCAATGCTTCTGAACCATCCGAGAAAACTTCAAAAATATAACAAATATCGCTATCATGCCCTGCATTCAAAATTTTAGTAACAATCACTTTGTCCTATTTAGTTAAGATGGTGCAATAACCATAGATTGGGTTATATTTTACATTGGACCGAATAGCTCAATTATGTTAAATTTTGGTTTAAATAAGCTTGATTACACCTCATTAAGTAAAAAAAGGGTTTAAAAACACAACGATACAAAATTTTGGATGCGTTTGACATCAACAAGTGGCATTATTGTGCTCTCAAAATGCCTTTTTTGAACAGAAGCTAAACGGAGTATCATCAAACTTTCAATGACACCTACACTTTTCATTGAAATTGAGACCAACATTTTTACATTGTATTACTTTTGTTCGGCAAAATTATACCAAATTTAGCATTCAGGGCATAATTGCAAAATAGGGTATAACTAACGCAGATACGATTCGTGCATTATGTAAAACTGAAAAATAACTCAACTAAGCACAAGCGGATCACAATCCTTTTAAGTGAATAGATTGAATCATCTTTTTCTTCATAAAATCATTTGATCTATTTGACAAACAAATATATTCTAGCTAAAGAATTTCGAAACCATTATCGCAAATCATACACGGTCGAATTAATTTTTGAACTATTTATTTACATCATTCCTCCATTAGAATATCACTTAGCTTAAGCTCGTGGGATGTGAGCAGCATCCGGTTGGAATCCATTTTCATCTGCAACATAGTTAACGGTGTAGACTTGGCCATCGGCACCAGTGTAGGAGTACGATCCACGGACAACGATGGCAGCAACATCATCGGGGAACTTCCTCAGCTCAGCCTGTTCCTTGCCGGAAATTCCATTGCTCGTCTCGTAGGCCACATTGTATCCATCGATTCCCTGATGATCGTTGTCGTACTTGACAATCTGGGCATCCTTCTCATCGACTGGGGCAGCCAAAGCCACGGCCAGCACAACAGCGAAAGCGATCAGGAATTTCATCTTTAAATGGGGTTTTGTTTTTGGTTTAACTGAAATACTTTGATTGTTCTAAGAGCACTGTTCGATTGTTGACTGATGAAGAAGTTCGGGTTGGGAACGCCTTTTATACATGAACCGAAGTGTTTTCACCTCGAAGAACATCTTCCAGTGTCACGCGGTCATCATGTGAAGGCGGGGGTGCAACAACAAGCCAAACACTCCGCCGAACTTGTCCAACAGCATCCGACACATTTCTTTAAAACTGATACAGATTTTCAAATGAGGATCAAAATTGGACGCGGTAATGACAAAAGAATAAATAACTGCTTTCAAGACCAGTTGTGAGAAGATGAACTGTGTGTTGCTCCCAGTTTGAAAAATTCCTACCAAAAAAAATCGTTCATACACAAGACAACCAACAGCGAGAAAAAATGAATGTCAAGGCAGCAGACGAGGAAGGAACCAAATTATGCAAATCGGATTGGCCACCAAACGACAATCGAAGATTCGAAGCGCGGGCCCAGGCCATTAGTGTCAAAACTACAGGTAGGCAGCGGATTTGGGTACATTTGAATTGCAATCGACCAGTTTGCTTATGAAAATTCTATTCGGAAGATGAACCTCAACTGGACACTACCTTGCCAATGTCATACAAGATCATTTCATCGACCCGTTGAAAAGCTGTTCATTGTTATGGTTTTGCCTTTCTTTCAGAAAGGTATAGTTATCGGTCGATTTGGGAGATCATTAATTATGGGTCTTAGATATACCTTTATAGGTACCTATCGAATCAGCTCGTCGAGTTCAGACGATGTCTGTGTATTTGTGTGTATTGGTGTGATTTTTTGTAAACTTTTTTGCATGTTTTTGCGAAACTGGGCAGTACAATAAAAATTATTTTTATCTTAAAACATTTGTTTTTTTTTCTTCTTCGGTCTATAAAAGAAAGAAAAAATAACAAAATAGTTTGAAAATTAAATTTTCATAGTAATTATCATCAAATCATCACTCCAAAAAACGTGTCAATTGGCCTTGCTAGCCACAACCAGCAATCACTAAAATCAAGATTATCGTATATATGACGTCAAATTATACGTGACGTCATAGATACGCGCTTGCTAGCTAAAACTATGGTCCTGTCGATGTGTGGAAGGGAGAACAAATAGGCTTCACTCCCACTCAGGTTTGATGTCATCGTGACAGAAACCGTGTGGGAGGAAGACGACAGTTCAAATTTTCCCGGCCATTGATTGTATTTTTTACATTTTAATGGTTCAGATTAAAACCGAACCATTTCAAAAAATTTCGGAACCGAAGCTCCGAAATATTAAACATAAAAATGGTTTTCACCAAGGGGTACGACCCCGAAAGTAATGAAGTCGTTGATGAATAGGTCATGCCCACACTGCATGGTACGAAAGCGATACCCGCCAACGGCCAACATTATATTCAGAAACAGATTGCTCTGAGAAGGGGAAAACAACACGGGTACGCGGACGATGTATGCACATCCTCTCATCTTCTCACGTGCCGTTCGTGCTCAGGAAGCTTCTTCCTAGGCACGAACGACAGGAGAGAATTTTGCCCGTGGAAGCAAATCTAATTAGACAAATGCTACTCAATCCTCTCGAGCTTTAAGCTCTCGGGCAAATTCCCTTTTCGTTCCCTTTTCTCTTCAGATCTAACGTTGCGCAATGAAAGCTTTTCGTTCGCATAGAAAAACCTGTGCAATTGTTGCGTTTTGTTGTTGGGGTTGGTGTCTGACGAAAACGGCTTGGGAGTCAATCCAAACAGTGGCGCCACCAAGTCCTCCATAGTAGTGTTTGAAGCATTTCGGATTTTTTTTTTTTGGAAAAGGCACATAAATACGAATTAACCATTTTGGCCAGGCTGGCCAAGAACAAATTTAACTAAATTGACAAAATTAACAAAACTGACAAAATTGACAAGATTGACAAAATCGCCAAAACTGAAAAAGTTGACAAAATTGACAAGATTAACAAAATTGACAAAACCGACAAATGACAAAATTGCCCAAATTGACAAAACTGACAAACTTCACCAAATTGACAAAACTGACAAAATTGACAATATCGACAATTTCGACAAAATCGACAATATTGACACAATTGACAAAATTGACAACATTCAAAAGATTGACTTAATTGACAAACTTACAAAATTGACAAGATTGAAAAAAGTGATAAAATTAACAAAATTGACAAAATTGACCAATATGTGAAAACTGACAACATTCACCAATTTGACAAAAAAGACAAGATTTACAAAATTGACCGAATTGGCAAAACTGACAAAATTCACCAAATTGACAAAACTGACAAAATGACCAAATTGCCAAAATTGACAAGATTGACAAAATTCACAAAATAGACTAAACTAATAAGATTGACAAGACTGACTAAATTGACAAGATTGACTATTTCGACAAAATCGACAATATTGACACAATTGACAAAATTTACAAAACTGACAGAATTGACAAAATTGACATGATTGACAAAATTGCCAATATTGACAAAATTGATAAGTTTGTCACAATTGAGAAGATTGACAAAATTGAAAAAATTGACAAAATTTAGAAAATTGTAAACATTGACAAGATTGACAAAATTGACAAATCTGAACAAATTTGAAGAAATTATTAAAATTGACAAAAATGACAAAATTGATTAAATCGACAAAATCGTCAAAATTTACAGAAATCGCAAAATCACAATATTGATTGAATCGACGAAATTGAAAAATTTGACCAAATTGACAAAACTGACAAAATTGACAAAATTGACAAGATTGACAAAATAGATCAAATTGACAAATTTTACAAAATTATTATAATTGACAAAATTGACAAAATTTATCAAATTGACAAATTTGACAAAATTTACAGAATTGACAAGATTGAACAAATTGACAAAACTGAATCAAATAAACAAAAATTACAAAACTTATAAAATCGACAAAATCGACAAAATTATCAAAACTAGCAAAATCCATAAAATTGACAATATTGATTAAATCGACAAAATTGGCAAATTTGACATTTTTGACAAATTTGACAAATTTGGCAAATTTGACAAATTTTATCTCCTATAGTTTTTTTTCATCCCCTATAGTTTATTCCGTTTGAGAGCTTCATTTAACGAAAATCATTTACAAAAGTGATTTTTGTAAACATTCTACCGTTATGGATTAAAACACGCAAAACAAATATGTTTTGAATCTGAAAGAAAGGCTCAAATCCACTGTTAAGTGTATTAAATCGGGTTTTTTTATGAATAATGGCGTTTTAAATTCAAATGATCCAAAATGCATTGAAAACTGGATATACCTAATAGGGTAACGGACCAATTTTGGACCGGGTTCAAATTTTAAACCACCTTGCAACTCATTTTCTATATAACTCTCATAAATCAATGCTTTCGTAAATCATTAGGACAACTATAATTCAAGCTCTTACCTATGATACTTATCATATCTAATTTTCGATATAAATATGCTGCTAAAGGAATATGATTTTGTTTTTTCAAAATCTTGTTTAGAGTCAACTTTCCAATTGTAATGGAACATAGCTCTGATAATATAAACAGCTACAAATATGTTCACAGCGTTGACTAAATCCTTTACAACTAGTTTTAATGCTGGAAAGAACATGTTCAGATAATGATTCGACCCATGCTGAAAATAAATTTTGGTAAATTCCAAAGGAACTTGTTTTGGACTACTTACCAAAACCATGTTAAATGTTCATGAACGTCAAAGGAAGTGATAGAATGGAATGAATAGAATGATGCATACTAGTTAAATAACTTAAAACAATAACATTTAAAATTATGGATTTGTTTGAATTTAAATGACTCTCTTAAATACACTCCCTCCGCATAAATCAAAAACCAAACATTATTTTAACTTACTTTTGGCGCATTATTTTAACTTGCTTTTGAACTGTCAAACTATGTAAATCTTAAAATCCATACGCAAAGCAACTATTTGATAGGCAGCTATCAAATGCTACAGCTTATAAAACTAAAACGATCAGAAAACTGGAAATAGACTAAGATATACTGAAACCGTATTTGTTTTCTCCCCTCGTTTCAGTGTTCCACCGTACCCGATAAAAACAAACACAAATTGTCGTCAGTGTATTGCTAGTGAAATATAAACTCCGCCAAAAGACGAGATTGAGAAAGCCGACAACAAATCGTCAAATGTGCTTTGTATAATTTCACCAAAAAATTTTTAAATTGCAGTGTCAAAAGCTTAATTAGTTAACATTAGAAGGATAGGCAACTTGAATACACCTATTTGTCAAAATGACTGGTAGGGGAAATTTTGTATTACTTATTATTTTGAAATTTTTTCTTTTGATATTTATTTTTGTTAAAAAAAAAGAGAAGTTTTTTTCACCATGGGTGCACGGAATCACCTCATTTGGTATAAATAACGAATGCATGCATGCATAAAATGACAATTTCCAATAATTAAAAAAAACTAAAACACATAACCAATCTTATTAGAAAATCATGTTAAATGATAATGGGTATTGAATATGGGTGAACGGTTTCACTTCAATTTTGTCGTAGTAGATATTCTCTAGCACCCACCCTTCGAAGTTTTTCAACATGTTGCTTATAAACTATACATGATATTGTAGATTTTAAAGCATAGTTATTCTATTAGTAGAGCATTTTACCAAGGGTGCATGATTTCATCGCCATTCATCCAAAATCAACTTTTTTGCAAGCTAAAGGTAAAGAATAAAGCCTTTATAGATTCAAAAGAAAATTTGTGTTATAAACATGGTTTTTCACTATGCGTGCACGGATTCACCGCATTTTCATCAAATATTGGACGTTGTGCGAGTTTTTAAAAAGCACTTTTACAAATCTTAACTTAACCAAAGTCAAAACCATTCATGTTGAGACATAACGATTTTCACTTTTAGTTCCGTTTTTTCATTCCTGGAAAAGAAATATTCCAATTATATCTTGAAATAATAAATTTATTTATTTATTATTAAAAACAGGTTTTTGCAATCGTATATTTATCTGATAAAACGGTAATTGAATCAACATCCAAGCAATTGAAGAACGGTTACCATGGACCGAGAGAATTTAAGGAATTATGTCGTGCGACGAAAAACAGTGAAAATAAAAATAATTATTCAACATTGTTTAATTTTACATTGATTGGTTTTTCCTAAATAGTTTTTCAATTGGCCAATATTGCATTTCAAATACCTCTCATATCTGATTCAAGATATTTTGTGTTCTGAAGCAAGTTGCAAACTATTTAACTCTATATAATTTACAACGGCGAATTTGTAGCTATTACGTGCACCCATGTTGAAATATTTTAGAGCTGCTGTGGTCTAGTAGATAAGCTGGCGCGAGTCTGGTCTAGATATGCCAGGCGTACTGGGTTCGATTCCCGGTATCGGTAAGAAAACTTTTGGGTTCAAACCCCATAAGTTGCCGACAGGTAAGATGTGTTTCCTCTAATAACTGACTATATAAGAAGAATGATCAATCAATTGCCAGCTGGCCGGGTATATTTACACGGGTGCCGGAATACCTATAAGTAAACTTGCATTGGAAATTTGTAGAACCTAATAATCTAAAAATGCATGTGAACACATACTTAGGCAGAAATTGCGGTAAATCCGTGCACCCATGGTGGATAACCAACATATTAAAAAAATATTCCGTGCACCCATGTTTAAGGTTGCCAGAATTTTTTCTACTCTCATCCGGGCCTAGCAATTCCGGGCATTTTTTCAAAAAAACCTGGCAAAATCCGGGCATGGATTTCAATTTTTCAAATCCAAAAACCGGGCAAAAACCGGGCAAAATTTAGGAGTTGTTATACATATATAAAAGCAATGAAAAAATGCAAAAAAAAAATTAATATTTTATTAATGTTATTGCAGACTTCCAAAAACTTATTGGAACACTTAAATATTTAATGGTTTATAAAAGTAAATCAGCGAAATTATTTGAAACAACCGTTGAAAATTTACATACCGTTAATCGATTTTTCTGAAACTTACTCAAAAACTTTGATTTTTTTTGGTTACTTTGTGAAAATTGTGAAAAAATCCGGGCAATATCCAGACTTTTTTCACGATATCCGGGCAACCGGGCCGGACCGGACTTTTTCGAAATTTTGCATCAAATATCCGGGCAAACCCGGATAAAACCGGGCAATCTGGCAAGCTTACCCATGTTGATATATCAATTAAATTATTCAGTTTCATAGCTTATGTTTTCAAATTTGTATGAATGAGTACAGAATTCATAATTATTTTTCTCATACTAGTTTAGTATAAAATATTTATCACCTAAAATTACTCAATTACTTGAATGGACATGTATTAAATCTAACATAACTGTTTGGGTAGACCTTTTCGGATGGTAAAAGTAAGACCTTTCAAATACCTATTAAAAAGGCAAAATTCACCTTTTTTTGCATTCACCTAACAAAATAATAAATACATAACACCGTTTTCCCATTCACTGATTTAAAGGTAAATGCTAGTTAGTTTGATTGGTTTCTCAAGAAAAATAAGACAAAAAAAACCAAATTTATTCAAAAAGTCCTTCCTTCGCCAGGCTGGTGAAAATTCATACCCTTCTCCGTTCGAATAATCTGGTCAGATTTGGCTTTTCCGGAATGATATCTGGAGGATGACGGAGAATACACCTCGAAGCTCGGTGGTCCGACCTGAAACAAAAGTAAAGTGTAATGATGAGAACCAGCACAACTAAATGATATCTAAAAAAACACTTATCATTCTGTTCCAGATTTCACATATTGGGCACGAAGCAAAACTTGTTCCAGAATGACAAAACAGCTTAACCTTCGGCAAATAGTTACTTCTTTTCGAGATAAATTGTACCGTTTTGTTTAGCTCAATCCAGGTCAACTTCACATCGCTACGACGTAAATTTAACTTTTCTTGGATTTACCTTTTTTCTAGGTGGATTGTACTTTTTAATTCAGCTCAATTCAGGTGAAAATCACTTCGCTGCGAGGTAAGATTTAGCCTTTTTTGGAATCATATTTTTTCTCGGTGAATTGTACCTTTGTTCGGCTAAATTCAGGTGAACTTAACCTCACTGTGAGGTGAGTTTCACCTCGAAAAGGTAGAAGTTATTGCGGTTACTGGGATAATTTCTAACCGCACGACCGGTAGCCTTCCGTGGGGTTGGTTAACCGGAGCAGTAAACACAGTTAAAAATTCACTTTCACTCACTTATTTTATTGAAGAATTTAGAAGTAAATTCTTGAATAACAAATAATTATTTTGCAATAGAGGATGAAACATGAAGTCATCGGATTGAAATATTATTGTTCTTAATTTTATGAAGAGATTAACCACCGTAATTTTTGTTTGTTACTTTGATTGATCGGCCTATCATAGGCCGATCAATCAAAGTAACAAACAAAAATTACGGTGGTTAATCTCTTCATAAAATTAAATAACTTTGGCCAAAAAGAAATAAAAACACGACATCATAGCATCGGTGGTTGGTCACTATCAGACTATCGACCGTACCGTTTCGCATGCAAACCCCGCATGTAACGAATGCGAAGATAACAAACTGAGAAGACTTAAACATCGATAGATGCGTTTCTGAGTTAAAGGGAGCTTATCTGAGCGATCACATACCATCTTTTTGTTCGTCCGCACTACAAGTTCTCGCTTGTGGGGCGGACCACGCTAAGCCTACTAATGTGTGGTGGTAGATGCAACTCTATCTGTATCTACCACTTCATAGTAGTAGGCTCGTGAGGAACAAAAATTTGGTATGTGATGGTAATGCTTCTAGACAAATTCTACCCGCTCATTTTCACCATCTTTCATTTCTTCTAACCTTCTATCCATCTATATAAAAAATTTCATAATCTTTAGATGTCCCTACTAAAAAGGACATCACTTTTCACTGCTAGGCCGATCAATCAAAGTAACATTGTTCTTAATTTTCATTGAGATTGAATTAATTACGAGCGCGCCTAGGAAAACCGCATATGCACACAGGTTTTCGTATTTATTTACAAGTTTCATTTCATTCAAGGTTATTCGTTATCTCCATTCATAAACACACACACTTATTGCGTTAGATCGCTACCGTGTCGTCAAACCCTTAACATATTAAAACAACGTCAGGTTTTCATTTTTTTCGTTATTTTGTTCACTGATTGACTAATGATCCCTCATCATTTTGGACACATCTCAAAAATAAAAAAACAAAACGCCGCAGTCCCCGTTGATGTAAGCTTCCGCGATGTCACCTCCTCCAGCTTGACCGAATCGACAAATATGTTTGCTGAATTCTTCCAAAGCGTTTACTCTCCACCTAGTAATGGCACAGAAAACAGCTACCTCGCATCGCTCGAGTCTCACAACATAAACTTGCCCTTGCCGTGCTTTTCCGTTCAGGATATCTACGAGAAACTGACCGCAGTTGACCCAACGAAAGGATCTGGTCCTGACGGCATTCCTTCTGTGGTTCAGAAACATTGCGCCGCATCTACAGCTGCCCCGATTCGCATTATTTTAAATCGATCGCTCAACGAAAGGACGTTTCCCAGTGCTTGGAAGGTTGCAGCAATTTCTCCGATTTATAAATCAGGCAATGCTCATCACGTTGAAAACTACCGGCCAATCTCAATCCTGAATTCAATTTAAAAAATTTTCGAAGTTTTAATGGACGAGCGATTGTATGCTGCCATTAAACCTCTTATCTCAGAGTCTCAGCATGGATTCGTAAAGAAACGGTCTACAGTAAGCTTGCCAGATTGCCCGGTTTTATCCGGGTTTGCCCGGATATTTGATGCGAAATTTCGAGAAAGTCCGGTCCGGCCCGGTTGCCCGGATATCGTGAAAAAAGCCCGGATATTGCCCGGATTTTTTCACAATTTTCACAAAGAAACCAAAAAAAATCAAAGTTTTTGAGTAAGTTTGAGCAAAATCGATTAACGGTATGGAAATTTTCAACGGTTGTTTCAAATAATTTCGCTGATTTACTTTTATAAACCTTTAAATATTTAAGTGTTCCAAAAAGTTTTTGGAAGTCTGCAATTACATTAATAAAATATTGATTTCATTTTTTTTGCATTTTTTCTTTGCTTTTATATAACACCTGAATTTTGCCCGGTTTTGCCCGGTTTTTGGATTTGAAAAATTGGAATCCATGCCCGGATTTTGCCAGGTTTTTTTGAAAAAATGCCCGGAATTGCTAGGCCCGGATAGAAATAGAAAAAAATCTGGCAACCTTAGTCTACGGTGACGAATCTGATGTGTTACGTTAGTTTCCTGAGTAATAGTCTGGAGAAAGGTTGTCAAGTGGATTCAGTCTATATTGACTTTGCAAAAGCGTTTGACCGTGTCCCGCACAGAATTCTGCTTCCAAAGATGGATCGCCTAGGTTTTCCAGCTTGGTCACTTGATTGGATTGCCTCTTATCTGTTGCACCGACAGGCTTTAACGAAAATTAGGAATTCACGATCACGAACTTTCGACACCCCATCTGGAGTACCGCAGGGAAGTCACCTTGGACCCCTTCTGTTCATAGTTTTCGTGAATGGCCTATGTTATACTTTTCAATTCGACTCTCTGCTTTATGCTGATGACTTGAAGCTGTTCAGAAGAATAAGCAGTTCCGTTAACTGTCTTGCCTTACAAAACGACATCGGCATATTAGAAGACTGGTGCCGTTTAAATGGAATGACGGCAAACGCCAAAAATTGCAAGATAGTCAACTTCACTCGTGCACGTAACACAGTCAACTTCTAATATCAACTCTCGGGTTCAACATTGGAGAATGTCGAATCCATTCTCGACCTAGGAGTGAAAATTGACAACAAACTAACATTCGCTGAACACATCGCGCTCACGTCTGCGAAGGGTTTTGCTGCATTAGGATTCTCGCGTCGTATCACGAAAGACTTCGACGACGTCTATGCATTGAAAGCAGTGTACTGCTCTTCGGTTCGTAGTATTGTGGAATACGCCGCTCAGATATGGGCTCCTACTCAGAGTACACTCTGCTACCGACTTGAACGTGTCCAGCGAAGCATCGTTAGGTACGCTCTCCAGCTACTTCCTTTGAACGAACCACTTCGACTTCCGCCGTACGAGCAAAGGTGTGCTCTGATAAGCATTGTTTCTCTCGAAAAGCGTCGTACCGAGTTACAAGAAACATTTATTTTTGATGTCTTAACTAATCGTGTTGACTCTGCTTACGTATTGGAACGCGTCAACCTTTACATATCAACGAGGACACTACGACAACGTCAGTCCTCTGGATACATATGTTTGTTTGGACAACTTTTTATTATTCATTTTTTCCGTGAGTTTGACCGCTGATTGACCAATCTCAATGCAAACACAATTTTTTTTTATAAACAATAGATAATCTGATACTAATACCTACTTGATATATATGTTTGTTTTGACAACTTTTTATTAAATTATCTTTCAATATTTTTTGTTTGTTCAGCCGATGCTTACTTTTTTTTCTTGAATACCTTATTTTTTTTTACAGTGTTACCCTCCGGGGGCCCAAATCAGCTATCGCAGAAATAGAAAAAAAGAGTGGAACAATAATACCTTTCCGGCTTCCATGAGCGTTCACCTTGCTATCTCGGTAAATTTAACCTTTTTTTATTATTTTGCGTGTAAGTATATCATTGTTGCTCTATCCGCGACGCCAGATAAATGTTTGACGTTTTGTAGTTACGACCAGGGTTCAACACGCAGGAGTGCGTCGAATGAGAAAGAGCCAATTAAACGCAGCTCTTTCGTTCTCCGTTCACGGGCACATTCCCAGTAAACATGAATCGGAAGAGAGGTAACTCAAATCGACAGAGGGATCGTAACGATCTCTCTAGCGATTTTGCATCATCTAATCGGCAGGGAGGAACACACCATACGCGTGCCTTGGGTGAGTGTAACAAAATAATCTAAGACACGCCCTCCAGAGAAACACACGAAAACAACCCGAATCGTGTTTGTATGTTTCCCTTCGAGACACGTGTTTGCCTGCCTGAGAAGTCGACTGCTACGATTGAAAGCACGCATATAAAAAGACACAGGGATAAGATACGTGCTCACCGTACGAGTGTACGATTCAAACTGATTTCGCATGTACGTATTCGTCTTCGTTGTCTCTAAGTATCTCGGCAGGACAAACCGAATGAGAATATAATGCGTTTTTGGAGTGTCGCCGAAATAAACCGTTTTATGCTTAGTTCGGTGCCTCAACTCTCAATTTTTGCATGCTCTGTCGATTTTTGAGAGGACGTGCTTACTGGGTTTGATTGCTCGAAATTCTCACGAGAAATCTGTGACCAAAACGCAGATTGGAAAATTTTGAGCTGCGTTTGCGTTTATCTAGCCGCGTGGGTGTAGGAATGTACAGATTTATCTAGACAGGTACAGATTTTTGAGCTCATTTTTGGTACATAATCTTTACGTACAAATGACAGATTTTCAAAATTTGGTACAGATTTGTACAGATTTTTGACTTTTCAAAACTGAAAAAAGTTTCTGTCAAACGGGACACCATGCAACAGCGGGGTTAGATGCAACATTTATATAACACCACACTGATTCAGTTTTTATTTTAATATATTGTAATAAAGTTATTTTTAAATGATTACAAAATAATTTCACGCATCTTAAGCTAGTTTTTTAAGGTTTTTTTATAACTTGTATATAAAATTTGAAAAATCGAGCAATAAATGTACAAAAATTAACTTTTTACAAACTTTTAATTGGTTTCTTCATGCTATACCAACACTGTTGGTGTAAAAATATTTTTCAAACAATCACCAAATTTTTTTTAAATAAATGTTTAATAACTCAGTTAGGTGTCTGGGGTAAAATGCAACGAAATGCAAATCAAAGAAACACCTTGCAAATCTCGTGTCCATGTGCTGAAATGTGAATGTTTTGCATCACGCGTTTGGTAACATTGAAATTTCATTCATGCAAACATTTATTTTTATGATTTCAGCTTGTAGAATTTTTCGTAGTATTATTTAACCCCTAAATGTATGCAGCATCCGGTGTATGCAGCGTTATGGTCTTTAAGGCATCGCAAATTTATAAAAAATTACAAGTTTTCATACGTTTTCATAAGATTTTTCATTAAAAACTAGGTTTGTAGCGAGTTACCCAATTTTCTAAGGAGGGTGTAAATCGCAAGTGTTTAGAAAATTAAAAATTACTAAAGAAACCAATAATTTGTCTAACTACGTCAATTTAATTTCCCATCATCCTTAAAACTTTTGATGCATAAGGGGCAGGATTAACTGTGAACATAAGCTTTTTAGAAGCCATAGAAGTTGAAAATTGTTGCATGTTGTCCCAGTTATCGGTACTACATCTTGCTTCCATCCAGTTAATTAAAAACTTTATAGAAAATAAGTCAAAAGTAAGCTTTAATTCCATTTTCATATGTGATGAAAGAAATTAGAGAAACATGAACTATCAAAGAACGAAAGAACATAAGCCGTAAATATCATGAAAATTTCGAAAAAGATACAACGGCTCACCGACAGGACTTGAACCTGCAATCTCCGCTTCGGTACAACGGCGCGTTAGCCAATTCCACCACGGTGAACGTGATGGAACCGGCGAACACGAGCAATCGAGCTCTGCCGATCAACTGCTGGGCCTTCTACCGAAACACCATGTATATCCCGCATGTGATCTTTTCCCTCTATTGATCTCTCTTGTTTCTCTAACCCCACCCATCGACTCGGGATTTTAGCCGAACGAGCACATGGTCGATTGCTTCGGGTTTGCCGCAACTTACGGTCAGATGAAGAAGCAATCAGTGCCGCTCAAGGTTCCGAGCAGACCAGTTACACAGGGAGGTGTTGCTCTGTTGAAATCAATACTGATGTTATGAAATCGCTTGGTACATCTTTGTACCTGAAAATGATCACATTTTCATATGTGATGAAAGAAATTAGAGAAACATGAACTATCAAAGAACGAAAGAACATAAGCCGTAAATATCATGAAAATTTCGAAAAAGATACAACGGCTCACCGACAGGACTTGAACCTGCAATCTCCGCTTCGGTACAACGGCGCGTTAGCCAATTCCACCACGGTGAACGTGATGGAACCGGCGAACACGAGCAATCGAGCTCTGCCGATCAACTGCTGGGCCTTCTACCGAAACACCATGTATATCCCGCATGTGATCTTTTCCCTCTATTGATCTCTCTTGTTTCTCTAACCCCACCCATCGACTCGGGATTTTAGCCGAACGAGCACATGGTCGATTGCTTCGGGTTTGCCGCAACTTACGGTCAGATGAAGAAGCAATCAGTGCCGCTCAAGGTTCCGAGCAGACCAGTTACACAGGGAGGTGTTGCTCTGTTGAAATCAATACTGATGTTATGAAATCGCTTGGTACATCTTTGTACCTGAAAATGATCACATTTTCATATGTGATGAAAGAAATTAGAGAAACATGAACTATCAAAGAACGAAAGAACATAAGCCGTAAATATCATGAAAATTTCGAAAAAGCTTTAATTATTCAGACGATAGGAGTTCCGTTCTGGGAAGTACACGATGGAAATGAGCGCATTTTCTCGCAAGTAAATGCCAATAAAACGAATGTTCGTCATCGTCTGAGTGTTAACACATTGGACGCTATCCTTAGAACGAAAAGTTTTTTAAAAGTGGATCGAAAAATGTCGTATTAAATATGACGCTCAAAAATCGTTTTCATAAAACTATGTATAAACATCATGAACATTAGTTTTTTTTATGAAAAATATTTTTCAATGTCAGTTTTCATAGAGAGAAAATAAAAATTATTAAATGAGTTTCACACGTGCCGCAGCCCGTGGCGTAGAGGATAGCCTTCAAGTGTTCTAAGCCAACGGGTATGAGATCGAATCCCGGTCACGGCATACATAGTACACTTTCTGTGGGTTGGTGGTTTTAGCATTTGTAAGATGCTAGCCATCATATCCTCGAAAGATGTACACTTAGAGTTAAGAAAAAGGACTCTCTTTGAGGAAACATCAAGTTTCATTGAGATCCTGTATGTGTTTGTGTTCGTTTTTTAAAAAAAAAGTGTTTAACTAAAAAACTAAACTGTACTACGTGCAATAAAGTATCTATTTTTTTAAGATTTAAAATAAATAAACAAAATTTTTTGTTTTCGATTCCAGTTACGCTTGCGAGTTTCGCCCAATTGATCGGCCGTTTTTGTTTTGGTTTTAAAGTTACGCCCTTTGGTCCTACATAGAAAAATGAACCCCATTTTGAACAGGCGTAACTTCACGTTCCAACGAAAATACATCAACAGGAAGTTTCACCCAATTGAATTCAATAAACTTTTTGAAAGTCTTAAGTGATTTTAAGATGAAACCGCGTTAGTTCAGTAAAGTACAACCGCGTACATCCGGAATGACCGTTAACTCGATTTGTTAACATTTGGCAATTTCGCCCTTTTGAAATGTTATGCTAGAATTCTACACGCTGAGGAAGCCAAGAAAACATTTGAATCCTCATTTTATTTTCATTTATACGTTTTTGCAATAGTTCTCAGCACAACTTTAAGATTAAAAAATTTAAAAGGAAATAAGTTGTTAAGAAATTAGATGTTTTTTTACCGATTAATTAAAAATCAATCATTTTGTTTGTTAATCCAGCTGAAAACAGAAATACTGGAATAAATGGATTTAAACTTATAAAGTTAAACTATCCGACGTTATTTTTTATTCCTCGAAAATATCATATCATAAAAATTCAGAATAGTTCAGCCTTTTCTTTCAGTATGTTTACCGGAGAATTTTCCTATATTGGATTCTTCTGAACCTTAATAGTGTTGTCGTACAAGTAAGTGCATTTGTTCACAGCTTCCGGTGAAAATAACTCGAGAAACTTCCAGCAAATCGATTCAGCACATTCGAATTCTTAAGAAGCTTCAACATTTGGACATTTGATGAGATTTTTTGTTTCAAGTAGAAGCGCTGCCTCAGAATATTCAATGCGAAGTGGGTTGGTCCAGAAGAAATGTGAAGAAAAAAAAGGTTTTAAAAACATGTTGAAACAATTTAATAAATCAAACTTTTTCAATTTTTTTGAACAACTTTCTATTTATTTCCAGAGAGATAAATTAATAAAAATTTAGTTCACAAAATGGGACTTGGTTTATTGCTATCCTCAAACTGTGTTTGAGTTCAATTTCTAGACCCTGCAGCTACACGAAAAATTTCGCCGCACCCCATTTCCATTCGTGAAAATGTATTCAAAATTGTTTAGCTCAATTTGGACTTGAAAAACATGGAAAGTCATGTAGGAATGTCAAGAAAGGGATCATGCCAAAATAGGGCTCACGTACCCAACACAGTATTCACTCTCGTACAAAACCACCGATTTTCACGACTTCAATACCTTTTCAGAAGGAGTCACCATGTGGAGAATCAAATTTCTTCACGAAAAGTTGCAGATTATTCCATGTTATGAAACTTAAGGGAACATCCATAAATAACGTAGCTTTTTTAGAGTTTTTATACCCCCCTTCCCCCCTCGTAGCATTTCGTCACAAAGTCTTAGACCCCCCTTAGATAATAACGTAGCTTAAATACCCCCCCCCCCCCCCATTTTTAAAAATCGGTTTTTAATTTAATCGCTCAGACCGAAACCGTCATTCACTTCTTCTCTCTTGCCTCTCTCGAGTTGGGCGTCGATCGTGGCGACGGCGACGACAGACTTGACGTTTTCGTCCAAAAGAGAGGGAGAGAATAGAAAATCTGCGACTGTATGCGTATGTATGGAAAACGCACAACCAAGGGGCGCGTGAAAGTGAAAATTACTCAAAACAATTTAGATTTTTTTTTCGATATTTAATTGAGGCTACGTAGCTTTACTTGAACCCCTACCCCCCCCACTCGTCACACATCGTCACACAAAGTCAAACCGACCCCCCCCTGGATGTTCCCTTAAAAGCCTTTCATGCACTCATAATGATTCACTTTTTCTCAGAGAAAATGTAAAAGAAAAGTCTCGCTTTTTTAAACCATCTGGCAATCCTAGGATAACCATCAAACAGTTCTTCAAATTAAATATCGTAAAAAAGATATACATTACAACAGAAAGGCCTTAAACTTTGCACTGAATCACACCCGTATCGGACATCAACTCACAAATCCCTACAAGCGCTCCGGAAGGTTTAGCTCCGTACTTCCGGCTGCTGGTCAGCAGATGCACGGAGGTAGAAATAAAACTTCATTCCTTGTACAGCGGCTCATTTACATATGCCGGTTTGCACTTGCAGGACATCCTACCCGGCAGCTTGCAACGGAGTAACATAGATTATGATGAGCTGACAAGGATGTGCAGTACGGTTTCCGTTGATGAATATTTCAAAACAATGAATCGTTCTCAGATGGTTACAATCCGATATGAATGGACGAAGACACCTGGAAGCTGTTTTAAAACTTATTTCATGTGTGTATAGCGTGGCTGAATTAACATTCAACTCCTAATTAGTTTTTTATGAAATCTGAGAAATTAACCGATTTTAAATTATTTAATACTTATACATCTCATTTTTTTTTACTATTTATTACCAAAAAATGTGAAATGGCTTAAAAACAGCTACATTTATCCAGTGGCCGCTGTACCGGAATCGGTCCAGTAGTTTCCACCTAACAATTGAGATAGAACACAATCCTTGGACGGAATCCCGGAAGTTTGTAGACTGCTCATTTTTCCCGCCCGGATCTGTAAATAGATTGTGCGCCGTCAGTCTGGCCGCAAACCTCCAAAATTGTGAATGCAACTGTCGAGCCGGATAGTTGGACATCATAAATTAAGGCAACAATATGAGAGACAATTTCCATTGAAATTAGACACTGAAGCGTGACCGGTCTTGGGCTTTTAGCTGGACCCATCCTGATGCTTTTTGGGGAAAAAGGACGGTGGGAAATTCCGTCCGGGATATGGAAATTATTTCGGAAACGAAACGATGAAATGTTTGTCGCATCCTGCAATTATTATGCTCGATATGATGCACATAGTTTGTTTAGCACAGTGTTAAATGTTTATGACGACGAAGAAGAGGACTATGGTTTTGAATTTCGGGTCCTACACCCCTAACAACCGTCTGCTATTTCCAAGGGCGGTTTCGGAAATTGTTTACGACGACGAGATCATTGTTGTGGCCGGATGTTTGCCAATGTTTTTGGGAATCTCTCTGCGGACAACAAATTATACCAACAATTAATTACGACGAATCCTGGAGCGCCAACGACGGTGCCAGGTTTTGTTAATTGAAGGCATACCAGTTACCAGACTGTCTGCCGGAGCAATCGACCAGAACCAATTGATCAATGCTCGAGTTTTTCAATGATGATCGATTGCCCAACATTGGAGTTTTTAAATGTTTTTTTTCCAAATTGGTGATGCATAGACTTACAATTTATAATAACTTTCTAAGCATTTGTTTAACATTGACAACAAAGGGTTGGTGAAATTTTAAAGCAAGATGTTTTTCGCCTTTATTCAATACTAGCTGACCCGGTGTGCTTTGCTACACATTCCAAAAATGAATGTAATTTGTAAAAATTTATTCAAATTTAGATTTTTGTAAGCATTTTTTTAAGTGAAACCATCATAGTTCAGATCCAATAACTTTGAAATGAGAACTGCAGCTGGAGTTCCGAATTGCAATTCAAAGATGGTATATATTGTTTACTGAAACTTGATCTCTGAATTTGTTTTTCAAGATCTGAAATTTGTACTCTGTTTTAAAAGCTTCATAATGACTTAAATAATGTCAAAATTTATGGATTTTTCACCTTTTTCCCAAAGTGGGAAGTTACGAACTTCCATAAAAACATTTGTAACACTTTTTTTTTAGTTATGCCAAATATCCGTACGCAAAAAAACTCTCTTATGGTCCCTTCTTTGAAAAGCCATTTATCTTAAACTTACATAGGAGCTCCCCCATCTTATGATGTAAATATTTAAAAAAATACCAGTTGCATCAATTTCCAGCGTTTGTTAATTTCTCTTTGAAAGTCAAATATTCAAAAATGTTGAAAAACAAAAACTAAGTTAACATTTGTCCCGTATACTGGGGCAAATGTAAATGCAAAGTTTATTTTCAGATGCGTCAGAGTTATGGCTTTAAAATGGATTTTATACGTACTTCTGTTAGTTTGTTTTATCATTGATATTTCTGCAGTATTCTTGCAGTATAAATTTATGTTTGTTACTCCACTTTTAACGAATGCTGTTCAAAGCAAATGACTTTCATTACAAAGACATTTAAAATTTTTTAATATCCGCTTCCGTTTCAACATTCAGAATACCCCTTCTGGTCTTTCCAACATGCTAAATCATTTTGAAGATGAGTTTCTTAAAAGTTCGACGTTTGTCCTTGCCCCACCGTGTAAATCGACAGGAGGTAATATTTTTTTAACACTTCAAGGGTATACTAAAAATTTCTCATAAAAATTTGAATATCAGTTCTAAAGTCTTGAATATCAGTTCTAAAGCCTTACTTTTCAAAAAAGAAGGGGATCAAATGCCTCTTTTATGCAGCCATGTAACACAAAAACACTTTTCGTGTTAACAGATTATCACCGCTGGTTTATGATTCTAATTTAATGATTTATGGCATTTCGGTGAAGTATACATTCTAACAGGAAGAATTTCAAATGAAAGTAATGAAAATTATAGACGGATAGATTAGATTAGGAAGCATGAAAGGTGTTGTTGTTGTTGTTTTAGCCCGATCGGGGTACGAAAAACACGTGCTTCGATCCATCCATGTGTCATTGTATAGATCAATGCAAAATCAGCCTATCGACTTTGCTTCTTCTAGACAATAATACGGTGTGGGACAAATGGTCTTGTGCGGCTAGAAGTTTTCTCAAATCACGCTCTTGGCTAATTTTCAACACGTTTCATGCTTCCTAATCTAATCTATCCGTCTATAATTTTCATTACCTTCATTTGAAATTCTTCCTGTTAGGATGTATACTTCACCGAAATGCCATTAATCATTAAATTAGAATCAAAAACACTGTTCATGTTAAGTACGTACTTGAATTGGTATGTAAGAAAAAAGTACGAGGTTTTTTCAGAATTTTTTTAAAATAAAAAGTTTTAATTTTCATTTCTAAACTCATTTCAGTTGTGTATTTGGGCCGATCTAACAATTTCTAGAAGAAAACATAATTTTGTGTTTTTTTGTAACAGAGAAAAGTTCCTTGAATAAAAATTCTTTGAGAAAATGAATTCCCTCACTTTAGGTCAATAAAAATCAGTTTATTTCACTGATACCTTTCACTTATGCATACGTCAGTCCTATCTAATTCAATTTAAAGATAAGGCTTTTGATCATTTCATGTGTCGGATCGGATTTTTTTTTATCTTCTTTAAATTTAAATGACGCTTGATAAAACTTGATACAAATGTTTCCGATCTATCTCTGTAGAAAACATCTTATTCATATTTCTGTAATCAATATGATTAAAACATAACCTTGTAGGTAAAATGGGTTGAAAAAATTGTATGTAAATTCTTTACTTTCTGTATTTTTTTTTTTTCAATTGTCCGCAAAGTGTCATACCATTATTTCATTAGCTTCAGAACTAAATTTAAATTTTTTAGACAACAACATGAATTATTTTTGCAAATCTTTAAATCGGTTTTGATTCGATTGATAAAATAACAATCCGTGTCACATCTAGGCGTCATTTACTTCCACGTGCTGTGTACAATTAAGCAAGAAAAAAACACATCTAGGTTGCATATCGCCCCACGTGCATAAGAAATATAGGTACTTGGTTAAGAAACAGACGCCTCATTATTGAATTTTTCCAGCGATCAATGAACAGTATGCTCTGGTTACTATCCACTTGCGATGACGTATGCTTGGCCATAGAGACAAAAACACAAACACCTCAAAGAAAAGAAAATCTCTAAAAATGGATGCCATGCCTTTTCGATTTCAGATTTTGGCAAAAAAAATGTATATGTTTTATTCGATCGGCAAAATGTCAATCTGGGTAACATCAGGCGTCATTCATAACCATGTGCTGTACAAATGAGCTCGAGTAGATCGAGTGCTCTGCGACGTAGTTCCACCTCCCCGTGGTGCAGAGTGGAAACGTGTCTGCAAGTCCGGCGTATTGCAGATGTACGGCCAAGAGAACTACACCAAACCCACTAGAGGCCGTCGACGGGTCCCGCCAAACCCGCGCGGAAGAAGTGGTGCACCCGGGTACTTAGGTACCAGTACTTGGGTGTGAGCGTGATGGTCCAACACGCTTTCGGGGGGTCATGACCCTGATATGCGGATGCGACCGGAGGGAGAGCGATCGCCAACTTGTTTTGCGCTTCGGTGGGTATAGACCCGTCTCGCAAAATGAGTAGATGCGCAAAGTGGTGGCCAATGGTGGGCCGATCACTTAGGGACGTGTTTACACGTCAGTGTCCGAGAGGCACATTCTGCGCGTGTCGAACCCTGCGTTTCGGGAATTGTTGCACCCGAACCGCGAGTGTGACCTGATAAGGGCGTTCTATAGCTCGATCTGCGCTTCGGGTGGTCAAGCGCCCGACTTGAAGATCGGGTAGTTGCGCTGAGTGGTGACTTAAGGCAACACTATTTGTGAGTTCGGAGGAGTCTGAGTCCTACACGTGGCTTAGGGGGCTTACCCCCCCTACCCGCGTGTTTGAACAGAGAAAGTGCCGTCGACAACTCGCTTTGTGTTTCTGGATCTTGGACTGGATTCACAAAGCTAGTAGTTGCGCTACGTGGGGACCTCATTCACACGATGAGATGTCGGGTCCTAACTCGTCAGAGGAGGGGTCGCGCATCGAGTTGTGTTAGAATGAGGCTATGCTGACAGAGGGTTCGGAAACGAGTATTGCCTTGGAGCGCACTAGCGCGAAATGACCTCCCACTATTGAAGCAAAGTGTGTCAAACAGTTCGAGGTGGGAACAAAGGTCAGTGGCCCCAGGTGGACTTTATGGCGTAGGGGGTACAGTGTTCCTTAGCATTGTATCATGAGTCGTCCAATTGCACCCATGGACCCAGAGTAGCAAACTGGGGGGACGCGGTGGCTCGCCGTGCCTTGGAATGCAATCCGTAAAATGGATTTACCACCTGGGTTAACAACTAATAAAAAAAAAGATCGAGTAGAATAAAAACCACATCATGGCTTTATATCGCCACCCCTTGCATTGAAAATATGCTTGGTTGAGGAAAACGCGCCAAAATATTCCCACTGATCAGTACGCTATGTCATCGTTACTATCCTTTCGCGAAGTATGTTCGCGACGCCTCGACCATGGAGACGAAAAACAAACCACCCAAAAGAAAAAAAATCTCGAGAAAATGGATGTCATGACTTTAATTTATTTCGAAAAACTACAAATTTTGTATGAAAGCCCCCCCTCCCTTAAGTCGGATGGGGTTCTAACTATTATAGAAACCATCTCTGGCCTCAAAAACCCTCAGATGCCAATTTTGACGTTGATCGGTTCAGTAGTTTTCGAGTCTATAGGGAACAGACAGACAGACAAACATTCATTTTTATATATATAGATAAGTCTTCAATCATTGCATAATACTTCAGCTTTCCTGTTCGGTAATTTTTTGTTATATAGGGTAAAGTGGGGTATCGTGGACTATTCTTAATATCTCGGATGTGTGATGAGATAAAAATATCAATCCATCTGTAATCGTCATTGATTTAAGTAAGTATATATTTCCATATGTTGTTAAATTGTGAACGCATCATATGCTACTTTTATTTAACTAGTTAGCCTAGAAAAGTGAACTTCTATAATTAAACAAGCACCTGAAAATAGCAAAATTGTTAAAATTGAAAAAAAATATAAACAAAAATTTAAAATAGGACAGAATTGTTGAGAACAACAAAATTGACATAAGGAAAAAAATTGGCCACAATGGGAAGCTGAAAGAGAAAAATTTTAAAATTTTCCAAATTGAAAAAAATGACTAAATTGACTTTGTAAACATAAAATAACCAAATCTTCAAAAATGAGAAAATGAGCAAATATTAATTTGAATTTGAAATAAAAAAATAAATAAATAATTTAAAAAAACAAAATAAACACAGTTATCAAAATTTATAAAAGGATAAACTATATAAATAAACAAAACTTACAAAATTAACAAAATAAACAAAATTAAGAAATTTACAAAATTTACAAAATTTACAAAATTTACAAAATTTACAAAATTTACAAAATTTACAAAATTTACAAAATTTACAAAATTTACAAAATTTACAAAATTTACAAAATTTACAAAATTTACAAAATTTACAAAATTTACAAAATTTACAAAATTTACAAAATTTACAAAATTTACAAAATTTACAAAATTTACAAAATTTACAAAATTTACAAAATTTACAAAATTTATAAAATTTACAAAATTTACAAAATTTACAAAATTTACAAAATTTACAAAATTTACAAAATTTACAAAATTTACAAAATTTACAAAATTTACAAAATTTACAAAATTTACAAAATTTACAAAATTTACAAAATTTACAAAATTTACAAAATTTACAAAATTTACAAAATTTACAAAATTTACAAAATTTACAAAATTTACAAAATTTACAAAATTTACAAAATTTACAAAATTTACAAAATTTACAAAATTTACAAAATTTACAAAATTTACAAAATTTACAAAATTTACAAAATTTACAAAATTTACAAAATTTACAAAATTTACAAAATTTACAAAATTTACAAAATTTACAAAATTTACAAAATTTACAAAATTTACAAAATTTACAAAATTTACAAAATTTACAAAATTTACAAAATTTACAAAATTCACAAAATTTACAAAATTTACAAAATTTACAAAATTTACAAAATTTACAAAATTTACAAAATTTACAAAATTTACAAAATTTACAAAATTTACAAAATTTACAAAATTAACAAAATTAACAAAATTAACAAAATTTACAAAATTTACAAAATTTACAAAATTTACAAAATTTACAAAATTTACAAAATTTACAAAATTTACAAAATTTACAAAATTTACAAAATTTACAAAATTTACAAAATTTACAAAATTTACAAAATTTACAAAATTTACAAAATTTACAAAATTTACAAAATTTACAAAATTTACAAAATTTACAAAATTTACAAAATTTACAAAATTTACAAAATTTACAAAATTTACAAAATTTACAAAATTTACAAAATTTACAAAATTTACAAAATTTACAAAATTAACAAAATTAACAAAATTAACAAAATTAACAAAATTAACAAAATTAACAAAATTAACAAAATTAACAAAATTAACAAAATTAACAAAATTAACAAAATTAACAAAATTAACAAAATTAACAAAATTAACAAAATTAACAAAATTAACAAAATTAACAAAATTAATAAAATTAACAAAATTAACAAAATTAACAAAATTAACAAAATTAACAAAATTAACAAAATTAACAAAATTAACAAAATTAACAAAATTAACAAAATTAACAAAATTAACAAAATTAACAAAGTTAACAAAATTAACAAAATTAACAAAATTTACACAATAAACAAAATTAACAAAATTAACAAAATCAACAAAATTAACAAAATTAACAAAATTAACAAAATTAACAAAATAACAAAATTAACAAAATTAACAAAATTAACAAAATTAACCAAATTAACAAAATTAACAAAATTAACAAAATTAACAAAATTAACGAAATTAACGAAATTAACAAAATTAACAAAATTAACAAAATTAACAAAATTAAAAAATTAACAAAATTAACAAAATTTACAAAATTTACAAAATTAACAAAATTAACAAAATTAACAAAATTAACAAAATTAACAAAACTATTAATTAGTTTGAATTGTTGGACCATATTTTGAAATTTTCTGCGCAAAAAGTAGGGGAGAGTGGAATATGTTGGGCCGCTTTTTTTTTTTTGTTTAATAACTTCTTTATTTTTAAAGATAAAATGAAAAAAAAAAATAAAAGAAAAGAAAGATTTTCTACATTTTTGAGGTATCATTAGGCATTTTTTAATTATTTTTTGAATACATTAGTTTGACTGTTTTAAAAAAAGTATTTTTTGTTTGGATTTTGATAAACTGTGGGGAAACGCGGGCCACCAAATCCAAATCGACTAGATAACGTGCGGAGTTTATGATTCGACCCAGAACTGAAATTTTATAATTCATTTTGTGATTTCAAAGCAATTTAGATGAGGAAATAAAAAACAGAGTTATGTATGATCGAATAGTTCCTAAAACCTGGCCCACGAACGTTTCGGCAAAATTCGTTTAGTTTCTATCGCATTCGAAAAGTTGGACAAAACATTTTTAATAAATCTTTTTTTGGCATAAGAAAAAATCACATATAATAATAACGTATTTTGAGTTCTAAATATGTATAAAAACACCAAAATATAGGTGGCCCAAGATACCCCACAAAATGTGGCCCACGATTTCCCACAAGAAATGATTTGTAAATTGGATGCGTTTGTGTAACTTATTGATGTTTCATCAAAAAATTGCTTTTCCACGTGAAAGAACATGACAAAACTATGATCATAAGCGTATGAGCATATTTTTGTTATGTACTCCAAGTCTTCAGCGGATGCAATTTTGAGGGTGCTTTTTTAACCTTCCAAAGCCGTTCGCTAAATATCCGTTTCGGGGAAATATGCGTTGTAATTTGATTTCGTTCTCCTGGCTGTAAATGTTAACCGATTTTGATGATATTATATTCATTGTGTAGGTAATTTATTCTTATTACTCATCATTTCAAAATAAAGTCGATATGTATTACCAGGATTTCAGAAACTGGTTCAGAAAGTTAAAAGTCCGAAAAATCAATTTTATTTTTAAAATACTCATAACTTCTGACAGCTTTTCTGTATTTAATTATTTCATTGATGTTTGAAATTGTCAAGAATCCATCTATCCGACAATGTATAAATATGTTGGGGTCCAATGAAAGTTTTTAACCGCTATGACAGATTTTCCGGTAGAAAAAAGTCTTACTTAAAAAAAACGACATCCAGTTTTTGCTTTGCTTAGCTGTATTTCATTTCTCAATGAACCGATTTTAAAAACTCAAATTTTAGTTTTTTGACGTTAATTTGATCATTATTTTCATAGAACATACTTGGTCTGTCAAAACTACCAGTTCATCAGTATATTGGAATGATGATAAAGATGTTTGAAATGTGCGCTTCGGGTCATATTGACCCGAACGGCTTTGGAGGGTTAAATATGAAAGTACATTTTTCTAGGCTAGTTGAATAAAAGAAGCATATCATGCGTACATAAGTAAACAACATATAGAAAAATTTGCTTACGCAAAGCGACGACGATGACAGTTGGATTGGGATTTTTATCTCAACATGCAGCTGAGATGTTTAGAGTGGCCCACGTTACCCCACTCTTCCCTAAGTAAAAAATGATTGGCATTGAATTTATGCCGAATTTGGTAAACCCCGTCTAAGCCTTCTAACGGCGGGGTTGGGCACTAGACGGCTAAGAGTTGATCGATTACGCTGAAGATTAGCATGAGACCTTCAATGTATAATTTTTCGTTTTGTTGGCATATTTCTACTTTTTCCTATCCAGATTTAAATCTTATATTTGTCACCGATGCTTATAAGGGTTCCTGCAAAAATCAGAAGTAGACTGCTGTAAATATATCACGCTTCTAACAAAAAATAGGGAAGTTTTTTTGACTTATATTGTTACTATTTCTTGCCTCGAAAAGATCTTATGAACCGTATTACACATCCGTCTAAACTAGCTTTCATACAGTTTTTCTCAGTCTCCCATACATAAATTCTCCCAAAGGGTCAAATACTACTTGTAATGAAATTGAATTTATTTCGTATGAAGGTGTTAACTGTACCAGCTTTAAAGATATTAAAAAAAAACATACATTCAATTTAACGCAATAAATCAAAGCAATTCACATGGACGGAAATACAAAAAATCAACGAAAATAGTGATTATAATTATAAGCCAAAGTTTTACACTATTTGTCTCGTATCACCCCTTTCCTCGGTTAAGTAGTAATTCCTTTTCGTGCTTTATCATTAAGTTAAAGCTCTTATTTTATATAAATTAAATTTGTTCAATGTCTTAATCAGATATATTTTATGTTGCGAATATTGGTCAGTAAATATTTAAACCTTATTCAGATTGTCGCTAGTTCTAATGTATCGAAGATTGGATAACTTTTTCTTCAAAAAATGCGGTCTCACAGATTTACGTTCTTATTTTTGAGCAAATAGGCAAGCCACATTTTATTCACAAATTAAAATAATCATGGGAACTCATGAAAAACGATCACAATTTTCGTACACAAAAAAAACATAAACACTAATTGACTAGAAACTTCGCCCCATTCTTTTCTAGGCACGAGGAATATGGGGAGCTTCCGGTTGAAATCCATTCTCGTCAGCAATGTAGTTCACGGTGTAAACCTGTCCATCGTCTCCGGTGTAGGAATACGATCCTCGAACAACCAGAGCGGCAACATCATCACCAAAATTCTTCAGCTGGGCTTCTTCCTGATGCTGAATTCGGTTGCTGGTGTCGTATCTGGAATAATCGTTTGAAAATTCGAGATAAAATTTCCTCATTCACATGTTTAAGTCAATTAACAAAAAACACAACTCACTGGTACCGATAGCCCCCAATGCCTAGGTTGTCATTCTCGAATTTAGTGATATGGGCATCGCGATCTTCATGTGGAGGTGCAGCCAAGGCAACGGCCAAAATAGCAGCAAATGCAACAGCACACTTCATGATTGGGACTTGGGCTTTCGAAAACTCACTCACTAGATAACAGTTCTCACAAATCAATCTTTGATCCTCAACGGCGATTCTTCGGCAGGCAACTGGTTCGTGGCTATCGCTGCTAGACGATATTTATATTACCTAGTTTTTTGGAAGCGCCAGCAGTTGCTGACCCTTCCACTAAAAGGAGAATCTTCTGAGGTGACAGACAGCCAGGGCAACTTTTCGGGGTGACCATCGAGGAAACTACACTGTCCTCCATCATAACGACCCGTAGCAAATGTTGCTAGATGCAAATATTCAAATTAGTTTGGTGGAGATCGCGTCGTCGAATTGAAAAGATAAGATACTTTTTCCGTGGTGTCGAATCGATAGATCACGATAGATTGATATCATCTATCTTAACGGTTTGAGAAAAATACCAACGATTTCATTTACTAACAGCTTTTAAGACATACTTCAACAAAAGTTCTTGATTTTTTTTTCTAAAATTTGAATAACGAAACAAAAGTTTAATTATTTTTTTTTAGTAGTTTTTTAATGAATGTTTTACGAGGTCTCATTGGAAGAGACAACGACTCACTCTCTTTAGCATAAGGCTTGCATGTGCCTACGTTTTTTTCAATTTTTCAGTACCATCAACTGAGGCATCATGTAAAACTTTTCAACTTCAATGGCTTCTATAAACTTTATGTCCACAGATAATCATACCGCTTGTACATCAAAAGTTTTGAGGTTGATGGGACTTTAAATTGACGTAGTCATAAAAATTATTGGTTTCTCGACCACAACACTAATTCAATTTTTATTTTAATATAATGTATGCGCGCCAAATACTTTCAGAAAAAAAGCGGGACATTTCACGAAAAAGCAGGACACTGTTGAAAAAGCGGAACATTTGAGAAATTTAAAAAAAGCTTAATTGTATAGCCTTACTTATTTGTATACCATCAGCCAAAGTTGTTCATAGAAAATACACTAAGGTTTTGTTACGCGGATTGTCTTTGCTCAGTTTGTTCTAACATGATTTTTTACAAGGTTTTTTGCCATAAACATGTTTGTTTTTCACGGTTCTCGCGAATTAACACGTTATGTGGGAGAAATATTCCACGTCTTTCAAGTAAACGGCGGATTATATACCGCGCATAAAACCTTTGTGTAATAACAAATATACTTCATATTTGTTTTGAAACTTTACCCGGAATGATACATTGGCTTAATGATATCACCTACAAGTTTCTTTCACAATCCTTTTCCAACACTGTTGATATAAAAATAATTTTCGGACAATCACCAAATTTTTTTTGAATAAATATTTATATAATTTAGTACCATGCATACTTGTATCACGAGTTTGTTAATTTTTAAATTTCATCCATCGAAACATTAATTTATATGATTTCAGTAGGTGGAATTTTTTAGATGTATTTTTACCCCTTAATTTATGCAGAACCCTTATGCTTTTTCCTTGAATATATTTTTGAAAGAAAAATTGTTGAATTTAATTCCAATATAACCAAAAATTACTGCAATTGATGCTTTTCCACGATTTACAAAAAGTCATCATATACTACATGCAATATCTTCGTACTAAGAAGTCATAAAAAATGACAGAATACTCATTGTACAGATTTTATTAAAAATTTTTGATTGATTTTATTGATGTTTTGATAAAATGACGTTTAAAACGTCTATCATCGATCTAAACTTAAACGTTAGTTTTCTCGAGGAATGTATTTTTTTTTTTAATTTAATGATTGAGACAATTTCACGTAAGAATCAATCAAAATCTCCACATGATATTTCTGGATCTCGAGATATGTAAGATTGCTGATTGAAGTGTCCAGAGGACCTCTACCAATTTTCAACGCATTTAGTCAACTTTAAGGGATGTCTTACCAAAGCTCAAATTCATATGACATTTTGACACCTTTTATAAGATAAGCTTAGCTTATTTGATTACTCACCTCGAATTGTTGCATACGAAATGATATGACATTTTGACACCTTTTTAAAGTGAAACTCACCGAATCACTTTTATGGTTCGCATTAAAAATCGCAAACAATCCTACAAATATGGTTGACTGAAACTGAAAGTGATTTTGAATAAATATGAAAACCGTTAGTTATACATAACACGAATTTGAACTTTGGTATAACATCTCTTAAAATTGACCAAATGAGCTGATAGTCGGTATGGTTCTTCTAAACAGCTGAAAGGGCATTTTTAGATTTCAAGAAAGAAGAAATGGAAAGAGAAAATGGAAGGCGAAAAGGAAGCTTGCTTCCGTAAAAATCGCTCTCTTCTGTACCAGGCGTCCGTGTGTGAAGTCAAAGTTTCCGTTTAGTATCTGTGACGTTCTAAGGAATTCACCCGAAAACGCCGGTTGGCTTTCTCACGTGGTCTCGCGCCTTATCGTAAAGGATCAGCATCATCATCGTCCTCGGGTTCTGCGGAATCCTAATTTCCATGGAGGACTTCCCTTCTCGGCCTGTCCGGATACGGGGCACTCTCGTGGGCAGGCCGATTAAAAGCCAAAGAAGGAAGACGCCTGCATTAACTGAGTCCAAAAACGCCCGCTGGCGCCGACAGTTTCGGCACTCGGTCGATTCGCCAATATATCGACGGCCTTCCTGCTTCCGGAACTGGATTTCCGGAACTACGACGTCGCGACGCAGCAGTAACAGCAACACATCACGGTTAGTGAAACAATTACACGCCACACAAGACAAAGAACATTGTTTTATACACACAGACAACACGCCACATGAAAACATTAATAAATAAGACATAGAAACATGAAATTTCCGATTTCTGTATTTTATCCGTAAGTCCTTGGTTACCCAGTAGCCAGCCGGCCCTGAGGTTCCGTACTCTTAGAGTACCTTGCCTTGGCTGGTCTAGCCGCTGCTTTTCTAACCGTAACAGCAGAAAGATTAATCGATTCTGCGTGAAACTTGTTATATTTCATGTTTAACTTATGAAGTCTTATGTTCAACCAGCATGTCGTGTCCAGAGGAAACTTTTTCGGATTTACTTATGGAAATCCACAAAGTTTCTTGCAGAAACTCACCGCACATCCGTTCGTCACAACAATATTCTCTTAACTGATGCTCTTACCTTTCTTTCGTTTTTTTCATTCGGAGAAACCCATTACGAATGCACCAATACAGATCCACTTGAAATGTGCATTCTCAAAGTGTGAGTTATTTCGATACGAATTTGTCGGAATGTTTCATTTCTCTTGTCAGCTCACAGACAACGGATAATCTAGTTGTGTTCATTTAATTTCATAATTTAAATTCAATCCTTCATAATATTCATAATTTTTGTATTATAATTTCGCTTTAATTCCTATTCTCTACATCCCTCTCCTCGCCTACTCTTTATTTGAAATTTTTAATAAATATATTTGTTTTTATGGCTAACCTCTTTTCTTTTAAACTGACACTTCACTTTTGACCTTCTTTTCTTACTTTTTATTACCTTTTAACTATGAAATTGTTACTTCTATGTCAGGACTTTGTTTATTGTTTAAAAAATGTTTTTGACAATCACATTAAAACTGATTTTACATGTTGAAAACATCTCATGTTACGGGATCCTTCATAATTTTCAATCTTTTTGCTTCTCATATTTACTCTGATCATTTTTTTAATATTATTTTTAATGACATTGACAAAGTCACCGAATAATACAATTTTTTACCGCATCGATTTCTCATCTTATTACTTTCTTCTCGTCTTATCTTTATAGCTTCTTAACCTAAAATATCTTATGTTTCCGGTACTCATCTATCATCTTCTCGTCTGATAAATTTTTAGCAGAGGATTCACTTAGTACTGTGGGCAAAAAATCCATGAAAAATATCTAATCTTGAATATGTTCAATCTTAGTTAGAATAGACTGTAATTTTCTATTTAATAAATAGCCAACATTTCTTATTTATCCAAACATGAAGTATTTATTAATTTGGATCGATCCTCTTCGAGGATGGGATCTTGCTGTATGCTATGGAATTAGTTTGTTTACTTGCGATGACGCATATACTTCATGGCTTATCTCAACAACCAAAGCATTGGCCTTACACGGCAGGGATAAAACCTTCTATATTTTGTCGTATCCGATGGTCTTGCGGCCCCTCCAAATCGCTTTTAAGTAGGGGAAAAGTTCATATAACGCCCCATGTGGCTAATACGCGTCACCTTTGTTTTGAAGAATCTGAAACATTTTAAGACTGCAAAATATTACCAATTTGTTTTAAATGATGTGATTGGTCACGGCAAGTATGAATTTTTCCTTAAAGTGCCCCTGTTTCGTGATAATTTCACAATTTAGGTTTTTCTTCATTTCGATCTAAATTTTAAAACACTGTCAATAAGGTGTCTCCAAGCAGAGAAAAACGAATAAGACAAAATTTTCTGACACATCGCTAAAGGAGAATCTTAAATATGATTTTATGCTAAAAAATCATACTGAACTCGCTAAGGTATCCTTTTTATGGGTATGTTCTATCACGGCCCATGCGCTCGGTATAACGCGCCAATCGTAGTAGGCTGAAAATAGTATTAATATTTCAAAAAGGCCAATTTTCATTGAAAATGAACAAAAAGTCTAAAACCATATTTTGAGCGTTAATTCAGCCCAAAAAATATACTTTTTATTTTTTTTTTAAATTTTGATTAGTTCATTTTGATTTTCTTTTCAGTCGGAGTGTCTGTAAGTATTGGTGTGTTTTCGGTCTTCGGCTGCTTTCGGGTGTGTTCGGCTGCTAGGCGCGTATTGAATACACAGCGGCGCGTATTCGCAACACAGTTTTGTTCTGTGACTTTAAATATGGTTTTAAAAAATCAAATTTTTGAAGCAACTATAGCAATTTGAGTAATAAAAAATCATAGGCATTTGTAGAAAACACTTTTCTTCAGCGATTACACCCATTTCTAACAAAATTTGTACATGGAATACATAGAAAATCAGCGATTCGCTTATGTGGCGCATAATAGGGCATGTTCCCCTAATCATTCACCTTTTTTCTAACCTTCAAATTTTAAGAACGCTCGTATAGACTTTTATCCAATTGGGATTGGGCCTGCTAAAAAGAATAAAGCCTGCTCTTTACTCTTACACAGATTTGCATAAGAATGACAGCTAATCGGAGTGAAATTGGAGTGAAGGCTATTTTTCTCTCTGTTAAACACACGAGAAATCGTATACCGGGACTGCGAGCGCGCCCATCGCCCATACAATCTTGTACAAACTGATCCCCCCAACGAATACTGATTTTTATGTACCTATTTCCTTATTAATCTCTTTCTCTCTCTTTTCTACATACTCACACTCTAGGCAGTTGTAACCCAAAACCAAGTTGAAAAGCCGCAAAATCGGCTGAAACTGGCTCCCGACGAAAATAAGTTCGAGGGGGTTTTCCCAAACTTGAGAATTAACGTCATTCTCACAACTTAATTTTGGGGCATGTCATTCGGCAGGGATTTTTCGTTTCAAGATTCGCTTATCAAAAGGGATTATAACTTTTTAATGAAGGAATTTTTTTTTATTCATGATCAGTAAATTTATTTTTTTCAAAAAAAAAACTTGTTTTTTATCGTGTGACAATTGAAGGCTGGAATACTTTTTTCCAAATCGAGAACTTAACTTAATAGAAACCGAATTTTTAGCCATCGGAAGGCACTATTATTCATTATTGCCGGTCTGGATGAAAAGAGTAAGAAGCCAACGAAGGGAACTGATCAAAAATGTTGGATTGCCCTGAACAATGAATCCGGCCAGTGTTCTGGAACATCATAGAATAATAAAGTAAAAACGTTTGAAAAAGTATGCAATGACAAATATGAACAGTATTTTTCTCACCTTCGTAGTAACCGGAAGTGTTGAATCGTTTCCTAAAACCTTCCGGCGATTAATTCAGTCATTGCACTGCAGTCTATTTTGGATGGTCTCAGAATATCGATACATGCTTACTGGTGCTCCCGGTTACAGTAAGAGGACATTCCGATTCTCCGAATACATTCTTCCACGTTCCGGACTTCCGGTCAGCCAGTTTTATTCGATATTTAGGTTAGATTGTTCCAAACCCGACTGAAACTGATGAGCTAGACACGTATTCCGAAAAAGAGACGTGTGGTGAACAAACGATTCCAGGAAAATTATGTAGGGGAACATGCCCTATTATGCGCCACCTAAGCGAATCGCTGATTTTCTTTGTATTCCACGTACAAATTGTGTTAAAAATGGGTGTAATCGTTGAAGAAAAGTGTTTTCTACAAGTGCCTATGATTTTTTATTACTCAAATTGCTATAGTTGCTTCAAAACCTTGATTTTTAAAAACCATATTCAATGCCACAGAACAAAACTGTGTTGCAAATACGCGCCGCTGTGTATTCAATACGCGCCTAGCAGCCGAACACACCCGAGAGCAGCCGAAGACCGAAAACACACCAATACTTACAGACAATTTGACTGAGACGAAAATCAAAATGGACTAATCAAAATTTTGATAAAAATGAAAAGTAGATTTTTTGGGCTGAATTAAGGCTCAAAATATGGTTTTAGACTTTTTGTTCATTTTCAATGAAAATTGGCCGATTTGAAAAATTCTAGAGTTTGTTTTGATTAGGTCGTATGAACCAATATAAACAAAACTGAGTTATCTACTTCAAACGATTGACAAAGATGTATTCTATGATCGGTAAAAATTTGGTTTAATTTGATCAATGAATAAATTTACCAGACTGATTTGAATTTAGGACGTATGATGACTTTCTAATTTTTGAGTGCAATTTGGTTTTTTGCGTCGTTTTGCGCTACCGTGTATTACTTACTTACTTAATGATCCCGCGCCGATCCACCGGTGCATAGGGCCGTGGTAAAAGACCTCCACTGTTGACGATCCGGAGCCAGCGTCTTCACCTGGTCCCAGTCAAGATTCTCGTCGACAGTTCGGATTTCAGCGGCTAGGCTTCGCCGCCACGAGTTTCTGGGCCTGCCTCTTCTTCGATGACCTTCTGGATTCCAGTCAAGCGCCTCTCTGCAAATCTCGTTTTCATCTTTTCGCAGCGTGTGCCCAATCCATCTCCACTTACGTTCCCGAATCTCGATTTCTAGCGCCCTTTGATGACACCGGCGATGTAGTTCCTCATTCGAGATCCAGTTGCCAGGCCACCAAGCGCGGATGATGTTCCGCAGGCAGCGGTTTACAAATACTTGCAGTTTTCGCGTCGTCACCGCATATGTGCACCAAGTTTCGCACCCGTACAGCAATACGGATTTGACGTTTGAGTTGAAGATTCGGATTTTTGTTCGTAGAGAGATCTGGCGTGACCGCCAGATGTTTCGGAGACTCGCAAACGCAAATCGGGCCTTTCTGATCCGGGTTTCGATGTCTTTTCTGGTACCACCATCAGGCGTTATCTGGCTACCAAGATACTGGAAGCACTCCACTTTCTCAACTTGTTGCCCAGCTACCATGAAACTGGAGGGATTTTCTGTGTTGATCTCCATCGACTTGGTCTTTCCGACATTGACTTTGAGACCTGCTGCCTTGGAACTTTCGGTGAGGTCGTCGAGTTTGCTCTGCATGTCCGGTTGTGTTTGGGCGAGCAAAACAATATCGTCAGCCAGGTCAAGGTCGTTCAGTTGCTCCATTGTTAAAGGATTCCACGGCAATCCTCGGTTCGGTGCACAGTCGATCGATCCAGTCAGAATCTCATCCATTACGATGAGGAAAAGTAGCGGTGATAAGATACATCCTTGTCTCACTCCAGCAGTTACCGGGATTGGTTCGGACAAGACACCATCGTGCAAGACCTTGCACGAAAATGCCTCGTATTGTGCTTCGATGAGATGGACTAGTTTCTCTGGGACCCCTCGTCGCCTTAGAGCCGCCCAGATGTTTTCAGGATTAAGTCGGTCGAATGCTTTTTCGAAATCAACGAACACCAGCAGAAGAGAGTCCTGGAATTCGTTGATTTGTTCCAGTATGATTCGTAGCGTTGTGATGTGGTCCACACATGATCGTCCGGATCGGAATCCAGCTTGTTGCCTTCGGAGTGTAGCGTCGATTTTCTCCTGGATCCTGTTCAGGATCACTTTGCAGAGTACTTTGAGGGTTGTACAGATCAACGTTATGCCTCGCCAGTTACCGCACTCTGTCAGGTCTCCTTTCTTCGGGACCTTTACGAGGATACCCTGCATCCAGTCTGCCGGGAATGTTGCAGTATCCCAGATGTCAGCGAAAAGACGGTGCAACATTTGTGCTGATAGGGCAGGGTCGGCTTTCAGCATTTCAGCAGGGATGCAATCGATCCCAGGTGCTTTGTTGGATTTCATGTTTTTGATTGCCGCTTCTATTTCAGCCAGCGAGGGCGCTTCCGAGTTGACGCCATTTATGCGACTTACTGTTGGCGCTTCAAGCTGCGGGTTCTGTTGGCCATCGCTATTCGTGACTCGGAAGAGTTGTTCGAAGTGCTCAGTCCATCGTTTGAGCTGATCTGTTCGATCGGTCAATAACTGACCTGCTCGGTCTTTCAGCGGCATTCTTGCATTAGTCCTTGCACCACTGAGGCGGCGAGAAATGTCATAAAGTAATCGGATATCTCCATTGGCGGCGGCTCTTTCCCCCTCTTCGGCTAGGGAGTTTGTCCAGGCTCTCTTGTCTCGTCTACAAGCTCGTTTAACTGCCTTTTCCAGCTCCGCATATCGTAAGCGGGCGGCTGCTTTGGCTGACCCGGTACATGCCTGCTCAATTCCGACTTTCGCCTTTCTCCGATCATCGACCATCCTCCAAGTTTCATCCGACATCCATTCACTTCTTCTTCCACAAACTTTACCGAGAGTACCATGGCTCGTCGTGATAAAGGCATTCTTGATTCCACACCACTGTTCTTCGACTGTTCCGTCTGTCGGCAGCTCCGAGGCTCGGGATTCTAGCTGTTCAACGTATGCCCTTTTCACCTCTGGATTCTCCAACCGGCGGACGTCGTATCGACACCCGACTTTCTCCTCGCGCCGTTGGACACGCGCAACTCTCAGTCGTATCTCGCCAAGGACGAGGTGATGGTCAGATGCAATGTCTGCGCTTCGCTTGTTGCGGACATCAAGAAGGCTCCTTCTCCATTTTCGGCTGATGCAGATGTGGTCAATTTGATTTTCTGTTCGGCCATCTCGGGATACCCAAGTGACCTTATGTGCTGGTCGATGGGAGAAGAGCGATCCACCGATCACCATGTTGTTATTGCCACAAAATTCTACAAACAGCTCTCCGTTTTCGCTCATCTGTCCTAGGCCATGGCGCCCCATGATGCGCTCAAGGTCTTGATTGTCGGAGCCAATCTTTGCGTTGAAGTCGCCCAAATGGATTTGAATGTCACCCTTCGGAATTCTCTCTACCACGCTCTTCAGTTGACTGTAAAACTGCTCTTTCTCCTGCAAATCGGCAACGTCAGTTGGTGCATAACACTGGACCATTGTAAGGTTTCTAACCCGTGTTCTGAATCTGGCTACGATTATTCTTTCGTTTATCGGTTCCCATCTAATGAGGGCCGCGTAGGCCTGCGGGCTTAACAGGAAACCAACTCCTCGTTCCCGAGTAGCATGTTCTCCTCGTATGCCAGAGTAAAGCAGGACTTGCCCGGATTGTGTCTTGTGTTCTCCAGTATTAGGCCAACGGACTTCGCTCAGTCCCAGAATTTCAAGCTTGAGGCGGCTAGCCTCTCTAGCAAGTTGTTCCAGTTTGCCTTGTTGGGCAAGGGTTAAAACATTCCAAGTTCCAATTCGTGTCCGTGTTTTCATGCTAAAAGTCGTCGCCAAAGTTCCAGATCGGTCATTTCTTTCGGATTCCGTAACAAGTTATGAATCAGGAGCAGTAGGTTGTTAGCCTAAAGTCCCTATCCCGCGATGGGGCTGCCATCTTGGACTTAGCTGGCGGGAGCCGCATTTCATAAATTCAGCCGCTTGCTGCAAGACAGACGCTGTTTGAGCCGCCCCTGACCTGGAGAACAGACGCTCGGTTGTTGTTGCACGCCGCCCCTGACCTGGGGAACAGACGCGTGCGGCCACCTTCTCAGTCTGCATGCGACCAAAGCATCCACCGGGGTTGGGTACCCGATCTCCGCTTAGGTTACTCGCACCCCAGCCGGCACCGCGGGGAGGTAGAGATAGGAGTTGTGAATAAGAGGTGATATGACCACTATGGGGTCTCGTGTTGCACATTATCCACCGTTTACCAGCTACCGTGTATTGCCGTGATGCAAAACGACGCAAAAAACATTTCGGCGATTTGGTTTGTACGACGTTATGCATCGTCGCGGAATTTGCTTTGAAAATTGTGGAAAATTTATGTTCAAATGAACTATATTAACTATTGAACTGTTAGTGAGAGTGATTACAACCATCCTAGCATAATAATTGGCTACAAATTGTTGTTAGGTGAGTACTATAAAGTTTTATTTCCACTGTGTGAATAGCCAGTGCTTTCCTCATTACAGAGGCAGCCAAAATAATGAAAAAACGACGATACCCACTCTCGCACTGCTTGAACGGATAGAGGTGTCAAAGGTGATGGCCGGAAACGTCCAAATAAGTTCGCAATGGATAGTCCCACAAAGGAATAAATCCGGATGTCTAAGAGCGGCATCATCCCTTGAAACCATCGGATAGGAGTATTGTTCAAACATTTTTTCAGACAACTCCGAATGGACAAAGCATAGATTCGGGCCAAAGGAAGTAGTTTTTGGAATCAAACTAATCGATTGGTGAAAAGGACGTTTGCGCCTAAAGACAAATGCAATAGGTCGTAAATACATTTTCATTGATAAGAACTAAACTAACGCAAGTTTTGAGTACATCAACATGTTCTCCTTCTACTTCTGCATTGAAGTTAGCATTTGCGGATGAATTTGACAAACAGTCATAAAATAAAAATTGAAATTGTTATTCAAAACTTCAACATCGATTTTCTCGAAACACATCAAGTGGTTGATACGACCTAAACAAAACAAACTCTAGAATTCATGCTATTTTCAGCCTACTACGATTGGCGCGTTATAACGAGCGCATGGGCCGTGAAAGAACATACCCATAAAAAGCAAACCTTTGCGAGTTCAATAAGATTTTTTAGCATAAAATCATAGTTTAGATTCTCCTCTATCGATGTGTCAGAAAATATTGTCTTATTCGTTTTTCTCTGCTTGGTGACACCTTATTGAAAGTGTTTAAAAATTTAGATCAAAATGATGAAAAACCTAAATTGTGAAATTATCACGACACAGGGGCATTTTAAGGAAAAATTCATACTTGCCATGACCAATCACAGCATTTAGAACAAATTGGTAATATTTTGCAGGCTTCAAATGTTTCAGATTCTTAAAAACAAAGGTGGCGCGTATTAGCCACATGGGGCGTTATATGAACTTTTCCCCTACTAGAATGAAATAAGCATATTATTAAATCAAAATTACCTTCCAATAATCCAGACCATTCTTTCGATAGTGACCGACTTGTTTGGGAACAAAACAAAACTATATGAAAAACCAAAGGGAATTTTTTTTGGGGTAGTCAGTTCCAGCAACGAACTTTGGTTTTGGTGCATTGACAACACCCCAAAATTAAGAAAGCAAGCTGAACTTGATTTTGCTGCCTTGGCAAAGTCATTTTTGGGTTGTTTTGATTCTGAGTGCATAGAAGTTATTCAGAGTTGTATTTCTTTTCACTCTCTCTTTATTTGATGTGGATTTTGTCTCTTTTTATCACTGGGATATTTTGCACCAACGATGCCACATTTTCATCGGTATTATCAGTGTATCTCTTTCTGTTATATTGAGACTTTTATGGGTGAGAATAAGATACACTGATAATACCGATCAAAATGTGGCATCGATGTTTTGCACTGATATAAATCATTCAGCTGTTGTTATTTGTAATACCAGATGTTTATTTAAATTCAATATTATTATTTCTCATTCATCTTCACTACATATTTTTCCTTTTTAGGGTTCAAGTAGAAGTTTTGGCTTGAAAAAATCTGGTTGCTATTTTCTGGTTGCTATTTTCTGAAAAAATAATTAAAAAAAATTAAACTTAACGAATATTTATTGGTTTGCATAATACCGCAAAACGGGGTAACATTGATCACCGGGGTAGCTTTGAACAACATAAAAATTTTCCACATAATCATCAATTACTTAGACTTAAGTTAAAATATCTTAAAATTTTTGTCTACGTTTAAAAACCTACATGTTGAGTTGTAAATTGGAAAAAAAACTTGATTTGTTTTTGAAAATTTCAAATGTAAGTAAAACTGTTATTTCGAAATTTCTATTTTTCTTTTTTTTTATAGATATCTATTTTTCGAAGGCTCGCAAACAAACAACCTTCCTGATGAAATTAAAGCGATTAGAAGCAGTAGGTTGATTTATGTGACAGTTAAACTTTTTTCCTTAGTAAATAAATGGTTTTGTCGTAGTTTTTGTTGTATTTCGAAGTAATTTTTTTATTTTTTTTAAAATAGGGACGTTTTCCAAGGGTAAGCCAGTCTTGGACAAAAGGCTAGAAACCCTATCAAATGGAAAAGTTCAAAAGAAAAAAAAATTAAGGGGAACAGTCAGAGTGCCTAAACATTAGAATGAAAGCAAAATTTCGTTTTTTGGTTGCTTAAATTCTATAAGTAATGTTGAAAAATTTTGCCCCATAATTTATGCAGCATCATTGTCCACCTTTCGATTTTAATTGTTGTTGGGCTTTAACACACAAACTGCCCTAGTTTATCAAAAACTGCATATGCAAATATAATGAAGTTGTTTTGTTTATTGTTTATTGTTTATTGTTTATTGTTTATTGTTTATTGTTTATTGTTTATTGTTTATTGTTTATTGTTTATTGTTTATTGTTTATTGTTTATTGTTTATTGTTTATTGTTTATTGTTTATTGTTTATTGTTTATTGTTTATTGTTTATTGTTTATTGTTTATTGTTTATTGTTTATTGTTTATTGTTTATTGTTTATTGTTTATTGTTTATTGTTTATTGTTTATTGTTTATTGTTTATTGTTTATTGTTTATTGTTTATTGTTTATTGTTTATTGTTTATTGTTTATTGTTTATTGTTTATTGTTTATTGTTTATTGTTTATTGTTTATTGTTTATTGTTTATTGTTTATTGTTTATTGTTTATTGTTTATTGTTTATTGTTTATTGTTTATTGTTTATTGTTTATTGTTTATTGTTTATTGTTTATTGTTTATTGTTTATTGTTTATTGTTTATTGTTTATTGTTTATTGTTTATTGTTTATTGTTTATTGTTTATTGTTTATTGTTTATTGTTTATTGTTTATTGTTTATTGTTTATTGTTTATTGTTTATTGTTTATTGTTTATTGTTTATTGTTTATTGTTTATTGTTTATTGTTTATTGTTTATTGTTTATTGTTTATTGTTTATTGTTTATTGTTTATTGTTTATTGTTTATTGTTTATTGTTTATTGTTTATTGTTTATTGTTTATTGTTTATTGTTTATTGTTTATTGTTTATTGTTTATTGTTTATTGTTTATTGTTTATTGTTTATTGTTTATTGTTTATTGTTTATTGTTTATTGTTTATTGTTTATTGTTTATTGTTTATTGTTTATTGTTTATTGTTTATTGTTTATTGTTTATTGTTTATTGTTTATTGTTTATTGTTTATTGTTTATTGTTTATTGTTTATTGTTTATTGTTTATTGTTTATTGTTTATTGTTTATTGTTTATTGTTTATTGTTTATTGTTTATTGTTTATTGTTTATTGTTTATTGTTTATTGTTTATTGTTTATTGTTTATTGTTTATTGTTTATTGTTTATTGTTTATTGTTTATTGTTTATTGTTTATTGTTTATTGTTTATTGTTTATTGTTTATTGTTTATTGTTTATTGTTTATTGTTTATTGTTTATTGTTTATTGTTTATTGTTTATTGTTTATTGTTTATTGTTTATTGTTTATTGTTTATTGTTTATTGTTTATTGTTTATTGTTTATTGTTTATTGTTTATTGTTTATTGTTTATTGTTTATTGTTTATTGTTTATTGTTTATTGTTTATTGTTTATTGTTTATTGTTTATTGTTTATTGTTTATTGTTTATTGTTTATTGTTTATTGTTTATTGTTTATTGTTTATTGTTTATTGTTTATTGTTTATTGTTTATTGTTTATTGTTTATTGTTTATTGTTTATTGTTTATTGTTTATTGTTTATTGTTTATTGTTTATTGTTTATTGTTTATTGTTTATTGTTTATTGTTTATTGTTTATTGTTTATTGTTTATTGTTTATTGTTTATTGTTTATTGTTTATTGTTTACTAGCTGACCCGGTGTGCTTTGCTACACCTTTCAAAATCGAATGATATTTTCAGAAATTATTCAAATTTTTATTGTTTTATTGGCATTATTTTAAATCAAATTATAACATTATTTATAAGCAACCGCTATAAAATGAGAGCTAAATCTGGAGTTTCGAATTGCAACACAAAGATAACTTAAACAAATATTCTAAATCTTGCTCTATAAATTTGTCTTAAAGATCTGATAGTTTGAATCTGTCTGGAGGGTCTCAAATTAATCGTACGCAAACAATCTAACTTATAAAATATGGTTGTTTTTTCTTGATATGTTCTGGATTAATGCTGAAAATTTGATAAGAAGGCCCCTCCCCTGTCCTTACCTTCACCCCCTGCTGAATGGAGGTCGTTATTTTTAATAATCATAACTAATTTTTTCGTTCCCAAAAATCCTCTTTTATCAAACATAGTTCCATTGGTTGGTAAGTTTATAACAGCTTTACAACAAAATTTATATGGAGCCTCCTCCTTTCTTCCTCTCTCTACACTGTAAAGCGTAAGGGTCTATAACAATCGTAGAAACATATCTCGTAACCAAGTACCTTTCCATGCCATATTTGTTTCCATTTGTTGGCTTCGTTAGCATAAATTGAGAACTTATGCTAACAAAATTGTATTGGGCTCTCCTCCCTCCTCCTAAGTATGTACCTACTCACTGAAAGGAGGATGGTGTGTCAGATAATCATAGAATCATAGAATGATTTTCCATGTTAAGTTTTGTCCATTTCTCGGATTTTGTAGAAAAAAAAAGTTAAATGTTCGTACTCAAATACTTTTTGATGCCAAATTTGGTTTCATTTGCTCGATAAATTCTCGAGTTATGCAAAAAAATCATATGGAAGCTCCCCATTCCCTCTTTATATCTTTTCACTGAAAAAAGGTGGGGCTTCAATTTATGATAGAAACATTTCTCGTATCTAAATACCCTCATATGCCAAATATGGCTCAATTTGCTCGATCAACTCTCCAGTTATACTGAAAATTGTAAGGGAGACCTTTCCTCTCCCTTTTTATCCACCTCTTTGAAGGAGTGAGGGATACCAAATATTCATAGAAGCATTTCTCGTACCCAAATATCGTTCCATGGCAAATTTGGCTCCGTTTGCTGTTGTAGTTTTTGAGTTATGCTGTTAAAATTGTATGAAACTCCCCTCCCTCTTTCCTTTCTCCCCGCTGGAAGAAGGAAGGGGTCTCAAACAATCATTAGAACATGCCACGTTCCCAAATACCCGCCCATGCCAAATTTGGTTCCATTTGCTTAATAAGTTTTTGAGTTGTGTAAAAAATTATAAAAAAGGCCCCTCCCCCCTTTATTTCTCCTTACTGGAAAGAAGGATGGGTCTCAAATAATCATAGAAATATTTTTCGTATCCAAATACCCTCCCATGCCAAATTTGGTTCCATTTGCTTTATTAGTTTTTGAGTTATGTAAAAAAAATTAAAGAAGCCCCCTCCCCCTTTCTACTGGAAAGAGGGAAGGGTCTCAAATAATCATTGAATTATTTTTCGTATCCAAATACCTTCCCGTGCCAAATTTGGTTCCAATATCTTGATTGTTTTTCGAGTTATATGAAAAATTGTAAGGTAGCCCCCCTCCCCCCTTCCTATCACCCCACTGAGAGGAGGGAGGGGCACCTTATATTCATAGAAATATTCCTCATACCCAAATACCACCCCATGCCAATTTTGATACCATTTGCGTGATGGTTGCTCGAGTTATGCAAAAAATTGACTTTTGTTTGAGAGGCCCCTCCCTCCCTTATTGAGAGAGGGAGGGGTCTCAAACCATAATAGGAACCTTCCCCTGCCTCCAATGCCCCCACCTGCCAAGTTTCACGCAAATCGGTTCAGTAGTTTCCGAGTCTATAGGGAACAGACAGACAGACAGACAGACAGACAGACAGACAGACAGACAGACAGACAGAAATTCATTTTTATATATATAGATTGTTTATTGTTTATTGTTTATTGTTTATTGTTTATTGTTTATTGTTTATTGTTTATTGTTTATTGTTTATTGTTTATTGTTTATTGTTTATTGTTTATTGTTTATTGTTTATTGTTTATTGTTTATTGTTTATTGTTTATTGTTTATTGTTTATTGTTTATTGTTTATTGTTTATTGTTTATTGTTTATTGTTTATTGTTTATTGTTTATTGTTTATTGTTTATTGTTTATTGTTTATTGTTTATTGTTTATTGTTTATTGTTTATTGTTTATTGTTTATTGTTTATTGTTTATTGTTTATTGTTTATTGTTTATTGTTTATTGTTTATTGTTTATTGTTTATTGTTTATTGTTTATTGTTTATTGTTTATTGTTTATTGTTTATTGTTTATTGTTTATTGTTTATTGTTTATTGTTTATTGTTTATTGTTTATTGTTTATTGTTTATTGTTTATTGTTTATTGTTTATTGTTTATTGTTTATTGTTTATTGTTTATTGTTTATTGTTTATTGTTTATTGTTTATTGTTTATTGTTTATTGTTTATTGTTTATTGTTTATTGTTTATTGTTTATTGTTTATTGTTTATTGTTTATTGTTTATTGTTTATTGTTTATTGTTTATTGTTTATTGTTTATTGTTTATTGTTTATTGTTTATTGTTTATTGTTTATTGTTTATTGTTTATTGTTTATTGTTTATTGTTTATTGTTTATTGTTTATTGTTTATTGTTTATTGTTTATTGTTTATTGTTTATTGTTTATTGTTTATTGTTTATTGTTTATTGTTTATTGTTTATTGTTTATTGTTTATTGTTTATTGTTTATTGTTTATTGTTTATTGTTTATTGTTTATTGTTTATTGTTTATTGTTTATTGTTTATTGTTTATTGTTTATTGTTTATTGTTTATTGTTTATTGTTTATTGTTTATTGTTTATTGTTTATTGTTTATTGTTTATTGTTTATTGTTTATTGTTTATTGTTTATTGTTTATTGTTTATTGTTTATTGTTTATTGTTTATTGTTTATTGTTTATTGTTTATTGTTTATTGTTTATTGTTTATTGTTTATTGTTTATTGTTTATTGTTTATTGTTTATTGTTTATTGTTTATTGTTTATTGTTTATTGTTTATTGTTTATTGTTTATTGTTTATTGTTTATTGTTTATTGTTTATTGTTTATTGTTTATTGTTTATTGTTTATTGTTTATTGTTTATTGTTTATTGTTTATTGTTTATTGTTTATTGTTTATTGTTTATTGTTTATTGTTTATTGTTTATTGTTTATTGTTTATTGTTTATTGTTTATTGTTTATTGTTTATTGTTTATTGTTTATTGTTTATTGTTTATTGTTTATTGTTTATTGTTTATTGTTTATTGTTTATTGTTTATTGTTTATTGTTTATTGTTTATTGTTTATTGTTTATTGTTTATTGTTTATTGTTTATTGTTTATTGTTTATTGTTTATTGTTTATTGTTTATTGTTTATTGTTTATTGTTTATTGTTTATTGTTTATTGTTTATTGTTTATTGTTTATTGTTTATTGTTTATTGTTTATTGTTTATTGTTTATTGTTTATTGTTTATTGTTTATTGTTTATTGTTTATTGTTTATTGTTTATTGTTTATTGTTTATTGTTTATTGTTTATTGTTTATTGTTTATTGTTTATTGTTTATTGTTTATTGTTTATTGTTTATTGTTTATTGTTTATTGTTTATAAAAAACCATCTGACGTAAATGTCTTAATGGTTAACTTAATCTAGGTCTATCTTGACATACATTCAAAGTTTTCTTATTAATTAGTTCTTAATTGGTCACTTATACTGGATTTAATCAAACGTTTAAAAGTTGCAGTTGAGACATTAAAGTCAAAGAGAGCATAATCGCGTAAGAAGCTTACTTTTGCAGAACGCAGGGGGTCATTGCTACCATAGCGCGTATTTCTTGATTCCAGTGATAGCCAGTCACGATTTCGCAGGGTTCTTTCTGGAGCATAAATATGACAGCGCGAAAGTATCCAAGAGCAATCGATTTCGTTTTTGAGAATTTTCGCCACAAACAGTGATTGTCTAATATCATGGCGATTCGACAGCGTATGGAGGCCAAGCAAAGCGCAGCGTTGTGCATAAGGTGGCAGAATTCGAGGATTATCCCACGGTAGATCACGCAGAGCATAACGTACGAATTTTCGTTGAACCGTTCCAAAACGCGCCACCCATGTAGTTTCGAATGGCCACCACACCAGATTTGCAGATTCTAATATTGAACGAACCAGGCAGCAATACAGAGCTCGTAGACAAACAGGATCTGTAAATTCTTTACTCAGACGTATGACAAACCCCAGCATTCGATTGGCCTTTTCAAGTGCAGCAGAGTAGTGTTCCTTGAATGTCATATGACTATCCAAAACAACGCCAAGGTCCTTTATTTGATTTACACGATGTAGAAGTTCGCCCTGGATATAATAGTCGAACAAAAATGGAAGTTTCTTGCGTCCAAATGTTATGATACAGCACTTAGAAACGCTTAAGGCAAGTAGGTTGACAGCACACCAGTTCACTACTGTATCGAGGAATTGCTGTAGTATCTGACAATCTGCCAAACTGTTAACGTTCAGAAAAATTTTCAAATCATCCGCGTACATAAGTACTCCGCATCCAATAAGCAGCATATTAATATCATTGCAGAACAGGGTGAACAATAAAGGGCCCAAATTACTTCCTTGTGGTACTCCTGAAGTCGGAATGAAATCTGAAGATTCAGATGTTCCGATTTTAACAGCAAGACGACGATTTGTTAAATAGCTTCTGATCCACGCACAAAATCTCTCAGATAATCCCAGGTGTTCTAGCTTTAAAAGTAAAATTAAGTGATTAACTGAGTCAAAGGCCGCAGTGATGTCCGTGTAAATTGCGTCGACTTGTTTGCCACAATCCATGTTAGATATGCAAAATGATGTGAACACTGCCAGATTAGATGTTACCGAACGTTTCGGAAAAAAACCGTGTTGATTGTCCGAAAACCAGTTCCTGCAGGCTGAAAACATAACATCGTTGACAATCCTCTCTATGACCTTCGAGCAGGCAGCTAGTGATGTGACACCACGATAATTGCGAACCTCTTGCTTATCACCCTTTTTGAAGACTGGGCTCATGAAAGATCTTTTCCAGGTGGCAGGGAACCGATGTTGTTGTAAGGACTGATTAAAAATATATGTCAGGGGCTTAACAAGTATAGTGCAACACTTTTTCAACACGCACGCAGGTGTTCCATCCTGCCCGGCTGAGGTAGAGTACTTTAAGTTTTTGATAGCCTCGAAAACCATATCCTCTCTAACAGCAAACACGTCGAGATTCAACACATCGGTAGGCAATCGTGTCACGGCTGCGCTAATTTGTTCTTCTGTTGGCGATTGACTTGAAAATATACTGGAGAAATGCTTTGCAAAAAGGTTACATTTGTCAGCAGATGATTTTGCAACTCTGTTATCTAAATGTACCTCCGCAGGTAGGCCAGATTCCTTACTTTTGGATTTAACAAAATTCCAAAACTTTTTAGGGTTCCGACGAAGCTCACTTTGAGTCCGATTGTATCCTTAATGATCAAGAAAACTCGTTAAATCCGTCAGAATAGAGACTGATCAATGTTCCCTCAAAGCATCAAATTCTAAACAAAGATGAAATCGATTTCGAAATCAAACTTTAATTATTATAATAATTTATTTGAGACCTTTTAACGACCCCGGTCATTCGGGTCTACTAAATCAAATTTAAAGAAATCCAATAAATTTCTGCAACCATGTTTTACGTTCATAAGAGCCCAGTACTGGTTTTAAAATATAAAACATGACACATTCCTTATAGCAGAAAAAAAATAATCGAGATATATTGAATAAAGTTCCGTATCCGAAACCTGATTGCTTTGAAAAAAGTTACTACGACGTGTTATCCGATTCACACGATGTTTCTGTCGACCAATGGAAAAATAAAATTGTTTAAAATCATATAAATTACTCTTATTCTGCACCTACCAACTCAAACAAACCTCTGTTGTTTCTCTTCCAAACAACAATAAAACGATCAATCCCGACATTGTTGGCGTTTGCTGTGCATAATTTCACTTTAATTTAAAGTGACGAGCAAATGAATACTGGCTTAAGTGACCGGTCAAGTGAATTTCAAGTGGGCATCGAAAACATTCAGTGCCGCTTAAAACTCAAGTGATGAGTAAGTGAATATTGACTCGGTCACTTAAAACTTAAGTGGGAGGCAAGTGAAATGTACATGTGCCACTTGAAATGAAGAAATTCACTGAGTTTTCTCTTTCAAGTGAATCTTCAAGTGTTTTAAAGTGTGATTTTAGGTTCAGTGTATGAATTTGACATATGAGCAACAATATCTCATCAAACTACTTAATTTCTTCATGAACAAATTTTAATTATAGGTTCAAGGCTGAATTTGAATTTAAAAAAAAAAACAGGCTTCTCATTCAAAAAAAAAAAAAAGGGTTCCACTTCCATCTGTACCGTTGAGCCGTCAACACGTACGCCGGAGCATCGTATCGTTGCTGTGTACCTGCAGGAACATTTTACATTATTTATTTTTTCCTTACCTGTATTTCAATCAGCACTTTTCAGTGCTAAAATTATTTTCATTTTCTTTTATTCATATTTTCTCTTTTCTTTCCAGCATGGGGAAGTCTTCGGCCGGCTCAAGGGCCGGAAGAAAACGGATTGCTGAACCTAATCCAGGGCCATCTGCCAAAAAAGTTGAAATTTCCAATTCATTCGATGTCCTTCATAACATCGGTGATGAGGAAATATTCATATTTAATTCTGATAAGAGTACTAAGAAACCTTCTTCTTCTTCTTATACTCTTAAAAACGAAAAGATTCCACCAATTACGGTCACGATTCCTGACTTCAATGCCTTTCGAAAAGAAATCGTCACTTCCGTCAAGGATGTGAAGATTTCTTTTCAGATCGGTCGAAGGGGAACTGCTCGTATATTGGCGGAATCTTTTAATGATTTTCAAAAAATTTTAAATTATTTGAATAATAAAAAACACCAATTTTTTACGTACGACACTAGAGGTGATCGTCCTTTTAAAGTTGTACTTCGTGGTCTCACCGGCGATCAGACACCGGATGAGATCACAAATGAATTAAATTCTTTGTTAGGTTTTTCTCCAATTCAAGTAATTCAAATGAGGAAAAGAACCAACACGACTAATACCAGTAGTGTTGGTTTTGCTCCTGAACTTTATTTGATCCATTTTAAAAAGGATCAGGTTAATAATTTGAAAATTTTGGAAAAGGCTCGTCTTATGTTTCATTGTCGAGTAAAATTTGAACCTTTTCGTAAATCCCATACCAATTTTTTACAAAATATTACGCAATGTCGTCGTTGTCAAGCTTTTTGTCATGGCACTAAAAATTGTAGAATGAATGCCAGATGCATGTTTTGCGGCTCATTCGATCATGAAAAATCTAAATGCCTTTTTGGTGGTGATAAGCCAAAAACAGAATTTTTTAAGTGTGCGAATTGCGCAGGTAATCATTCCTCGAATTCTCTAGATTGTCCCGTTAGGGCAAAAATTGTTGCTTCTAGGAAAAACCCCAAAGTTTCCAGAAAAGTTTCTTCTCCTCCTTCCTCTTTTTCGTCTACACACGTCAGACCGGCAAACAACCTGCCTGTTCGCAGTCAGCCTCGGCCTACATTGGAATCACGGCTGGGTAATACCCGAAGTGATTTTAATGTTACCTGGGCTGATTCTGCGCCACAGACTCGTTGTTTATCGTTCTCAGAGGTGGTTGAAAATGGGTTGCCCTCTTCAGGTTTAACTAATAAAAATGGGAAAAACCAAGTCTCAACGTTCATGCGAAGGCTTGGGAAAATCCCCGAAATTCAAATACTTTTTCTTCTCCTTCCTCTTCTGATTCTAACAATTTTGTTGATTTGGGTGAGATTACTGAGGAAAAATTAAAATTTTTGCATCAAAATTTAATGGAAATGATGCAACTTATGTTGAAAGCAAATTCAATGTTTGAAGCTTTCCAAACTTCTTTTAATTATGCTAACAAAATTATTATGACTTTACGATTCCCTCATGGATCCAAATAGATGTTTAAATATTATGAATTGGAACGCTAGATCTTTGCTGGCTAACCAAGACGAGTTCTTTTTATTTTTGAAAACTCAAAACATACATATTGCTGCCATCACTGAAACTTTTTTAAAGCCAGACAATAACTTGAAAAGCAATGCTTTCTTTAAAATTTTACGAAATGATCGACTTGATCGACAAGATGGGGGTGTAGCTATTGTCATCAATAGTCGTCTCAAATTTAGACTTCTTCCTTCTTTCAATACAAAAGTCTTAGAATCAATTGGAATTGAATTAGAAACTTCTATGGGGAAAATTATAATTGTTGCTGCATATTTGCCTTTTCAATGTAGCGGTGAACAGAAAAATTTTTTGAAGGGAGATTTACAAAAACTCACCAGAAACAAATCTAAATTTTTTATTATTGGTGACTTTAATGCAAAACACCGATCTTGGAATAATATTTCATCAAATTCAAATGGGAATATTTTGTTTAATGACTGCTCTGCAGGTTATTACACTGTTGAATATCCTAATGGGCATACTTGTTTTTCTTCAATTAAAAATCCCTCCACAATTGATTTGGTTCTAACGGATTTAGGCGAGCATTGTAGTCAATTAGTTACTCATGCGGACCTCGATTCAGACCACCTTCCAGTAACATTTTCTTTATCCCAAAGTCCCATTGAAAACCCTTTAAAATCAACTTTTAATTTTCAAAAGGCTAACTGGGAGCGATATATGAATTTTATTGAACGTAATTTAGATGTAAACGTTCCATTGAATTCAATAGAAGATATTGATTTGGCTGTAGAAAATTTGACAACTTCAATAGTCAATGCTAGAGCCGCTTCAATACCTAAAGTTAAACATAAATTTAATCAACCTTTAATTGATGATGATCTTCAGTTTTTGATACGACTGAAAAACATTCGTCGACGCCAATTTCAACGAACTAGGGATCCTTATTTGAAATTAATTTATTGCGACCTTCAAAAAGAGATCAAACGTCGTTTAAATTTCATTCGTAATGAAAATTTTGCTAAAGCAGTAGAGGACATAAAACCCTACTCAAAGCCATTTTGGAAATTAACTAAAATTCTAAAAAAGCAACAGAAGCCAATTCCTACTTTGAAAGATGGGGATAAACTTCTTTTAACTAATTCAGAAAAAGCTCAAAAATTAGCCCAACAATTTGAGTCTGCTCATGATTTTAATTTAAACGTTGTAAGTCCAATTGATGCTCAAATTTCCCTAGAATTTGATGATATTCTTTCTAAGCAAATTGTGTTTGAAAGTTCTTGTGAGACAAATATTGATGAACTTAAATTGATTTTCAAAAAATTTAAAAATATGAAAGCCCCGGGGGAAGATGGGATTTTCTATATTCTTATTAAAAAGTTGCCTGAAAGCACTTTAAATTTTTTAGTTAAAATCTTCAATAAATGTTTTCACCTGGCTTATTTTCCCAATAAATGGAAAAATGCCAAAGTAACTCCAATTTTGAAACCTGGAAAAAGTGCTTCAGACCCTTCAAGTTATCGACCAATTAGTTTGCTTCCATCTTTAAGTAAACTATTTGAGAGAGTTATTTTGAATAGAATGATGATTCACATTAATCAGAATTCTATTTTCCCTGATGAACAATTTGGTTTTCGTCATGGACATTCTACTACACATCAACTTTTGAGTGTAACTAATATGATTAACGCTAGCAAATCTGAGGGTTATTCAACTGGTGTTGCTCTTCTTGATATTGAAAAAGCTTTTGACAGTGTTTGGCACAAAGGTTTGGTAGCTAAATTAGCTCGATTTGATTTTCCTGTATATCTCACCAAAATTATTCAAAATTATTTGACTAGCCGAACTTTGCAAGTAAGCTATCAAAATTCATGCTCTGAAAGGATACCCATTAGAGCTGGTGTCCCTCAGGGTAGTATACTTGGGCCTATTTTATACAATATTTTTACTTCTGATCTTCCTGATGTCCCAGAAGGAAAAGGTAGAAGATTATTTGCTGACGATACTTTGCTTTCAGCCAAAGGTCGAAATTTACGGGTGGTACGCAGTAGATTGCAACAAAATTTAAATTCCTTTTTGAATTACTTGAAAATGTGGAAAATTTCTCCTAACGCTTCCAAAACTCAACTTATTTTATTTCCCCATAAGCCAAGAGCAAATTTTTTAAAACCTAATGAAAATCATTCCATAACTTTTAATGGGGTTTCTTTAGAATGGTCTGATCACGTGAAGTACTTGGGACTCACACTTGATCGGAATCTTTCTTTTAAGAATCACATTGAAGATATTCAATCTAAGTGTAATAAATATACTAAATCTCTTTATTCTCTCATCAACAGGAAATCCAGGTTGTGTCTGCGAAATAAGATGTTAATCTACAAACAGGTATTCCGACCAGCGATAATGTATGCAGTTTCGATTTGGTCTAGCTGCTGCGCGACGAGGAAGAAAGCCATCCAGAGGATTCAGAACAAGGTTCTGAAAATGATTTTGCGGCTTCCACCTTGGCACAGCACCGAAGATCTTCATCGGATTGCGGGCATTGAATCTATCGAAGAGATGGCCAACAAAATCATCTCCAACTTCAGAGGCAAATCGATGCAGTCTTCCATCGCAGAGATTCGTTCTTTCTATAATTAGTTTTAATTTAGGATAGTTTTAGTTTTTAGTAGTAAGTTTAAAATATTTTTTGACATTACAGGATGTTCTCCTACATAAAAATACTTGATTGCACTCAGCAAAATTAATTCAAATAAATAAATTATAGTGAATAATAAACTATAGGGCTCTGGACAGTTCATCATTGAACTGAACACCTAATTTAATGTAATAATGTAATATTAATGTAATGATGAATTGGTACAAATAAAGACATATTTAAAAAAAAAAAAAAAAAGGGTTAGTTGCCCTACTTTGGCCCCTTAAAGCGGTGGTTTTAAAATAATCACGTTTTTTCCATAAATGGACGGGAGGTTTCTATCTTTAGAAACATTTATTTATAGTTTATGATCTTATGTGCAAGTTACAATAAAAATATTCAACATAGGTTTCACCGTTATTGAAAGATTTGCAAAAATAAGGATGATCAAAACTTCCAACTTTGAACCTACTGCTCCTATTTTGACACTGAACTGGTACCTTTCATTGGACCTAGAACTAAAATTGCTATGAAAAGTATGATTTTTAAAAAAATAAATAAACAAATTAATTAGGAATGTAATAAAATATTTTCGTTAAAAAAAAGTGTAACAGCTTTTGAACGAATCTCTGCTATTCATATTTTGAACAATTTCATTTCCCGTCAGCTCTATCAGCTGAGCAACAGCTAAAACTTTTTGTGTTTATTTATTTGTAGTTCATTTGCGCAAAGCTGATAAAAAATGTTAGAAATGTTTAATATGCGATCTGAATCATGTCCCAAATTGGCATCTTTGTTAATTTGTTGGTATTGAAACAAAGTTTTGGCGATGTCAGGTCTAAAAATGGAACATCAAAATAGAAAGTCTCCTAATAATGGAGGAATTTTAGAACTAAAGTAAGCTCTAGGTCCAAGGTAGGAGCACTCACCCTATTAATGTTTTAATCAACCAAACACTATTTTTCAGTTTTATGTCGTAGATGACAGTACGAATAATTCTCAACAAAAAGTGAGGTATAAAACATGTTAGGCGGTATTTATTTATCAAGTTGCTGAAACCTCATTGATCCACTAATCAAGTTGAAATAAAAATGAAAAACGAGGCGACATTTAAAAATCAATTTTGCAGGCTTACCCAAAAAGGGAAGTCGTCCATAAAATCCAAAATGCATTTGACAAAAAAAACCTCTCCCCCCGATAATCGACTGATTGTTCTCTATAGTGCAGCAAAGAAAAATATTACTAAAAGAAAAATGATCGCACAAACATGGAGAATCTCCGAACCGGCGAGATGACAAACAAAAAATCGCAACCGGTTTATTCGACCTTGATAGAAACGCAGAATCAAAACATTCGAAGCTGGTTCAGCAAAGCCGGTTTGTATTGCTAGTGGATCTTTTTATGTTTTTTTTTAACTTATTAATATATCTTGTCGAATATTCTTCATTGTGTGCTCTCCACCCACATATATTATGTTTTAGGGAATTTGAATTCAAATCGATTCAACCATAATCGATCAAAAGTCATCAAGACCACTGTAAAAAAATTAATATTCATCGCTTTGGACACTTCCACACAGGTTGGCGCCTTGCGGTTACTAATCCTTCAAACTTCAAGATGAAGGTGGCTGCATCAGCATAATCTTTTTTCATGACCAGAGCAGGGAAAAAAGTATCAGCATCATAAAACTGCTAACCCTGAACCAGTTTGATGTGATAAACCTTTTCTTTTAGGCTTGGGTTGGCTAAGTTCATGTTTGCGTTTGTAAGTTCTTATCATCGTACGTTATTGTAAAGGTACATCATGTGGTTAAAAATAAAATTTAAGAACATTTAAAATTAATTAACAACACAATTTGTCAAATAAAAGATGGAATTTCAATACGACATTGGTAAGATTATGATAAGTGAGATAAAACACCTGTTCATTGCACATGGAAAGGCGTTGAAAATTGTATTTTCATTTTCAACGTATTCCTGGATGTGAGCAACATAAATTCAGGCGCTATGTTGAAGTTCTCAGAATAAACAAATTCACAGAAAGGCGTCAGTATCATTCAATCACTCCTTGCATGCATGTGCAAGTAGTTTTTGAACGATTTTCACGGTACGGCATTGAAATTCATGGGAATTGGCTAGTTTATAAAGCATTATCTATTTTAGCAAATGAGTTCTGAGCATTTAAAAGCATAAAAGCAGGAAAATATCACGGGAATTTACTTAGTCTAGCCAAAAAGTTTTAATACAGCCCGGATGTTTCCTGAAAAAAAAAAACAGTTTTACTCCTTCAGGATGTTTGGCGTAAAATGTTCTCTGTGCTTGGCTGCTGCACTGCAGGAAAAGTGTAATCATCCCCTCGTGAATCAAGTGTATAACATCCCCTATTTCGACATCAAAAATCAAACAAAAATCCTTCAACTTTCAACTGCTGTGTTTGCCATGGGTTGTTATCCGAGTGGTTTGTCGGCTTTTCAATGAAATGAAAAAGAAAAAAGTGAAAGGACGATCATTACGACGATGATTGCAGCTATTATGATGAATGGCAAAGAAATTAGGCACCTTTCTGCGGTGACAGTTTCGCCTATTCTTAGCCTGCCTGGCCACCGGCCGATTGCGAAGATGTCTCTTCTTTTCGGTGGGGAAGACAGGTTTTTTATACACTTTTCAAGGGGAAGTGCGCTTCGAAAGAGAAATACCGCAATTATGTCCTTTTCACGTAATTGTTGGTTGTGTTCCGGGGGGAAATGTTAGTGAGCGATAGAATTGTTTTGCTGCTGTTGGGGGCGATTTGAAAGTTTGATAGCTAACAACAGGGGAGTCTTGACAATAGAAAACAAGGACTATCTGATCTGCTCGTGACGACTTAATTTTCTCAGCGATGTGAAGATTCGACTTTTCTTAAATTTCCTCAATTTAAGTCATAATCAGACACAACTTACTGATTCAGTGTTCCGAATCCTAACGAAGAACTTATATAAAGAGTCTACATTCAGGATTTCGAACAGAAGCTCATATCTAAAACAAAAATTTATAAAAATAGTAAAATGAAGAATGAAGATATCATTACCATTTAAATACCTCATCTAACGAATAAGGTCTCACGTACTCAGCTAGCATCTTTCTTGTGAATTTCGGTTTATAAAATTTAGTCAACTCATTTAAAAAATTTAAATTAAATATGAAGAATAAAAATACAAGTTTTTTACCATTAAAGAAGGATGTTTTTTCAACAAACTGTAACCGTCGTTACAAACGCCTCAGATGTTTTTTAATTTGTTTCATTTTAATTATTTGTCAAACTGTTGTTTTTCGTCTTGTTTTTAAAATATAGTTAGGATTAGGGATAAAAATAATTATATAGTAGTTAGGTTTAACAAAAAAACATAATTGTTAGTTTTAAGTTGGGCGTGTGGTTTCATCAGCAGCAAGGCTGCAACCAACATCGTCTTCAAGGTCGACATTGCATGTGGGTTGCATGCAATCTGCAAGAACTCGCCCAAACGAGTTAGATGGAATGAGGAAGAAGAATCTGGAGCGGAAACCCAAGAAGAAGAGTCGTTGACTCAGCCTCCTATTTCTTCCGGCGTTCGTGCGAGTCAGACGTGATTTTGTCCAACTCTATGTATGTGGAGTTGTGAGTTTTGGAACCCACAATCGTCAATTGTTGTGTGAAGTTCTCGTGTTTTGCTGTCACCGTTTAATCACCGTCGCACGATTCGGCCTAGCTTACCTGGTGTAAGCTACGTCTAACCGTAATAGGACGTTCGGCCTCTGGTTCAAGGTAAACCATAAACGTAAAGGAGGCCCATCTCTCGGGACTCGGGACAAGTTTCTCGGGTCTCTAATCATAAAGGAGAGCCCTTCTCAGCGCGACCAATACGGTCTTGCCGTGGTCCGCTGATCGAGCCAAAGAAGGAAGACGCCGTTAAACCCTCACCTGTTTGTCAAAGCCAGACAAGCACCATCCAAAACAGCACAAGGAATATCTCGAGAGGTGGATTTCCCAACCAATCCCCGCCGACATATTGGGAACCATTTGGTAAGCGGAAATCCCCGAAGGAAGGTCGACCAGCAGTGAGCGCTCACCACCGTAGTAAGCATCGCAGCATCGGTACGTACCGCATCCAGCCAACTACAGCCCAACCTACACCCTACACACACACTACACAGTAACGTTAAATAAAAGCCAAAAATCAAAATCGAAAAATCAAAGGTTTAAAGTAGTTTTTCTCCATTTAATAAATAAGAATTCTTTCCGTACTTAGATTTGCTTTTGTTCTTTCTTTGTTTCGAAAAACCCACAGTTTGTCTTGTAAATTTTGTCCGCGTTCCCCTCCGATTACCCAGCCGTAGGCCGACCCTGAGACCTAGTCAAAGGAGTCTTCTACGACTGAGCTCATCTTATCCGGGAGTAGCTGGCATAATAAGTCTCACTTGGCACCCAGCGTTAAAGTCGTTCGGTAATCGGAGGATCGATTAGAGTTTTAAAAAATCTGTGGTTTTTTTTAACAGGGCGGTGGGTGAGTACACATTCAGTTACCTGATTGTGTAGTTACCTCACACGACTCCTCCTGACAATCAGAGTTGGAAAATCGGTAGAGAAGAAATTTTGGAAATTGTCTTTCTGGGGAAAACTTTGCTAAAAAGAATGGTATAGATTCCACGTATTATTTTCTGATTCGGAACAAAGTTTAAAATTAAACAGTACACTATAAGTGGGCCAACACTAAACACCTACACTAACAGAAAAGGTCCTGAAAAAGAAAAAAATAAAACACTACACCTGAACCCACAAAACCCACATAACAGCACGATTTATTGAAAATTTGCACCTATTTATTGCTATTTTAATTTGTTTTAATTGTCGTATTTATTTAATTTATTTTAATGTTTCTAGCCTTAATCAAATTTTAATTGTCCTTAATTTATAAAAAGAGTGAGTCCAATAATTATTTCTAAGTTTTATCAAATATTTTATTAGCTTTTTTAAATTATTTCTCTGTGATATTTCTGTAAAATGTCGGAGTTTACGCTACAATATCGCTCGTTAAACGTGAACCATCTACTAGATGATGAATTAGAGCATGAGCTCACTATTCGCGCGGTTAAGTTTACAAGTGGTGAATCGCGCGATGTGAAACGCAGGAAACTGCGAAATGCGATGAAACAACAACGCGAAACAAACCATTTCGAGCTTCTACCGGTAGAAGAAAACGCGCGCGAATCAGAGTTCAATCTGATTGATGAAAAGATAGCGAAAATTCGCGATATGCTAGACAATCGTCGTGCGCGGAAGTCTATGCTGGCCGAACTAAAAACGCGTCTCATTCATTTGTATTTCCGGTTAATCAGATTGAAACTTGTGTTCAATACGCAGAATCTAGAGGCCATTCCGTTGATGTTGCTCAATGACCACTTCTCTTTCCTTTCCAATGATCCGTCCTTAGCTGCGGAAACCTCGCGAAGAACGCTGGAATATATTGAGCAGTTGAGAGATTTTGATATAGGAAGTGATGAGTCTAGGAATGAGGAGGAAGAAGAGGAAAAAGAGGAGTCGGATGAAGAAGAGATAGCTAATTTTGAGAAAGACAGGCGTATTACATTCAGGAATAGGTCGGAGGAAATTGATTCGAGTACTCCTAAAAGAACACTGGAAAATAAACAAGAACTAAGTAGAGATTTTTCATTATCCGATGTTGCTGAGCTCATTTCAGAGAAATTGGCAGAATTTAAAATGGAAATTTTTGAAACTCAAGATAGGGATAAGAAACTGAACCAATTAAAAAAGAAACCAATTAACCGTGAAATTGGTAAAGCAGATCGGGGTTTGAAATCTAATAAGAAGTTTACTCCCACGCATTCTGATAGCAGCGAGAATGAAAGCATTTATGCTGCTAAAACTTTGAAGCGCAGACCGAGACCAGTAACTGACTGGAAACTGCGCTATGACGGTAGGGATGAAGGCAGACATTTAAACCGATTCATTACCGAAATTGAATTCTTGTCAGAGGCAGAGGGGATTAGTAAAGAAACGTTGTTTCACGAATCCATTCATCTCTTTGCTGGAGATGCTAGGTCTTGGTTCATAGAAGGGAAGAAAAATAGGCAATTTAGAAGCTGGAATGAACTCGTGGCCGAGCTGAAGTTGGAGTTCCAACCTCCAGAAATGGACTTCAACTATGAACAGCAAGCAGTGAACAGGCGTCAGAAAAGGGGTGAAAAATTTCAGGATTTTTACAACGCGTTGATGGAGATTTTCGGAAGGATGGCCGATCCCCCAACGGAAGAAAGGATCTTCCAAATCATGTTCCGGAACCTTCGAGCGGATTACAAAAATTCGTTAGTCGTGAAGGGGGTTAGGACATTGCATTCGCTCAGGGTTTGGGGTAGAAAACTCGATTCGGTGAACTGGTTCATGTACAAGAACATGGATCAAGCTCCCAGGCAAGGTCAGCTGCACGAAATCTCACAGTATCCCTCTCAAAAACAGCAGACATCTAACGGAAGGGATTGGAAAGGTAGCGGCTACCAAAAGAGCGCCGATTGGAGGAATTCGGGTCGGTCTGATTTCAAAGTTCAAAATTATGATCAGAGAGGTCAGACCAGATCCAAGTTCCAGGACCAAAGGCGCCCGGAGCCGAGATCTTACCATTCTCAACCTAACGCTCAGGAAGGTAATAGCAGGACATCATTGGAAGCTAGAATAGCAAATTATCGGGTACCGGATCGAAACGTTTGTTTCAATTGCAGGGAGAAGAACCACCACCATGATGCTTGCTTAATGGAAAAAGAAAAGTTCTGCACAAAATGTGGCCTCCATGATTTCTCCCGTGACTCTTGTCCATTCTGTGAAAAAAACGATCGCACGTCGGCGTAAGAGGTCGCCGAACGTTCTCTAAAAATCCTCAAACCATTTTCGTTCCCTATCAGGCAGAAATAGAAGAGCTCATTATTCGCGTAGAAGGTGACAACCGCCCGTTTGCGAGGGTGGACGTGATGGGAGTTCAGGTTGTTGGGTTGTTAGATTGTGGGGCACAAATGACGGTTTTAGGTGTTGGAAGTAGGAAGCTGCTTGATGACCTAAAGCTGAAACAGTACCCCACGAACATTAAACTTTCCACAGCCGGTGGAACTGCCCTGAACGTTACAGGAATCGTTGATCTGCCTATGATGTTCAACGGTGAAACCAAATTGATATCCACAGTTGTAGCGCCGAACCTTAGTCGTCGTTTAGTTCTAGGAATGAATTTTTGGAAGTCGTTTGGAATAGAACCGTCGGTTAGTAGGATAGAGGAGATCGCGTACGAAGAAAATGAAGAACCGGAAGTAGAGAAAAAAGAATTATTGTCACCAATTGAAAAGCATAGATTAGAGGAAGTGAAGAAAAAGTTTAAAGTGTACAAAGAAGGAGAAAGGCTTGATGCAACACCGCTCATGACCCATTCGATTGAGTTCACCGAGGAATTCAAGGACGCGCCACCAATTCGGATGAATCCTTACCCGTGGTCGCCTGAGGTTCAAAAAGCAGTTGATGAGGAATTGAATAAGTGGATCGATGCGGGGGTGGTCGAACAATCGCACAGTGATTGGGCTATGTTAATAGTTCCGGTTGTGAAAAAGGAAGAAAGCTCGGACTCGAAGGAAGGGAAACTTAAGGTTAGGATGTGTATCGACGCAAGAAAGTTAAATGCTAGGACCCGGAGGGATGCCTACCCACTTCCACATCAGGACCGTATCCTTAGCAGGTTGGGTCCAGCCAAGTATTTGAGCACTATTGACCTTTCCAAGGCATTTTGGCAAATACCGTTGGATCCAAGCTCGCGAAAGTACACGGCCTTCCGGGTGTTTGGGAGAGGGTTGTTCCAGTTTACCAGGCTTGGAATGGGATTAGTTAACAGTGCCGCCGTGTTATCGCGTCTCATGGATCAGGTGTTAGGGTATGGTGAACTGGAACCAAATGTGTTTGTTTACCTGGACGACATCGTCATTGTAAGCAACACATTTGAGGAGCACCTCCGGAGTTTAGAGGAAGTAGCCAGACGACTCAAAGCTGCCAACCTTTCCATCAATTTGGAGAAATCCAAATTTGCTGTTTCAGAACTTCCATACCTGGGTTTCATCTTATCTGAAAAGGGATTCCGTCCTAATCCAGATAAGATCGAGGCTATCATAAACTTTGAGCGACCCACGTCGGTCAGATCGTTGAGACGGTTTTTGGGAATGGTTAACTATTATCGACGCTTTATTGATAATTTCAGTGAAAAGACTGCGCCACTGACGGATTTACTAAAGGGCAAACCTAAGGTAATTTAGTGGAATGCGGATGCGGACCAAGCCTTCTCGGTCCTCAAAGAAAAATTAATAACAGCGCCGATACTAGCAAACCCAGATTTCCAGAAACCTTTCACGATCCAGACCGACGCGAGCGACACTGCTTTGGCTGGGGTTCTGACTCAGCAAAATGATGGAAAGGAGCATGTTGTCGCTTACTTTTCACGGAAATTGACCATGACCCAAAGGTCATGGAAAGCCGCTGAAAAGGAAGGGGCAGCAGCTATGGAAGCTATTGAGAAGTTCCGGCCATATGTAGAAGGAACACGATTCACACTCATAACGGACTCGTCAGCTCTTTCCTTCATTATGAACAGCAAATGGAAACCGTCTTCCAAACTTAGTCGCTGGAGCATGCTTCTACAGCAGTATGACATGGTTATACGGCACAGAAAAGGATCCGAAAACGTGGTTCCGGATGCCATTTCTAGGGCTGTAGAAAGCATCGACACGACTAAGCAGGAATGGTATCCAAAGCTGTTCAATGATGTTGGAAAGAACCCCGAAAATTTCCCGGATTTCAAAATAGAGGACAACAAGTTGTATAAGTTCGTCGCTTCCCCCATGGACACTATGGACTACAGGTACGAGTGGAAATTGTGCGTGCCAGCAGAGCTGAGACTGGAGTTGCTGAAAAGGGAGCATGACGAAGCGTTACACCCAGGATTCGAAAAAACGGTTTCAAAATTGAAGATACGATACTATTGGCCACAAATGGCAGCCCAAACCCGGAAGTATGTTCGAGCGTGCAGTATGTGCAAACAAATTAAACCGTCAAATCTGCCTACCGTACCGCCGATGGGAAACCAAAGGTTGAGCAGCAAACCTTTCCAAGTCCTTGCCATCGACTTTATTCAAAATTTGCCCCGCAGCCGGAATGGGAATGCCCATTTGCTGGTCTTGATGGATTTATTCTCCAAATGGACCATTCTCGTTCCGGTTAGGAAGATCGAGAGTAAACAGGTGTGCAAAATTGTAGAGGATTGCTGGCTCCGACGCTTTGGGACACCTGAGGTGTTGATAAGTGATAACGCCACAACGTTTACAGGCAAGGAATTTGGCAAGCTGTTAGAGCGTCGAGGAATCCGCCACTGGCCGAATGCAAGGCACCACAGTCAGGCTAATCCGGTGGAACGGGTAAACCGAACCATCAACGCCTGTCTGAGGTCATACATGCAGGATGACCAGCGGTTGTGGGATTCCAAGATTGCTGAAGTTGAGGAATATCTCAACACAACCCATCACGCTTCAACTGGTATGTCACCTTATCGGATTCTTTACGGACACGAGAAGATTCTTAAAGGTGAAGAACACAAATTAGAAAGGGACGAAAGGGAATATACCGTTGAACAACGTGATGCGTTGCGTCGTGATATGAATCAAAAGATGTACAATATTGTGGAGCAGAATCTCAAGAAAAGTCATGAAAAACATGTGAAGACTTACAACTTGCGTCACAAGAAATTCGGTCCGTCTTATCAAGTGGGTCAGAGGGTGTACAAACGGAATTTCCGTCAGTCGTCAGCGGCTGACGGTTATAACGCGAAGTACGGTCCCTTATTCATCCCTTGTGTAGTCGTGGCAAAAAGGGGGACGAGTTCGTATGAGCTGGCAGACCAGTCCGGTAGAAATCTAGGAGTCTTCTCTGCAGCTGACCTTCGTCCTGATGATCAAAGCTCGTAATATCAACTACAGCAAAACAAAATGCAAAAAGAAACCGATCGAAGCCCCACCCTGAATTTCCCATTTCATGAACCAGGCCATTCAGAAAATGTCCAATTGATTCCAATGATATTCAATTGTAATTGAAAACTAAATAAATCATGAATGGTAAAAAAAAAAATTTTTTTGATCGAAGCCCCACCCTGAAGTTCTAATTTTGTGAAACTGACCATTAATTAAATGTCCAATTGAATCAAAGTGTTCAATTGTAGTAAAGTTATAAAAACAAAAAAATCAAGAAAGAATCGAATGTTGCGAAAAGTCTCAACCATAAAACTACTCACCGCTTTTGCTGCTGTTGGTAATCTTGGATTTACCCTAAAAATAAAAAGAAAAATAATTATAATCAAGACCAACAATAAACAGAAGTGGTTAATTACAAACACACGCATGATCCAGTGTTTGATGCGTGGTGAGATGTCATCGATGCACCAGGGAAGTTCGCGTGAGATAGAATGCCATTCTCTCCATATACGCGTGAGGCGTGAGATGGAGCCCGTGTAGTACGCCTCGGGAAGGATGAATATGAGGCGTGAGTGTTGCTTAGGAATAAGGGTGAGATGGTGATCGCCTTGGACACTTCTCATCTTCTTTGCATTTCCCAGTCCTGTTGCATCTAGAGAATGCAAGCAATGGTTGCCGTCGCGAATTGGAATGCTGAAATGAAAAAGAAGAATAAGAAATCAAGAAGAAACAAATAATTGGTTAAAAGTGAAAATTTAATCATTTTTGAAAATAAATTTCGGAAAATAGATCAGTTAGGATTAGATTAGATAGATTAAATAATATTGGATAGAATAGTTAAGAAAAGCAAAGTGATAATAGGATAAAATAAATTAGATAGTCTAGAATAGGTTGAAAGAAAGAAAAATGAAAATTCTTCTGTATTGGCGCCATGCAGAAGAGAAAGTGCTAGCACTGATTGGTTTGAGTAAAGAATGAAGAAAGTAGAGTGGTCATGTAAGATTATCAAATCCTGAAAAAAAAACATGAAATCAGCCGGGCATTACACGGCTGGACACGCGTTCGGGAAGCCATCTTGCCGCTTGCTTTCAATATCGTTCATCACTACCAGGACGGCCGCCTGGACGAACGATGCTGGAACTGACCGGAATCAGTCCAACAATTATCGTTCTCATTATCGTGCATGATATTCCAGCTATTAGCTGAGTTCCATCTGTGATCACTACCGTACCGTTCTTTTAGCCCGTTGTACCGTTAAAAATCGTATCGTCCCGACCGCGTTGTTTTCGTCCGTGTTGTTCGACCGCGTGTTTAAAAACAACTGACTCAACCTTGTCACATCATACCAACATGATGAAATGATTAATGGATGAACTCACTTAACGTTTAAATGTCAGGTGCTCGTGCTGTTATACAGAAACACTAACATGTTATAATCACCAGTGAATATTATGGCAGATTACATTTTAGGGTAATCTGATCAATAGTTGTCGCCGATTTTAAAGTGTTGTTTCGTTTCTCAAAATAATAAATGGTTTTTCTACTGCTTCATGATTACGGGGGGGGATAGAGAGCAATTTTCAGGTGGTTTTCTTTGCCAATTTGAATTCTTTGTAGGATAAATAATCATGCGAATGGGCTTCTACTGATTATTTACCGTGGAGGGAGGATAGTGTAACCGTCGTTACAAACGCCTCAGATGTTTTTTAATTTGTTTCATTTTAATTATTTGTCAAACTGTTGTTTTTCGTCTTGTTTTTAAAATATAGTTAGGATTAGGGATAAAAATAATTATATAGTAGTTAGGTTTAACAAAAAAACATAATTGTTAGTTTTAAGTTGGGCGTGTGGTTTCATCAGCAGCAAGGCTGCAACCAACATCGTCTTCAAGGTCGACATTGCATGTGGGTTGCATGCAATCTGCAAGAACTCGCCCAAACGAGTTAGATGGAATGAGGAAGAAGAATCTGGAGCGGAAACCCAAGAAGAAGAGTCGTTGACTCAGCCTCCTATTTCTTCCGGCGTTCGTGCGAGTCAGACGTGATTTTGTCCAACTCTATGTATGTGGAGTTGTGAGTTTTGGAACCCACAATCGTCAATTGTTGTGTGAAGTTCTCGTGTTTTGCTGTCACCGTTTAATCACCGTCGCACGATTCGGCCTAGCTTACCTGGTGTAAGCTACGTCTAACCGTAATAGGACGTTCGGCCTCTGGTTCAAGGTAAACCATAAACGTAAAGGAGGCCCATCTCTCGGGACTCGGGACAAGTTTCTCGGGTCTCTAATCATAAAGGAGAGCCCTTCTCAGCGCGACCAATACGGTCTTGCCGTGGTCCGCTGATCGAGCCAAAGAAGGAAGACGCCGTTAAACCCTCACCTGTTTGTCAAAGCCAGACAAGCACCATCCAAAACAGCACAAGGAATATCTCGAGAGGTGGATTTCCCAACCAATCCCCGCCGACATATTGGGAACCATTTGGTAAGCGGAAATCCCCGAAGGAAGGTCGACCAGCAGTGAGCGCTCACCACCGTAGTAAGCATCGCAGCATCGGTACGTACCGCATCCAGCCAACTACAGCCCAACCTACACCCTACACACACACTACACAGTAACGTTAAATAAAAGCCAAAAATCAAAATCGAAAAATCAAAGGTTTAAAGTAGTTTTTCTCCATTTAATAAATAAGAATTCTTTCCGTACTTAGATTTGCTTTTGTTCTTTCTTTGTTTCGAAAAACCCACAGTTTGTCTTGTAAATTTTGTCCGCGTTCCCCTCCGATTACCCAGCCGTAGGCCGACCCTGAGACCTAGTCAAAGGAGTCTTCTACGACTGAGCTCATCTTATCCGGGAGTAGCTGGCATAATAAGTCTCAAAACACATCTAACCATTATAAAAACTTATTTATAGAATTCAATTGATAACTTAAGGGAGAACCATTTTGATGCTTATGTTTTAATGATTGATTTGGTAGATTTTAGCATCCTGTACCCGAATCTTTTGTCAAATTTGAACTATCACATTTAGTTTTGGTGATATGGAGCTTTAAAGTGTGTCAGTTTTTAGTGAAATCAATCATTGATAACTGCTTAACTGACAAACCTACATTTCAGAAAAATGCCGTAAATAACTTTACCTAGTATTCTATAGTACTTTATTCTGGTTTCCTTATCCTATACCAACACTTTTGATGTAGAAATGTTTTTCGAACTATCACTCAATTTCTAAAATATTTTTATAATTCTGTTACCAATCTGGAGTAAAATGCAAAATATGCAAATCAAAGAAACACCTTGTAAATCTCATTTGCATATGATTGTTTTGCATCACGCGTTTGTCAAAATTGAAATTTCTTTCAACCAAACATTTTTTTTATGATTTCAACTTTTACAGTTTTTAGTAGTATTGTTTAACCCCTGAATGCATGCAGCACACATTTTTTCAGAAAAATATTTGAAAATAAGTTTTCACAAAACAATAAATCACTGCAAATGATGTTTTCATGCGTAATGATCTTTAAGTCATCGCAAATCTATCGAAAACTATACATATTCATACGTCTTTATAAGATTTTGCATCAAAAACAAAGTTTGTTGCAAGTTAACCCTTTTTCTGAAGAGGATGAAAATCGCATGTTTCTAGAAAATTAAAAATAACTTAAGAAACCAATGAGTTTTCTGACTACGCCAATTTGATGTCCCATCAACCTTAAAACTTTTGATGCATAAGAGGTTGGATTAACTGTGAACATAAGGTTTTCAGAACCCATTGAAATTAATAATTGTTGCATGTTGCCCCAGTTGACGGTACTTCATTTAATTCAGGAATATTATTTTGATAATGATGAAGCATGATAAAAAAGTCAAATTCTACAGTTTTTATAAATTTGTAAAAATATGATTAAATTAGCGACCTTCTCAAGGTGGCCATTATGCCCTTATCTCCCCTACAAGTATTTTTGACATATCTGCAGAAAGTTAAAAAAAAACTTGATTTCATTAAAAAAAATGTTGAAACCGTTTTGCAGGTGACGAAATTTATGCTTTAAAAATATCTAAAATTCAATTTGGTTTAAAACTTCTTTAAAAATTCGATAAATGTGGAAAAGTTAACAAATAGAAAACTTCTATAACTTTTATCGAAACACTCAGAATAACTTGAAGTCTTGAGGAAAGTTGATACCTAACTGATTTGAAAACTATTTTTTTAATGTTTTATTTTTGTTTTAAAGTATTTTAAACAAAAGTGCAGAACTGTCTTAAATAATTTTAACCTATTTTCAAAAAGTAATTCAATTACAAATGCTTTTTGATTAATTTCATATAAAGATTCAGGGCACCAAATTAGTCAAAATAACGATTTAAATTTGTTGCACCTCAGAAAATTAAAATTTTTGTGGCCTTGGGTATTTTATCAGAACCCTTTTAAATGTGATGTTGAGCATTGAGAAGATCATATAGTGTCGTAAAATTTAATGTCTCAAGCCAATGGTGATGAAAAACGAAATTCCGCCGGAAGCGATCCAAATTTCTGACTTGTTTTTTTTACACTTACTTATTTTTATAATTAAGTAGTTCCCGATACTACGGTGAAAATTTCGCTTGGAAAAATCTCCAATGGGGAGAGGAAGGAGAGAGCTGGCTGATAAAAAGTAAGACAAAACGGAGGACGCTCAATTTAAAACTTAAAACCGATTTAAAATAGGGCAATAGGGTTTTTATTTATTGAGTTTTTCGGTGAGGAAAACAACTTTTTTAAATTTACGTAACAAAGAGATAGTAAACAACTCGGTAAGCAGCCGATCAGAGTAAAATTGTGCTGCTTTTTTTGTAAGTGATGTAAAGCATTGTAATTTTGATAGATGTAATTCAATTTTAATAGTTTGAAGTTTTTAATAAAAGTAATATTTTTAAACGTCTGATGATGGGTGAAGAAAAGAAACCCGAAACGTTGCGTAAATTTAAACAGTTGTTTCACTCACTGAAAAAACTCAATAAATAAAAACCGTATAAAAAGTACCGGTGATGAACTTTAATTCGATTTAAAAAAGATTATTCAAAATCAAATTAACCCTTGATTTCATACAGTAACAAATATCGTAATCCGGGGTAAAATTGATCACTTTTTTCAATATTTTTCGATTTTTCTTTGTTAACTGGAATTTGGCATGTTTTATATTTTTTAAACCAGTACTGGACTCCTATGAACGTAAAACACGGTAGCAAAAATTTGTTAGACTATTTTAAATTTGATTTAAAAATCGATTTCGTCTTTGTTTAGAATTTGATGCTTTGGGGTAATATTGATCAATCTCTATTTTGATGGTTTAACGAGTTTTCTTGATCATAAAGGATACAAAACACCTTCATAATATTTACAAATGCTAGTTTATCAATTGCTAAATAAGCTGTTCGGTTCAAACTCGTATGATTTGAAATTAAGTGTTAACAATAAAATAGATTTAAAATTGATCATGAAGCTCTACAAAATTGAACACAACACTTTTGGTGGCTCACAGATATTAAATTTGAAAGTTTGGGATCAGTAAATTCTGAAATATATAATGCTGAATTCGCGAAGATTTCTTCGCGGTAAATAATAACAACATCGCGGTTCTTAATATGTGAAGGCCAAACAACAATTAGTTAAAATCGAAAGATAGACAATGATGTTGCATAAATTAAAGGGCTATTTTTTAACATTAGAGGAGAATGAGAATACTTGATCCCTGGGGATATTTGATTCCTTAGCTATATCTCGAAACTGGAATGTCTTACAAAGATCAAATGTTCTAGGAAAATGTGCCAAATAAAGCAAAACAACAATGCTTAAAGCGGCCTGCAATCTTCGGAGATTGCAGGTTCAAGTTCTGCCGGTGAGCCGTATCTTTTTCGAAAAATTCATGATATTTACGGCTCATGTTCTTTCGTTCTTTGATACCTTATTTTTCTATAACTCTACGAAAATGTGATTATTTTCAGATACAAGCGATTCCATAACATCAGTATTGATGAATCAATAGTTTAAAAAATGTTATACGGAAAAAAAACCATTGATGAGGTATTAAATTCATACATAATAACAAACATTACATACATTGGCTTCATTCATAATTTGAAGTGTTGATACATTATGTTCATTCAGAAGAAATACATCTTAAACATATTTGAATAAGTATTAAGTCATTGTAATAATCATGTAAATATTTTCTTAGTTTTTATTTTTTTTTTTTTTTGTTCCAATTTTTGTTTATGGCTTCATGACTATTTCCCAATACTGAAAATACCGGTTTTAGAAGAACGTCAAACCGGTATTCGGGATTAGTTAAAGAGCCAGGTTTTCGCTTTCGGTATTACCGGAATTACTATCCCTAATTGAGATTTCATTTAAGCTGGGATACTTCCATTATTTATGCCTCCGGAAAATTTATCCCCCGTGGCCAATTCGAGATTAGGAAATTAAAGATGAAGAATAAGTAAACACATTTCAGTTTTTCCTGGTAACCTTCCACACCCTTACTTCTTTAAAAGCTGGAATGTTTGAAACGCTTTTTTTGAAAAACCGAGTCTTGGTGAATCTATGTTAAGTAATTTCAATATTTTCGGTTTTATTTTTATAATGTAGAACCAAATAATATATCAATGTAAAGCAAAAGGAGAATGTAATCTAAAGGCTTGATTATTTTTAATTTTCCATGAAAACTATTAAAAATTGTATTCGAAAGGTCGTAACTACGACCTATGGTGAGTAGTGGGTTTTTTTTTCTCTCAAGGTAAACATACACTGCCGGCCAAAAGTTTGAGATCATCTCCTAAAAAAACATCAAAAATTTGTTCAGCTATATCTCAGCCATCTTATGACACACTGCAAATCTTTTGATCTCATTCGAAAGATCGTGAGTTAATCCATTTTTGAATGTTTTTGGAAGAATTTTCATGTTGATTAAATATGACTTAAACATAGCTTTCAGTTGGAACATATTCCAAAAACTGCACTTAAAATTTATATGAAGCTGGGGTGAATCAAATTTCAAAATTCAAGTTGTACCCGAATCCTTATTTCATACTTATCAAAACACTTTTGTTGCATTTTGTACAAATTATTTGAAATAAACAAAAAAGACTGCTTAAGTTATCGTCCAAAACTTTAGCATCCCCCTTCAGTACGGTATATCGGCCAAAAGTATGGGATCAGTCTTTAAAACATGCAGTTTTACTTCGTGTGTATCTCTTTTATTAAACAACGTATTGTTTATCTGGTGAGCTTATAGAAAGTTTATAAGTTGTACTTGTTTTTTTTTTGGATATTTAGTCAAATATTTTTTAAGCCTAACTACGATAAAACATGAACTTGAGTTTGATCATTTGCTGATAATTTTCACCAAATAGTCCGACCGGTAAATAAACTATTTTTTGATAACAGAGATATGCATGAAATAAAACTGCATGTTTTAGAAGACTGATTCCAAATTTTTTACCGATAAACCATACTGAGGGGTGATCCCAAGCTTTTGGATGATATCTTAAGATGCTATTTTGTTTATTTTTAGTACCGTAAACTGGGGGAACATTGATCACTTTTTTCATTAATTTTCGAATATTTTAGAAGGGTTGCTTTTTTGCAACACTAAAAATTTTTAAAATGCTTACTGAGGTAAAGAGTATAACGCATGATCATTGACAGCAGAATATTCAAATGACATTAGTGTTTGTTATAAAACCAGATTTCATGTTTCGGGCTAACTTTGATCACTATGGTTTTAACGTATTTCAACATCTTCAAAATTATTGTTTTGAAGCCATTTAGCGCAGAAGGCTTAAAATATCAATAACAGAATTGTTTTGTTTGAACTCAATTGAATTTTTCAACGGTTTTTTTCAAAAACAAATATACTCTAAGATGGACAATGGTGCTGCATACATTTAGGCGCAAAAATTATAAACATTTCTCAATATTTTTTGGTCTTAAATAAAATGAAATTTAACCTTCATGCAATTCCCTAGGTCCTCCCACTGTTCCTATGTTCTTTTTCCATTCAAATTAAATGATTTGATAGGGGTTGATAGGGGAACAAATGGTTATGCCCTATACAGGCTTTCTCATAGAAAATGTAAGTTTTTTTGAAATACCCAAAAACTATCATAGAATGACCATAAAAATAACTCTAAAACTATACATACACAAAGGAAAAAGTTAAACTTTCATATAAAACAACCTATTTGCATCTAAATGCTAGCATTTTATCAGGAGAGGTGTTTGTTTGTGAGTCTTCGAAACAACAGATATTTTAGAACTTTAAAACTACATTTAAAGTAAGTTAAAAAACCCTCCAACTACAAACCAAACTAAGTCTATTTGAAACTCAATTTATAGGCCTTCAAACGTTTAAAACAGTTTTCATATATTTGAACTTAAGTTTTAGTTATAATGATTATCTGCAAAAATTTCATGTTAATCAAAGTTCCCCCAGTTTACGGTATGTCTTTTGGCATTCAAATGCAATAAATCAAATTGACATCACTGCTGGTGCCTTACGAAGTATTGCATGAAATGTGTTCAATTCAATAGCAAAGAAAGGCCAAACCAAATATCAAATTCTTCCTTTTTTGTCTACCAACACCGCCCTTCTCCTCTCCCCAACTACTCAATTTTCTCGTAGTCCGGTAGGGTGAGCGAATAAAATTTTAAGTTTTTATGGACAACTTTAGTTTTCATTCCAAATGATAAAAGAAAGATTAAAAAAACTGTTCCGGCCTCAGTGGATGTTGGAAAATTTAAAAATCTAGAATTGCCGGAACAAGTGAATCACTCCACAGATGGTAAGTAAACTAACACAGAATACAGTTGATGGATGTATTTAAAAATAAACTGATATTTAGATAAAAAAAATCTCAAAATGTAGCAGTCTAAATTCTGCGTTCTCAAGTGACGTTGTTGCAATGACAAAATTTTTCTGCCAGAGTAGAAAGTGATAAACGACACTAATCTAGAATTGGCGCAGCTATGCAACGATTAAACAGCTGCATACTGAAGGCTTTGTTACTTACGGTTTTCTGTAATAAAGGGCATATTTTCCTTATACGGATAAAAGAGTGAAATCTTCAATCAAATAAATTCCTCCAGTTTCCTCTCATCAATCAATTTACCAACCGGACTGTCAAATTCCAGCACAATTTAAAGATTTTTCATCACTCCATCCTCAGCTGCCGATTTTCATCGAAAACTAAAACACCCTCGACTCGAGGACTCGGTTCATTGGAATTTTAATCGGTAAATGTTTGCTGCCGTACTCATGTCGTTCAGATTCGTCAATGAAAATAACCCTACCTCTTTTCTCTTCTTATTTAAAAAAAAAATCTCTATCCCTTTCAATCCTGTGCACACACTGTGAATAGTGAAACAATAAAAATCGGCAGTTAGCTACCCCCTACTTGTTTTGAATGGATCCGAAAATCCGAATCAAACTCGAAAATTCGTCTCGCAAATATAATAAAACACCCCCTTCGGTTCGGTTCAGTTACCAGTGCCAGTGAAGGTTCTACCTCGATCACCGAATTTGCTGTCGTCGAATTGATTTGCGAATAGATTTATATTATTTGTATGAATGAATGTGCCGTTTATGCTGGTCTGGCTGGCTGGAGAGCTGGCTGCATGTAAGTAACATGAAATGCTTCGTTGCTTCGATGAAACCGCTCTGTTCCCGAGATCGGGGCACTGTTTTCCCGTATTTTTTCAGAAAGGACGAACCAAGAAGCAAGCAATCGTTCTGGAACAAAGGATTCCGAAACAAATGACTTTCGAGTGGGTGTTTTGGATTAGCAGATTTGTAACTTGGGTGAAATAAAGTGTTACCTTATAATCCAAACTTAACGAATGAACAATATTTATTGGCAGGGTCTTTTTATGATAGTCGTTTTACCATCTTCATGACATTTGCCTCTCTATAACAACGTTGCAGCTGGCGGACAGTTATTGGGAAACTTATCCTGTACAACTGTGTTCGAGGTTTATTCGATTTAGTTTTGAAAAACCCATATATTTTTAACAAAACACTCATGTGAATTTGGAACATAAAAATATGTCCCTTTAAATAAATTCATATAAAATTAAACATGTTTAGGAGCGTAGATTTTTTCCTGCTGGAGAGAGAGTCCACTGCGACCATTTAGTTGATCTATTGTGGTATTAACCCGCGTTACTATTTTTTCTTTGCTTTGCTACTTGACACCCCTACACTATTGATTAAAGTTGCAGTTTTTTAGCGGTAGGACTACGAGCACACACATAAGATAGGATCTCTAAGTGCAATCTGAGTTCCCTTGGAAAAATCCATCCACATGCATGTGCTGCATCATTGAGGCGTACAATTCCAAGGTATAGGAATCGGCTAGCATTTTACTAATGCTTAAACCGGCAACCTTCATCGTCAGATTATTTCACGACCGGGATCCTGTCTCATGACCGTTGGCTTAGAAAACAAGGGCGCTATCTTTTATGTCACGATCTGCTGGCGAAGGAGCGTAGATGGGCTGGAGGCAAGAATAGGGGCGGTGAACTAAAGTTGGGAACCACATGGGGATGATGCCTCGTCGAAATAAAGGAGAGTTTGCGTTCTCTGTAGAGTTTGCGAAATCCAAAACGAACTCAACAGAGACAGACGTGCGTGTCCGATCTCCAGTTCGCAGATCAGCAGGTTATTTTTTTTTTATTTACATGACGTGTCACGGGATACAGACTGTTTCAGAAATTATAAGCACACTTTCAAAATAATAAAAATTGTTTCATCAAATTTTATTTATTTTACTTGGCACACTGTATCATTATTTGTGTCCTACCCAAAACCGTACTCTTATTCTTATTTGATGAAAATTTTTTATTATCAGCCAGACTACGCACTTCTCCTCGAACATAAGTTTTGCACAGTTGCATTCACCACCATTTCCACCACTTTTGGTCAATCCTTTTTAAATTTTCCGATGTCATTATCTGGTTTTGTGTATTTTCCTTGCTTTACATTGGTCAAAGCCCAAAAAGTCTCGATTGGCCGTGCCTTGGGGCAATTTGGTGAATTCATGTTTTTTGGCCAAAAGTAGACGTTTTGGCATTTGTACCACCCTAGTATGTCTTTGGCATAATGACATAATGCCAAATCGGGCCAAAATATGACTTATGAATTTCACATAGGCTTCATCGTCCATGATTATGCACCCAGAACTTTTGCAAAATATTGAATCATACAGTTTCCGGGCTCTCGATTTGACAGAAGCGGCTTGATTTGGATTCCTTTTAGGTTTTTTCTGCTTCCAGTACGTCTTGAGCCCAAGTCGCTCTTTAGCAAACATCGCGTTAGACGTCGAGGTCCTGATTTTCCTCGCCACATCCCGAACGGAAGCCGATGGGTTTGAAGGCATCCCTGACCTTTTTTGTCTATAACAGGCGTTACGGGATCAGATTTTCGACCATTCCTTGGTTCATCTCACTCAGAATTTTTTTAATTAATTTCGTATGCACCCTTCAATTTTTAAATAAAGTAGTGTCGAGAGCCAAGGCCGCGCGAACGGGACCTTAAAAGGTTTTTTTTTTCTTTTTTTTTAAATATGTCTTTATTAGTCTTTTAATCAATACATTTAAGTTACATTATTAAAGTTAAATTAAAGTGTTCAGATCAATTATGATCAGTTCAACTCTTTGATACAGTTAATTTTAAACATTGTTTATTTGATTTAAATTTGCTTAAGCAATAAATAATTTGATTTATAGGAGAATATCCTGTTGAGCAAAAAAAAAATGTATAAACTTAATCCTAAATCCTAAAAACTAACTTAATTGTAAAGAGAACGAATCTCTGCGATGGAAGACTGCATCGATTTGCCTCTGAAGTTGGAGATGATGTTGTTGGCCATCTGTCCGATCGATTCTATGCCTGCAATCCGATGAAGATCTTCGGTGCTGTGCCAAGGTGGAAGCCGCAAAATCATTTTCAGAACCTTGTTCTGAATCCTCTGGATGGCTTTCTTCCTCGTCGCGCAGCAGCTAGACCAAATCGGAACTGCATACATTATCGCTGGTCGAAAGACCTGTTTATAGATTAACATCTTATTTCGCAGACACAACCTGGATTTCCTGTTGATGAGAGAATAAAGAGATTTAGTGTATTTATTACATTTAGATTGAATATCTTCAATGTGATTTTTAAAAGTAAGATTCCGATCAAGTGTAAGTCCCAAGTACTTCACGTGATCAGACCATTCTAATGAAACCCCATTAAAAGTTATGGAATGATTTTCATTAGGTTTTAAAAAATTTGCTCTTGGCTTATGGGGAAATAAAATAAGTTGAGTTTTGGAAGCGTTAGGAGAAACTTTCCACATTTTCAAGTAATTCAAAAAGGAATTTAAATTTTGTTGCAATCTACTGCGTACCACCCGTAAATTTCGACCTTTGGCTGAAAGCAAAGTATCGTCAGCAAATAATCTTCTACCTTTTCCTTCTGGGACATCAGGAAGATCAGAAGTAAAAATATTGTATAAAATAGGCCCAAGTATACTACCCTGAGGGACACCAGCTCTAATGGGTGTCCTTTCAGAGCATGAATTTTGATAACTTACTTGCAAAGTTCGGCTAGTCAAATAATTTTGAATAATTTTGGTGAGATATACAGGAAAATCAAATCGAGCTAATTTAGCTACTAAACCTTTGTGCCAAACACTGTCAAAAGCTTTTTCAATATCAAGAAGAGCAACACCAGTTGAATAACCCTCAGATTTGCTAGCGTTAATCATATTAGTTACACTCAAAAGTTGATGTGTAGTAGAATGTCCATGACGAAAACCAAATTGTTCATCAGGGAAAATAGAATTCTGATTAATGTGAATCATCATTCTATTCAAAATAACTCTCTCAAATAGTTTACTTAAAGAAGGAAGCAAACTAATTGGTCGATAACTTGAAGGCTCTGAAGCACTTTTTCCGGGTTTCAAAATTGGAGTTACTTTGGCATTTTTCCATTTATTGGGAAAATAAGCCAAATGAAAACATTTATTGAAGATTTTAACTAAAAAATTTAAAGTGCTTTCAGGCAACTTTTTAATAAGAATATAGAAAATCCCATCTTCCCCTGGAGCTTTCATATTTTTAAATTTTCTGAAAATCAATTTAAGTTCATCAATATTTGTCTCACAAGAACTTTCAAATACATTTTGTTTAGAAAGAATATCATCAAATTCAAGGGAAATTTGAGCATCAATTGGACTTACAACGTTTAAATTAAAGTCATGAGCAGACTCAAATTGTTGGGCTAATTTTTGAGCTTTTTCTGCATTAGTTAAAAGAAGTTTATCCCCATCTTTCAAAGTAGGAATTGGCTTCTGGGGCTTTTTCAGAATTTTAGTTAATTTCCAAAATGGCTTTGAGTAGGGTTTTATGTCCTCTACTGCTTTAGCAAAATTTTCATTACGAATGAAATTTAAACGACGTTTGATCTCTTTTTGAAGGTCGCAATAAATTAATTTCAAATAAGGATCCCTAGTACGTTGATATTGGCGTCGACGAATGTTTTTCAGTCGTATCAAAAACTGAAGATCATCATCAATTAAAGGTTGATTGAATTTATGTTTAACTTTGGGTATTGAAGCGGCTTTAGCATTGACTATTGAAGTTGTCAAATTTTCTACAGCCAAATCAATATCTTCTATTGAATTCAGTGGAACGTTTACATCTAAATTACGTTCAGTAAAATTCATATATCGCTCCCAGTTAGCCTTTTGAAAGTTAAAAGCTGATTTTAAAGGGTTTTCAATGGGACTTTGGGATAAAGAAAATGTTACTGGAAGGTGGTCTGAATCGAGGTCCGCATGAGTAACTAATTGATTGTAGTCGCGCCTAAATCCGTTAGAACCTAATCAATTGTGGAGGGATTTCTAATTGAAGAAAAACAAGTATGTCCATTAGGATATTCAACACTAAAATAACCTGCAGAGCAGTCGTTAAATAAAATATTCCCATTTGAATTTGATGAAATATTATTCCAAGATCGGTGTTTTGCATTAAAGTCACCAATAACAAAAAATTTAGATTTATTTCTGGTGAGTTTTTGTAAATCTCCCTTCAAAAAATTTTTTTGTTCACCGCTGCATTGGAAAGGCAAATATGCGGCAACAATTATAATTTTCCCCATAGAAGTTTCTAATTCAATTCCAATTGTTTCTAAGACTTTTGTATTGAAAGAAGGAAGAAATCTAAATTTGAGACGACTATTGATGACAATAGCTACACCCCCACCTTGTCGATCAAGTCGATCATTTCGTAAAATTTTAAAGAAAGCATTGCTTTTCAAGTTATTGTCTGGCTTTAAAAAAGTTTCAGTGATGGCAGCAATATGTATGTTTTGAGTTTTCAAAAATAAAAAGAATTCATCTTGGTTAGCCAGCAAAGATCTAGCGTTCCAATTCATAATATTTAAACATCTATTTGGATCCATGAGGGAATCGCAAAGTCATAATAATTTTGTTAGCATAATTAAAAGAAGTTTGGAAAGCTTCAAACATTGAATTTGCTTTCAACATAAGTTGCATCATTTCCATTAAATTTTGATGCAAAAATTTTAATTTTTCCTCAGTAATCTCACCCAAATCAACAAAATTGTTAGGATCAGAAAAGGAAGGAGAAGAGAAAGTATTTGAATTTCGGGGATTTTCCCAAGCCTTCGCATGAACGTTGAGACTTGGTTTTTTCCCATTTTTATTAGTTAAACCTGAAGAAGGCAACCCATTTTCAACCACCTCTGAGAACGATAAACTACGAGGCTGTGGCGCAGAATCAGCCCAGGTAACATTAAAATCACTTCGGGTATTACCCAGCCGTGATTCCAATGTAGGCCGAGGCTGACCACGAACAGGCAGGTTGTTTGCCGGTCTGACGTGTGAAGACGAAAAAGAGGAAGGAGGAGAAGAAACTTTTCTGGAAACTTTGGGATTTTTCCTAGAAGCAACAATTTTTGCCCTAACGGGACAGTCTAGAGAATTCGAGGAATGATTACCTGCGCAATTCGCACACTTAAAAAATTCTGTTTTTGGCTTATCACCACCAAAAAGGCATTTAGATTTTTCATGATCGAATGAGCCGCAAAACATGCATCTGGCATTCATTCTACAATTTTTAGTGCCATGACAAAAAGCTTGACAACGACGACATTGCGTAATATTTTGTAAAAAATTGGTATGGGATTTACGAAAAGGTTCAAATTTTACTCGACAATGAAACATAAGACGAGCCTTTTCAAGAATTTGCAAATTATTAACCTGATCCTTTTTAAAATGGATCAAATAAAGTTCAGGAGCAAAACCAACACTACTGGTATTATTCGTGTTGGTTCTTTTCCTCATTTGAATTACTTGAATTGGAGAAAAACCCAACAAAGAATTTAATTCAGCTGTGATCTCATCCGGTGTTTGATCGCCGGTGAGACCACGAAGTACAACTTTAAAAGGACGATCACTTCTAGTGTCGTACGTAAAAAATTGGTGTTTTTTATTATTCAAATAATTTAAAACCTTTTGAAAATCATTAAAAGATTCCGCCAATATACGAGCAGTTCCCCTTCGACCGATCTGAAAAGAAATCTTCACATCCTTGACGGAAGTGACGATTTCTTTTCGAAAGGCATTGAAGTCAGGAATCGTGACCGTTATTGGTGGAATCTTTTCGTTTTTAAGAGTATAAGAAGAAGAAGGTTTCTTAGTACTCTTATCAGAATTAAATATGAATATTTCCTCATCACCGATGTTATGAAGGACATCGAATGAATTGGAAATTTCAACTTTTTTGGGCGATGGACCTGAATTAGGTTCGGCAATCCGTTTTCTCCCGGCCCTTGAGCCGGTCGATGACTTCCCCATGCTGGAAAGAAAAGAGAAAATATGAATAAAAGAAAATGAAAATAATTTAATTTTAGCACTGAAAAGTGCTGTTTGAAAAACAGGTAAGGAAAAAATAAATAATGAAAAATGTTCCTGCAGGTACACAGCAACGATACGATGCTCCGGCGTACGTGTTGACGGCTCAACGGTACAGATGGAAGTGAGGACCTTAAAAGGTGTTTAAAGATAAGTGTTAACAAGCAAGTCAGAAATTTGGCTCACCTCCGGCGGAATAAAGGCTTAATCTTAGGCTTGAAACATTTCATTTTCGACACTTTAAGACGTTTATGATTTAAAATAATTTTTAATTGTAAATTTCAATTTCATTTTATCAACCTTTTTATTAGAAATCACAACTTGACATTCAAAAATCCTACCTCGTCTTTAGAATGGATTTTTTTTAAGAAGTGTAACTAAACAAGAACAGAGTTTGAAACAAACCATTTTAATAACAAAACTAATTCCACCCCTCACAGTGGTCAACAGAATAAGCAGAAAAAATTTAAAATCTTCTACTTTATTATTAAAAATATTTATAAAAAAAAAAGTTGATGTTATTAAAAATGTTATGCTGATATGAAATATTTTTCAGGGAATTAATTTCAGTCTCATTTTTTCGTTTTTCTCGTTCTCCTAAATGCGAAACACAATATTTAAAATGGTTTTAATAAATTATACAAGGCCGCCAAATTTACATTTGTCTGAAGTGCAATGAATTTAAAGGATAATTTTGTCAATTTTGTGTGCCCTGAATCTAAATTTGCAATATTTCTTTCTGCTTTTGTCATTTAAAATACTTTTGAAAATAGGTAAATAGCATTTTAGAAATTTCTGCACTTTTTCGAAAAATTTTAAAACAGAAACATAACATTTTGAAATATTTTTCTTAAATCATTATCAACTTTTCTCAAGACTTCAAGTGATTTTAAGTGCTGCAAAAACAGTTATAGAAGATTTATATTTGTTTACTTTTCCTCATTTATCAATGTTTCGAAGAAGTTTTAAACCAAATTGAATTTAATGTTTTTAAGCTCAATGCTAATCGTTTTTCAGGTTTCAACCATTTTGTTTAATGTTATCAAATTTGTTTGACTTTTTGCAGTTAAAAATACTCGTGATTATATTTTTCCCAGTTTATTAAAAACTGTTTATTTTAAATTTTTGGATTATGAATCATCAACACCGTCAAATTGTTTCCTAATTGAATGAAATATGAAAACCAAAATCAGAATCAGATTAAAAAGAAAAACATAGTTTCTACCATCTGTTCTTTCCAGGACCTTATATTTCCATTGAAAGTGACAAAATCTTCAGAGCTGGTATTTTTAAACTTTAAACCCCGCGATTGAAAATTTATAAATTCTTCATTTGTTTTTACTATACACTACTGGAAATAAGTATAAAGATAACATAGTGTTTACTGCTCTAACGTTTACAGTTTGAACAACTGCAACCAAATGTTAGTCAATGTAAATGTAGGAGGAGTAGAATATTATCTGTGCGTCAGAATGGGTTAGGATGCATGTGTGCGTGTTAGAGTATGAATATTTCCGTTTTGCGCCTCTAAATAAGTATAAAGACAGCTGTTTGCTTCTGTTCAATTTCTTTCGCGGAGGATATTTTTATGCTGAAAGTGAAAAGTTTTGCTCAACACCAAATGAATTGATGGTGACAAAGGAAGAAAATATCATTGGTGAAGGTTTTCATATATTATTTGATATTTACAGGAAAAATGAGAAAAAATATCCCTTTGAGCGATTATGACCAGGGTTAACCTTGCGTGAAATCGGCATCAGGATTGGTAGGAGTAAGGATGTGGTGCATAACAATCTGCGGCTAGGCGAAAAATATGCCACAAGGAAGCGATGTGGTCGTCCATCTTCCCTGACGCCGAGGTGTAAGAGGGTAATAAAACGACTGGCGGTCCACCAAATGCTGTCTTCTGAGGAAATCAAGGCGGAGATGAAGCTGACAATATCTGGGCGTCGGATTCGGCAAGTTCTCAAAGACGATCCTAATGTTTGCTTCACCAAAACAACGCCTGTACCAAGACTTGTTACTCGTCACAAAAAAGCCCGTTTTGCTTTTGCCAAAAAGTACCAATTTTGGGACCAAAAGTGGTCAAACGTGGTTTTTAGTGACGAGAAGAAGTTTAACCTAGACGAGCCAGATGGCTTTAGCAGCCGCTGGTACAAAAAGGCAGAAGAGGTCAACAAGAGAAAAACGAAACTTTGATGGAGGAACTGTCATCATTTTGGCCGGCATATGCATGGCTGGAAAGACACCTGTTTGTTTCATCTCTAACCAAATTGACTCACAGATGTATTGCCAGCTATTAGAAGAGGTTCTTGTTCCATTTTCGGAAAATTTTGATTTTCCAGCAAGACAATGCTGCCTGCCATGCGTCCAGAGCTACGAAAGAGTTCTTGGAACTTCATAACTTCCCTCTTTTGGAGTAGCCAGCCTGCAACCCGGATCTGAATCTGATCGAAAACCTTTGGGGGCTTCTCTCCCTTAACATTTTCAAACATGAAGGAAGTTATGAAACGGCTGGACGAATTAAAATGGCGATTCAGGACGAATGGTCTTATCTGTATCCGAACATTTTGAAAAGCTTCGTTTCTCTATGCCACGACGATTGCAAGAAGTCATTGTCAAGGCCCAAGAAAGACGATGCTACACATTATTAAAATCCTTGGATTTTGGATATGAAAAAGGGTTTTTTTTAATTAAAAAAGCCTTTGTCTTTATACTTTTTTTTTGACTACTGGAAGAATATTATTCAATAAAAAAAACGTTGTATCTCTGCACTCCTGAAATAATATTTAATACATTCTTTTTTTATCAAATTGAATTCAACCATAAACTATTTATTGAATCTCCTTATTTTAAAATGTGTTTTTTTCCCTGATCGAAAATTTACTTTTCAAATCGCGAATAATTATTTTTCACTCATTTCGTCTGTTGAAAATGAAGTTAAGAATTGTCACTGAAGATGATTAATGAATTAAAATTATTATCATTTTCCTTACAATAAATCACAGTTGATTTTTTTCCTGTTCGGATAGTTATTTTTGAATTAAGATTTTTTTAATCTGAATTGAATCTGAAAATTGAAAGCTAGACTGTTTATTCTTTTGAAGTGAATTTCTAGTTCAGAAAAAGGAACATAATTTTCAAAAATTTATCAATGACTTACCAAAAATAAAATTGAAACTTTCATTGTAATTTGGTTGGAAAATTTGGATTTATTTTATCAGTCAAATTTATTATTTTTTGAGTTTGTCTTGTAATAATAAGTAAGAAAATGGTGTTAGAAATCCATTTCCTTATTTATGGTGTATTTTTGGTATTGTAATTAAGTTAAGCTAAATTTGAGTTTCTAAACCGCCACACCACCCCCGCCCCCCTTCACACCCCAACTACCCCCCATGGCCGAGTCCTTCGCACGGGCCTGCCGGGAGCCATATTGGATTTTTTTGTGACATCACAAAAACGATTGTATCGAAAATTTATATTAGAATGGCAAAAATAACCAAGAAATTTCCATTCCATTTTGATTGTGTTGTAAGGCCTCTATTTCATCTTGTTATAAAAGTTTTTTGGTCCTTTGAAGACGCATTAACACGTTCGTCGCCAAGCGCCACCCACTCGAAAAATGTCCATCTTTGAAAAGCCAACACATCAACAGAAAATATTATTTCGGCTTGCTCTTAGCGACGAACGTGTTAAAGTGGTATGAAGTCAACAAGGTCACATGTATACCGGAAGACATGAACCCATCAAACTTTCCTGAGTTTCGTCCATTCGATTATAAATTGAAAGAAAACACTATTTTGCAGTATGTTTGAGAATAAAATGTTTTTTTCTTAAACATAGTTTTCCGTACTTGAGAAAAAAAAATTATTTCTCATTTTCTAAACAGTCTATAAGCAGCAGTTTTATTATAATTTGCTTGAAAATCCTCTCAATAAACATCTTTTCAAAGAGTTACGCACGCCACTGTGGTATCTGTTCTCTAGAACTCTGAAGAGCTACTGCTACTACTAGATCACCCCAACAAGGGAGGGAAGAAAGCGTAACGAATTTGTTGACAGCCTCACCGAAAACAACATTCATCCCCGCTTGAAGCTCGTCGTCCGTCGTTGTCGTCGTTCTCGTTTGCAGTTGGACGCGTGTGCTAATGTGCTAAATCAAAGTGCAAGTTTGATTCTCAATACGCCATGCAGTTTCCTCTTCAACGAATGGCCTATGACGGTAGTCACACTACAAGGGCCCATCAGCCCGGTGTGAAGTTATTTCAGAGGGAAGAGGAGACGACAGAGATTGTTTCCAAAATATGTAATAAAGAATGGCTTCGAATGTGTCAACAAATTTCGGTCGATTAGAAGTGGATTTCATTGAATGGAATTGAATCACCGAAACTCGTTTTCGACTGGTTTTTGTTTCAAGAGTCCTTGGGATGCTCTTGACAACACCGGTTCGTTTTGGGGTGTTGCTGAATGCATTCTTTCGGTTGATGACGCATGAGATGAGATTCTGCTCATCTGCTGAAGAGCCTATCGATAGATTTTGCTTCAGATCTCAATTAAATATTTGATTATATTTATGGAAGCTTAATTTGAATACATGAATAAGCATTGACATTAGTTTTTAAAGGACAATGACCTTTTCTTGCACGCCGTTGATATTTGTTTCTACTGTTTGTATAAATATATAGTTCCCCCATTCGGTAGATTGGTAAGAATGACAGCTTGCAGTTGAATTCCTTCGAAAAAACCCGATTTAATACACTTAACAGTGGATTGGAGCCTTTCTTACAGATCCAGAACATGTTTGTTTTTATTAATAATAAATTGAATGCGGTGTACAATTCTCATGATTACCATTTTAGTCCACGATGTTTGCCAAAATCGTCCTTGTAAATGATTTTTGTTAAATGAAAATATCAAACGATAAATGTTAAAAAGGACTTCTAGGACTCAATCAAAGCAATCAAAAGATTCCTTTTAATTCAACCACGGTAAATGAAACGTTCAGATACCGGAATTTCGATAGCAACTATCTTCTTCAGTAAACCTTTTCGAGTTCTATAAAATAACAAGAATTTTCATTACAATCAATAAAAACTGGAAGATAAACTCAGAGCTACGATTTATTTCGAATTAACTACTGAATGAAAAAGAAAATTTATATTGGTAAAAAAAAGAAATCATTCATATTCATAGTCAAGTAAAAGTTTTGATTTAAAAAAAATTATAATAAACGAAGTCAAGTTACCTTTCCAGTAATGTTCCTAGCGCGTGTTTGGAAAAAAACGCAAAATCTCGAATAGGTTGAATAAAATTCAAAAATGGAAATGAACTTCAAAAACAAATAGCACGTTGAAATTTTCATTTCAATCATTTGCTTCATCGAAACAACATCCTAAAATGTTATTTATTTATAAGCAACCATTGTTCCTGACTACGAAACAAAAAATCGAAAGGCCAGTCTTTGAAGCCTTTTTGTGTATATTACTGTCTTAATACAATACATAATCATGAAAATATTTAAAAATAGTAAATGTACCTATAGACGAGCCCATCCAAAAGAATTCCCATAGTAATTGGAAAGATTTTTTTTTTTTTCAAAAACAAAGAAAATTGTGTTAAAATATTGATTTTGTGTTATTATTGCTATTTTTATTTGATTTTATCTCAAACTCGCATCTTTACGCTTAACATTGGTTTTGATCAAAACAAAGAGATTTTTTAATGATGAAAAGACATTTAGTATGTTTGTTCTTGCGTATAAGCTATAATTTTATTTAAGTTTTTATAATTAGATAAGTCAGCTTTTTGAAAAGCGATTGCAATAATTGATAAGGATTTTTTCTTACTTTACAAGTATCAATAAATAAATAAATAAATAAATAAATAAATAATTAAATAAATAAATAAATAAATAAATAAATAAATAAATAAAAGTAATTTCAAAAAATTCATCCGGAATCGAATCAATTGAAACATTTCTTTTTTGCTTCTTAGGTGTTTTAGTTGTCTTCAAATCTTGGTTTGATTTTTTGCTGTCATCCCGAGAGTTTTTGATAGTTCAAACGCTACGTTTCTTAGGTTTGCTCGCATCAATTTCGTTTGATCAGTTCGAGTTTTATCTTCTTCATTTTTTTTTTTCGAAAGAAGGCTTTGTTTCAGATACTGACTTTTTCAAATGGCCACGTAGAGTGTTCATGTTGTACATACACCTGAAATAAAATTAAGCTCTTGAAAAAAATTGTTAACATATAAAAATTAAATTGAATTGAACGCTTAAACATTGTAGTCGTGAAATCATTTGTTAAAGAAAACTAAGAACATTGCAACATATTTTATAAATAAAATTTGCAAAAAATAAGTTTTATGTGTTTTTGAACATTGCAAAAAAAAATTCTTTACTAAAGAAATATTCAAAATAAATGTGCAAGGAATTGGTCCATATATTAGAATCCGATTGCCTTTCAAATGTTGATCAATATTTTTTGAAACCAATGTGTACATCTACTGAAATCAAATTATTATTTGTTTATAAAAACCCATAATATAGATAATAGAGCAACCGATAAGCTATCCGTTCCAATGATGATGATGAAACGAATCAAAATATTTGTCAAAACAAATTCAAAGAATAAACATATTGGTTGTTGTTAAAGAATAACAGCACTCATGATCTCATATTGCAATTCGAAGTGAGCAAGTAGTATCATTGATGTCCTGGTAATAAGTTGTTTCGAAACATAACTAAAATAGATGTCCTTTGAATGATCGCTTTGGAACTGGGGAATAATTTGGTTCATTAATATTGGTTATATCAATAAAATTCTTCAGCAGACTTAATGTAAAACAATAGAACCACTATAAGCAATCAATGTCGGAATAAAAATCCTTGTAAACTGACAGAACAAATGCTGTTAATATTTGGAACATTACATTTAACTTAGTTATAAAAAACGACGTAATGTAGTAGGTTAATGTTATGCAAAGAAAGTGCATATGTATTTGATTTGAATTTACACATGGTTCATACCTCTTCTTTTTTTCTGTCTTACAGTCTGTTTATCGATATAAGCTTAAATTGGTCGAAAACGATCGGCTCGACAAACACTTTCGTAGTGACCATATTCTTTACATTTCAAACACTGTTCTTTGATGGCAGGACATTGCTTGTTCCGATGATTCATGAAATTACATCTGGAACAACGACTACGTCTTCCGGAGTTGGGATTATCCCTGGAATAGCTTTGAGATGACATAGTTTTAGCAGTCGAACTTCTCTGAAACAGGCTTCTTCGTTTCAATCGAGAAACTTCCTTGGATATTGGTTTTCGGCTCACTGCAAACGCACTTCCAGAAGGACCTGCATCGAGGTTAACTGCTTCTTCACGCGTTGCGGCTTGAACAACGACATTGATGTCGTATCCGCAAATCCGCGCCATACGCGCTACTTCCCTATTCGTCATCCCTTTGAGCAATTGTGTTCGAACAAATTTCTGCTGATCCTCAAGACTGTAACCGCACAAACGAACTTTCTCGACAAGTCTCGAGTAAAAAGTCACCATCGATTCTTTCCTACCTTGACGCATAACTTGAAACGCCTCATGCGCAGCTGTCGTGTCGGTCATTGAAAGCAAGTGACGCTCAATGTTTTTGACGAAATCATTGTAACAAGATAAAGTCGTCAAGTCTGGCATAAGGTTGAAAGCGTTAACTATGTTTTGCAGTTGCTCACTGAGCGAAATATATAAAAGCTGTGCACGTTGTGTAGGGTCATGCGCGTTACCAAGAGATGCGGCCATAGTAAAATTTTTGATAAAACGACACCAGGACTCCCACATTTTGTTAGCAGGTATATTTTCTGGAAAACGCTTAACTTGGTCCCAACGGATAAGTGAAGGCATGGTTGATGCATTTACGACGGTCTGTTGCTGTTTCTCAGTCTGATGAAATTCGCTGGGTTGGTTCGGAGGCAATCGGCTTTTTTCAAGTGCAACATTTCGATTTGACGTTGTATGCTGTTGTCCATAGCGATAGGCATCAACAAGGTCAAATAGCAATTTTCCAAATCGATCCATGGAGTTGTGAGAAGCCTGACGTGTTCGGTTTGAAAGTGTTTCCAAAGATGCTGTTCCACCAATCGATGGTACATGCCTACCAGATTCCCCATGCTCTGAGTTGGTCTGAATACTCGGATCCTGATTCTCAATCTCAACTGTTTCCAACACACTATTCAAACAGAAAGATTTACCATCGCTGGAACATTGAGAATCAACTCGTGTTCTGCAGAATATAATTGCATATGATTATAAGAACAACAACTTATTTAAACTTTACTTACAACATGCGACTACCGGATTCGCTACCTGTCTCTGATATCATGTCAAACCTGGTGGTCGACATTAGTTCTTCAACATCGTTTTCAGAGGAAGAACTGAATCTAAGGGTACGGACATACTTTCCAGGGCTTGTCATGTTGTAGAATTTTTGGAAAAGTCAAGAGCTAGAAGTAAAAAATTCAATGCCTTTGTGAGTATTTTTAGTTTATACCTTACTGAGAAGTAAGGGCTATCTATTTCATATTTGCATAAGTATTTACACACTGTAACCTTTAATTGAAATCGCGAATTTAATTTTCAAATCTAAAATCTGAATTTGAATGACTTAACGATGAGTTTTAAATTTGAACAGTTTGAACTGTGATTCTGAATTGTGAGTCTGCATATAATTTGAATTCCATTGATGCTGAATTTCGAATCCCAATTCGGAATTGTATATCTATATAAATTAGAAATTTTATTCTGAATCCGTTTCACAATATAAAGTTGAGCAAACAATTGCAAAACAAAACAAAATCACTTTTCTTCTGAATCTGGATAAGAGTTCTGAATCTTATCTAACCTGAAATCTGCATCTTTATTCTGAATTTGAAGTCCTTAGAAACTTAAACCAAAATCTAATTTTGAATCTGAATATTGAATACTAAATTTAAATCTGAATCTGAAACTGCAAATACATATTGATTTCTCTACAATTTCTTAATCACCCATTTTAGTTTCACTTCGTTTTTAGTTTTTTGGAAATTGTAATAAATAAAATAGCTAACTATTGTTTAGAAAATAAAGCCACCGATAAGCTATCCATTCCAAACAATCTTCATAAAACGAATTAAAAATATTTGTCAAAAAAAAAAATCTAAGAATAAACATATTGGTTGATGGTTAAAGAATAGTAGAACTTAAGATCTCGTATTGCATTTCGTAGTAAACGACCAACTTTATAATAGCAGTTTTATAAGAGTGTTGGAAATAAGTTGTTTCGAATGGAAACTGTACGAAAATAATAATCCCTTTGGAACTGGGGAAGAATTTGGTTGATTGATATCGGTAGAAATCAACAAAATCTTCAGCCATCAGTTTTGTTGTATTCGACTGATAACAAATTACAGACAAACTAAAAAACCTGGCTTAATTGATTAAGATTTGAAGGAAACTCTCGACCTTAAAGTTGATTTCTTTCTAACTGTCATGATAAAAATGATGCCATAAAATTTTAAAAAAGCTTCTTAAAATAAATCAATAATGAACATAGTTCTAATATGTGATTAGGCCTACTGAGATGAAAGCAATCGAAAAATTCCCTTTAATTCAACCACAGTATAAGAAAAGTTCGGATACCGGTTTTTCAACAGTAACTTACTACCTTCTTCAGTAAAAGTTTTTGATTGAAATAGCGGTATCTGAGCTTTTCTTTTACCGTGGTTGAATTGAAGAAAATCTTCCGATTACTTTGATTCAGACGATTTAATTTCACATGTAATAAAAATATTACTGTTGAGTGTTAAAACATTAAAAGCTAAGACTGATTCAACCTTACTAAATACATGAAAGCATTTTTTTCTTTTTATGTTCTTTGTATAATCTATCTGTCCCGCGGTTCGGAATACGTTAAGCATAGAACTGCTGATTAAAATTCAATAAAACTTACCGTTTTAAACTGTATCAGCAAGTCGACTGCAAGTGAAAGTTGACTGGTCTTTTTTCTTCCGGTTACCAATGGCTCAGTCTTAGACGAAGCGGTCCAGCATGCACTGCTTGATGTGGTGTAGAATTGGAGCACGAGTTTCCCCAGCCACTGCCGTTTGAAATCGATACGTATTGCACATTCGTTGATCAGGTTTAAGCCTTGCGATAATACACGGACCAAATCAGATTCAGATCGCGTGGATGCACTTTTCTATCCAGAAAAGCGGCCGTTAGATTTTGCGCGTAAAAACACGAAAACGAAAAACACGAAACAACACGATAAAATAAGTTTCTTTAAATTGAGTTTGAATTTCATGCTTGATAATGTAATGTTAAATGATTTCATGTTATTAAAAACCCAAATCTAAATTCTTAAACCTTTTTGAGATTGCATGATATGAGCAATGTATGTGCTAATTTTACAATGTATCATACCGAGTGTTATATCAAATTAAATATTACATGAAATGTTAAGTTCATCTTTATCTTCCGATTATAAATCATCTTATTTTACTGCTGACATAAATATATGTTCACGTTGAAAAATTTAGAAATGATGTTTAACAACGGTTGGTTTGGTCGGTGCCACAAAATAATATCAACAAGCTTTTGCGAGCATAAGTGTTGATTAACTTCAATCGATAGGTGCCATTTTCTCCCCAAATATTAATAAAAGTTAGCGACTTACATTTGGTTCTGCTTAGATGCTTCGGCTCTCCGGTTGCATACCTTCCAGGCGTTTATTAGGTGCGGGCAGACCTTGCTTGAGCCTCGAACAATCTCTTCGCCGCACCGTATCATCCTCCCACATCGGGTGGGCTGTTACTTCCACCGTTGAGTACGACAGACCTATCCAGTCCTCCACACTGCTTTCATGCATTGCCACTGGACACCACCATTCAATTTTAGCACGCGTGATACAGCTGACAACAGCTGCAATTCCGCGCACTTCAGCGCGCCCGAAGGACGTTCGATGTTCCTGTCCATTCTGTGGACTTTCTCTGGTGCTCCATTCCCTTGTCATCTGTTGGCCAAGCGATTGAGAGGGTATTTCCGCACCGGTGACCCCTTCTCGTACTCCGAACCACCGCATCGATCCTAGGGAAACGAAACTGTCCTCCTGCAGTTGGCTAATCCCACAAAAGGGACTTCGAAAAACGTCTTTGACCACCAGTAGACACGAAAAAAACCGGCAAATGTGTCCTCAGCTGATGAAAGGCGGTGGCCCTATTGAACTTCGGAAGGTTTTCGAATGACTCACCCCTTTAGATCGGCACGAACATGTGTCCTCCGGAAGAGGGCGCCGAAACTTGCTTTCCTTGGTTGGCTGCTTGTCCGCCGAAGCACTAGGTAGCGGCGTCTGAATGTGCTTTCAGCCAACAGGGAAGTGGCGAGTTGCCCTCTCGGATATCGGAACCGGAAGTGCACAAGGTCACTGGTGAATCTCGAGAGCTCAAAATAGGCCGATCAAAAAAGGGGTCCTGTCAGAAAAAGAGTTTCCGTTCAGGAATAAATATAACTTTGGTTCCAAGAAATACTCACGGTTTCAATCCCTTTTCCGTAGACCTTGGGCAATTGCCGGTGGCTGTTTTTTTTTCAATTTCGAACAGCTTGTTACTGGTGGCCAATCGGTGGAGCACGGCTAGAAAATACCAACTGTTTAATTAGGTTATGCAGGTGGAGCTGCCAACTGAACAAGATTTGTTTTGTTGTTTTTATTTTCCTTTCCGCACGCCAGATTCCGTTTTCTCAAAGTCGATGCGATTTTCTATACCTTGATTTGTTTCGGTGTTATCTCCTTCTTGCTTCCCAAATAAAATAGCTTTCGCTCTAGCATGTATTCATGCATCTGCTTGAAAGAGTGGGTTATTGAAGATGTTTGCAAATCTCGCGTAACATTTCAAAAGGGCAAATCTAGTACTTGATTCGATACGAGAAATACGAGAAACTACTTTTTGCTCATGAAAATCAACCAAAGTGGTGTTTTTTCGAAAAACTGTTTTTGTCAAAAATCGACTTTAAAATTTCAAAAATTGCAAAAGGGGGAGAATTCGGATAATCGAAATTTTAGTTTCGATGCTAAATGACTGAAATGCATTTGGAATTCAAATCATGCATTTTAATATAAATTCGGGACTGAAGGATGGTTTTTGAATTTTAACCGTGACTCAGAATTATAAGTCTGCATTGGAGTTCTGAATTTTGAATCCCGATTCTAAATTGTAAATATGAATTAAATTCTTTAACAGAGTAAGAAGTAAGAAGCAAACAATTGCAGTAAACAAGTTTTATTTTATTCTGAATCTAGATTCTGAACATGAATACTAAATCTGAATCCTGAATCTGTTATCTGAAATTAAATTTTGAAACTGAGCTTTGTTCCTGATTACAAACCCTCTTATCATACTGCCGATAAAAATGTATGTTCATGCAGCAAAAGATTCGAATGGTTATATAAACAAAACGGTTTTGACTTTCCAATTCAATGATGTATGAAATCTACAAAGAAATTTTTAAAATGTAGGTATGTAAATATAAAACAGTTTATAACAACATACGATTTCAACGACTAATGCAAATGTTACTTTGAACGGAAATTGCGCTCTTAGAAAGTTGTTTCTGTTGTAACAATGCTAGAGAATAATCCTCTCATGATATTATATCAAACTCCCGCCACACACTACACAACTCAATCTAAAGGGCAAATGGATTAGGTCGTCCAGCATTTCATCAGAGTCATGCAGTCGTTTCTTTACTGCCAGCAGACAGCCTGCCTAGCCACGCCAAATCGCGACGCGGCATCCTGAACTCTCATCAACCTGTGAATCCCTGGCAGCGTGATCACGCATCAATCGTCATCAAGGCACCATTGAGCATCCACCCGGACCGCATCCAGTTGGAATATTCTAATTCTTTCTAATTTTACCTCCGTTAGGAGTTGTTAGCAAGCCACAACAACACAGTCAGACACACCTGTTCTAACTGCGCGGTCGTCGGCCGCACCAAAAATGAGCCTCAACTGTAACCACCATTGCCACTAGCCACCCGAAGCCTAGTAGTATTATCTAGGGAAAGGAGTAGCAGTGGCAATTTACGGCCATACAGCGGACCAGGGGCAAACGAGCATCATTCACCCCGACGAGACTGAAGATTTACAGATGTACAGACTATATGACAACATGTTGCATAAGTGATCGCTGTACAGTTTCAGTTTACTGCCCGCAACATTGCCGACATACGCGAGCATGTGATATCTGTCCGAAACATTATAAATCCGGACTGCAAAGCTTGATTGAGACTTGCGAGACGTACAAAGTAGCCTCTCTATCCCCGCGAGCTTAAAGCTCCGTTCATCAAAACCCGTTATAGGTTGGGCAACTGATATTGACACAAAATTAGAATAAGTAATCTATTGAAATTGTCAACGGATTCGATTAGATTACACTATTTAAAAATCATTTGAATCTGATTCTGCAGCTACAACTAGAAAAGATAGGAAACAAAAATATAATTCTAAAAACAGAATCTGTAATTTGAAACCCGTTCATTTTAGTAAAAAATCATAAAATCTCATGAATTAACCCCATGACATTATAATATGTAGAGGTAAATTCTAAATTCAAATTGAGGCGCTTGGGATCAGAGGGGTAGAGGTGCCTAAATGACAGTTTCGAAAAACGCGCTTCAAAGTTGGGAAGGTGCTCGGGTTCTCATATATTTTTCGAATTCGAGCAGTTTTAATTCTCTCAAACAAGTGTTAAAAAATTATAAAAAATCTGAGTTTTGCACCGTTAGGTAACTTAACTCAAAACTGATGATTTTGGCACTTGCACCCCTCTGATCCTGAGGGCCTCAATTATTCTATTTTTTATCAGAAATATGTACATTTGGAATCTTAAACCAGAATTTAAATTCACAACTTCGAATTACAATTCCAAAATCAGATTTGAATCTGATATTGTTATTTTAATATTATTTTGAACTGAATGATGATTTTTTAATTTGAACTGTGATTCTGAATTGTGAGTCTGCATTTAAATTTGAATTCTATTTAGATGCTGGTTTTTTGAACCCAAATTAGGAATTATAAAATGTAAATTGAACTTGTATTCCGCGTATGGATTTGAATTCGTTTCACAATGTTTAGTTAAGCGAACAATTGGAGAAATCAAATGTCAAAAGTCTATTACCCGTGTAGCGGTGTAGTTCCTTATCGGGATCGCTTATTTTCAGCAACTGTACGATTGTTATCTAGAAACAATCAATAAAAACCATTATTTTATTGACATTTCATAAACAATTGAATCTTTTTTGTACCATTTAAGCTATGTATGGGAAGCCGAGGATTGAAAGGAAAATTAGGTGATAGGCTAGGGGAATAAATTGATCCAAAATTTGTTTTTGTTTGGCATGTTATTTTCATCAGTTATCAAATATTGATTTTATTTAATCAAAACTGACTTTTAAACGCCATATCATTATAAAAACACAATCTGACTAAAGATTCGAATTTAGAACATAAAAGTAAAAAAAAAATCAAGAATTAAATTAATTTTAATTTCAAGCTTATCATCATTTGAAGACATCTACTTTAAAATAAGAAATTTTGATAAGTCTTGAATGGTTACAAATTTAAATGTAAAGGTAGGTAAAAAAAATTGCTCACCTGCACAGTGGACTGTGGATGTCTCGTCGCACTGTGCTTGTTCAAGGCGGGTGTCTCGCCACGCCTAAGTGGATGACCAAGTGTCCAAGACAAAATCTCAAAAAGTTATTTATATATAAGCAACCATTGTTCCTGAACTAACTACGAAACAAAGTACATGTGTACATTACTGTCTTAATACGATACATAATCATGGAAATATTAAAAAAAAAGTAAATGTATAGAAGAGCCCATCCAAAAGAATTCGTTTAGTAATTGGAATGATTTCTTTTAAAAGACAATGAAAATTGTGTTAAAATATTGATTTTGTGTCAGTTATTTTTATTTGATTTTATCTCAAATTCTCATCTTTACGCTTAACATTGGTTTTGATTGAAACAAAAAGATTTTTTAAATATGAAAAGACATTTAGTCTGTTTGTTCTTGCGTAAAAGTAATATCAAAAAATTCATCCGGAATCGAATCAATTGAAACATTTCTTTTTTTCTTCTTAGGTGTTTTAGTTGTCTTCAAATCTTGGTTTGATTTGTTGCTGTCATCCAGAGATTTTTTGGTAGCTCGAACGCTACGTTTCTTAGGTTTGCTCGCATCAATTTTCGGTTGATCAGTTTCTGACCCAGTTCGAGTTTTATCTTCTTCATTTTTTTCAAAAGAAGGCTTTGTTTCAGATACTGACTTTTTCAAATAGCCTCGTAGAGTGTTCATGTTGTACATACACCTGAAATAAAATTTAACTCTTGAAAAAGTTCTTTTCGATTCGCTTCGTTTGTGACTTTTTAGAAATTGTAAAAAATAAGACAGCTGACCTATAATTTAGATAATAGAGCAACCGATAAGCTATCCATTCCAAACAATAATTATGAAAAGAATCAAAATATTGGTCAACACAAATTCAAAGAATAAACATATTGGTTGTTGTTAAAGAATAACAGCACTCATGATCTCATATTGCAATTCGAAGTGCGCAAGTAGTATTATTTGAGTCATGGTATTAAGTTGTTTCGAAACTAAACGAAAATAGATGCCCTCTGAATGATTCCTTTGAAACTGGGGAAGAACTTCGTTCTTTGATATTGGTATTAATCAACAAAATTTCAACAAATTCCATGTCGGAAATAAAAATCCTAATAAATTGACAGAATAGATGCTGTAAATATTTGGAACAATACTTTTAAATTAGTTATCATGACTATATATTTTGTATGGTTACATTAAAACGACGTAATGTAACCATACAAAATATATAGTCATGATAATCATAACAATTGCTTTAAATCTTGAAGCTTCAACAGTATTCCTGTAAAGTGTTCGTTATTGAAAACGTGAAAGAAAATGTTTTCTTTTTATGTTCCAAGTAAAATTATCCTGCAATTCGCTTCAGGACGCATAGAGTATAAAACTGCTGATTAATATTGAAAAAAAAAAACTTACCGTTTTAAACTATATCAGCAAGTACAACTGCAAGTGAAAGTTTTTTTTTTTCTTCCGGTTACCTATAGCACAGCCTTAGATGAAGCAGTCCATCATGCACCAGTTGTGTTAAATTTTAGAATTACAGAAAATTCCAGAACTATTAAAGTAGAACAGTGGCGGTTGTTGTGTGCTGTGGTGTAGAATTGGTACACGAGTTCCTCCAGCCACTCTTGCGATCAGTACACTGACCAAATCGGATTCCGGTTATCTTGATACTGTATAGAACGGTGGATCTGTAACCTGACGAAAAGCTTTGTACTCTACCTTCTTGACTTCTCGGGTTTATTATTTCGCTCGAAACGCGTGGATGCACTTTCCAAAAATGCGGCCGTTCGATTTCGCGGAAAAAAAATCTGCAATATTCAATGTAAACAACACGAAAAAATAAATTTCCTTGAATTGAGTTTAAATTACATGCCTGGTGATATAATGTTACATGTTTTCATGTAATTATGTACCAAATCGAAGTTTTGAAATCAGTTATGTGACTTCATAATATGTGATCTAGGGGT